>NC_081411.1:499616237-499953112 GCF_030272615.1 Cryptomeria japonica | reverse complement strand
TAACCATTTTTTATTTGGGACTTACAATGTGCTAATGGTTGGAAACTATTGTTTAATTGTTGGCCAGATGAATCTTCATTATTTGTGGGCTTAGAATATATTTTGTGCTCATATAAAGAATAATTATTGAGTCACTATTTGAAGAATATTCATCGACATCAACAAAGATATTAGGGTCCATCTTTTAGCCATTATCAAGAATTTAGAATATGTTTATGGGGACTTGTTGGGTAAGGGTCATCCACTTTGCATAAGGTGATTGGTTAGTCTTGTTTAATTATTTATATGTAGAGGTGGGCTTATGTTATTTAATTAATGAATCCTCTTATAATTTTTTTGAAGATATCTATATTTGAGGATATATCAACTGCATATAACTAGTTCATCTTTGTACATGGAAATTGGATTTTTTTTAAATTCTTTAATAATTCCACTATTTTTTAGTGGTCTTGGTAAAAAAATTGTAACCTGTTTAGAACTGTTGAACACTTTCATATGCTAAGAGGGGGGGGGGGGGGTGTGAATCAACTGATATTAAAACTCAATCAATTTAATAATTCATTTACCATTCATTCCAATTACCACATGTGCAAAAGAAAAGAACTGTACAACACAATAGAAATCACACATGAACACCAAGATAAGGGGGAAAACATAGTGAGAACTATCCCACTATATGAAAACAAGTTACAAAGTTTTAGGCTCAAGGCCAAGGAAGCTCACTACTATAGATTTTGACTTGTAAGACTAAGAAACACAACCTTAGGGCAAGACACAATAGACTTGGAAACATTGAATATCACTTATTGAGGGAAATATACAATAGATGTCTTTTCAATTATATATACTGAATTTGAACCCTAAATATTTCAAACCCTAGATCTATAATGAAATTAAACAACACATCAATGAATAAATATCAAACATGAAACTTCCTAAAATAAACCAAATGATACCATCACACATTCACATGGGTTTGATCATCATTGTTCTCCTATCCTCACTAATCTTTTTTTGATATGGTTCCTCTCAGATTTGTGTGCTTGTAGAAGAGCTCGATGGGGAATGAATGTGGTTGTGATGATGTACCTTGATGTAAGATAAAGTTAATCTGACAAAATGTAAGTATGCTCCAAGGTTGATTGATGAAAAGAGAGGGGAGAGAGCTTCTTTTATAGAGAGCATCCTAAAAATGGGGGGATAGGATTAAGTGGTGGGATAAAAGATGGTCGACTAAGATTGAAGGGTAGGTATAGGAAAAATCTCAATGAATTAATTAAATTAAATAAAGAACTTGTTTAATTAATAGAGGGAAGGACACATAAATTAAATAAATAAAATATTTATTTAATTTGGAAAAAAGGGAATTTAAATAAATAAATATATATATAAATTAGGATAGAAAAGGGTTAGAAGAGGTTAATGAATTAATAAAATAAATAAATATTCATTTAATTAATAGAAGAAAAGGGATAATTAAATAAACAAAATGAAATGCTGGGAAAATGGAGATTAGTAAAATCAATATGAAATCATGTTAGTAAGAGCTTTCAACCATAAGCATAGCATGAAGACAAACCCATTCAAAGCATTATCAAAGAACATTAACACAAGGTGTTAGTTAGGAAATAAATAAAATGAAATTACTTCCCCATGATGCTCCCTATGTCATGGCTCTTCCTTCTCCTCCTCTCCAAGATCCTACTACTATGTGAAGTATGCCCTAATCTTGAGCACTAGCAAAAATGGATGTCAAATGGAAGATGGGAGAAGGTTGATTATGTGAAGTGCAGATGAAGCTTGTGAATGGAGCATTAATGTCAAATAGAAATTCCAACTAGTGGAAGAACTAAAAAATAATACAAATCATTCAAAATATAAACAAAGTAACAATGCATGGATAACTCTTGTGTGTGTCTGTGTGTGTGACCTCAAAAAATGGAGGAATGAGCTCTATTTATAGGAAAACTGGAAAATTAAGGGTTGAGATTGAGTTGATTGAGGAAGGGTTAGGATTGTTTTAGGAAGTGTTGATCCTCAATCCATGTGCTCTCCTTCAATCCAATCACATGTTGACAGGTGTCAACAAGGGAATGCTTGAGAGGAGAGGGGGACAAAGAATTAAATGCTTGAAGACTTGAAGGAAGCCATTAAAGGCTTAAGATGACTCCATAAGGAAGCCATTAAAGGCTTAAGAAGAATTAAGAAGGAATCCATTAAAGGCTTAAAGAATTTAAAGGAATCCATTAAAGGCTTGAAGACTCTAGAAGGAAACCATTAAACGCTTGAAGACTTTAAAGGAAGCCATTAAAGGCTTAAGAAGACTTTAGAAGGAAACTATTAAAGGCTTAAAGACTATTAAGGAAGCCATTAAAGGCTTAAAGACTCTAGAAGGACACCATTAAAGGCTTGAAGATTTTAAAGGAAGCCATTTAAAGGTTTGAGTTCATGGGTTTTGGGTTAACCTTTGGTTTAGGAATGTGCAAATCATTAAAGGATGATTAGGCTAATAATAGGGGTTTATAAATTATTAGAAGGATGGTTAACTTGCAACTTGCATTTTCTAGAAGATGCAAGTGGGTGAGGGATTTTAGGAATTTAAATAAATATTTATTTTTTTATATGTGAGAGATGGGATTTTAGGGATTTAAATAAATATTAATGTATTTAAATGTGAGAGAGGACATTTAAAATAAATATTAATTAATTTAAATGTGAGAGGGGGGTTAATTAAAGTAATATGCTTTATTTATTTAATTAATTGTCACAATATGGTTGTGAATTAAAATAAATAAATTGAATAATTTATTTAATTAATAGAAGAACATAGATAGGGTGAATTAATTAAATGATTGATAATCAAACAAATATGAAATTTATTTAATTAGGTGGTGTCTACACAAAAATATTTATTTAATTAGGCTAGGACAATTTTAGGTGTCTACATTTTGACCCTCTTTGAGAGAATGTGGTTTAGTGCATTGTTTCAAAGAATATAGATTAACTGATACGTAGATTTTCCTCAGTACGGAAGTGGTAGCCCCCCTTGAGACATTGGGTGAAAAGGCAGAAAAAGGGTGTTTAGACAACCTCTTAATAAGAGAGAGGATAAACCAGACAAGAAAAAGGAAAAGGCAAGGCTAGATAGATAAAAAAAATGAACTAAAGATAGGTCATGGGGGATCACAAGGACCACAAAGGATCACCATGAGAAATTAGGGTTATAGCACCTATAAATAGGAGCTTGGGGGAAGGATCTCCTTAGAAAATGTGTGCATGGTTGCTATGTGCACATGCCTAGAAAATTTGATAAATCTTTAAAGATAAAGTGACAAATGTGATAGAAAAATACGATTGATAAAACTGATAAAAATGATAAAGCTAAAATGACAAATGTGATAGATAAATGTGGATAATAAAGCATATTAAGATGATGTATTGATTTCTATGATTGCAAGCTGCTTTGGTGTCTAGTATTTGGAGATGAATTAGAGATTCAAGGCGGATACGTTAGCTAGAATGAGATGGTCTGATTAGGAGAGGAACTTTTTGGTTCCCAAATTAAATGGGTTTACACTGCCATAGGGCAGAGACCAAGCTGATTCCTCCAAATACCTATGGAAATCCACTTCCAACTATCAATATCTGTCAAGATTGGACCAACTTTAACAAGGATATGAGATCCTTCTACACTTCGCGCTTTGCAGGACCTGAGAGGGTAATCCCTTCAGTGAACTTCCTGCTCTCTACAATGATACTCAGGAATTTACTAAAAAAAAAGTAGATTATCTCATAAAAGGACTCAACAGAAAGGGAGAATGCTCAAGGATGGTAAATCCTTCAGTGATCCTCAACCTTAGGCTGGAGCATGAGATGGGCGGGACAACTTTAAGAAAATACATGAAAAATCGACAAATGATATTTTGATATTTATAAGATTGTTCTGAAATATCACAAAGTAGATAGACTAGGAACCTAAAACATAATGACATTTGCAAGAAAATACCAGTGGCTTGTTCATTTGGGCCACAGAGTCTCTGAAATGTTGCTGAAATCTTATAAAAACTTGTCTAATAGCTGGTTTAGCCTTGAACAATACTGCCTTACAATATTATTCTACCTACAATCCCCTACCCAAACTAATTATCAAATCCTAGTACAAGTCTTATTTCTTTGTAATCTTATTCAAGTGTTTTAATTAACCCCTTGGACTAAAGCATAGAATGGAAAATTACATACATCATAACAATGCAACAAACAAATGAAACCCTTGATCCCATTTGCTCAAAAGAAGATAAAATTGCATGGAGGAGAGTAAAGATTAGAGAACATATTTGCATTAATATCATAAGCTATCTTCTATCAGATAACAAATGACAACTTTAATTACAGAATAACCCATTTTGAAAAGGAAACTTGTAACTACTTCATTATTTTTGCTCTGCAAAATGACATTATAGTTCCTACTACATTCACGACTCTCTAAAACTATATGGAACCTCACCCTTCAGAAATGGATCTACTTTCACAGAGATCCTTCTCAGAAAATTCAGAACCCTAACTTTTGGCCTTTATTTCCATTTTATAGAAAACAAGGGAGTGACAAGCTTCGGGCCAAATGACACCTGTCACCAAAACCAAGCCCTACATGCTACACACAATTCAGTTACAAAATATTCCTCATCCACACACTAGTGCTCGTGATGAGGTGGAACCAAAATCTTCAACTGATTATCGATAGAAACAAAAACACTTGAGTTGTGTCGATATCACCTAGACACTTCCGGATGGACCCTAAGATGCTCACTCTACTCCATAGCATTTCCCTTCCTGAAAAGGAAAACCGATCTTGACATGAAACAAGACTTTCCCACTAAATTAGAGGAAAATCTCCAGCCTTTATGTCCTAGATCAAAGAAAATGGAAAGAAGAGCTTTGGGCTAAACATAATTTGTTGAGAAGGCATTGTAGCCTCCATGTCATTGCAGAGATGACTGGCTGCCAATCCTCACTCGAAAAAATCCCTCTTTCAGTTCCTTGCAAGCTCCCTTTTGGAACACTCTGCCAACAAAATGCAGAGTAAGAACAAAGGAGATGTCTTGGGTGGATTTTCCTGATAAGAAAAGGCTTTCATGCCCCCTCTAATAATCCTCTGATCTTTCACAACCCCTCTCACAATGAGCAACCTCATATGAGAGAAAAAACATCCATCCAGTGTCACAAAACATGCAATGACTCCATACATAATTCTATTCGAACACCATCTTCTTCTTGATGAAAAATGGTTCTCAGATTATGAAGAAGCTTGTATCCATTTATATCCATTCTATCACCGGCCTAGTGAATTTATAATCAGAATTCCATTCAAAGTGGCAGTGCTAATCCATGTGAAGAATCGTCATCCTGATATCTTCTGATCATCTTGCTAGCTATGGATTCTAGCAATCATGCCTACAACTCAAGTCACCGTCATTTCTAGGCCATCACTCCATTGCCATCTGCATATGTTCACTTTGCGTGAATGATTTTATTAAGGGGTTCAGAGCCCTATCTTCTGATCTGATCTTATTCCTTACTGAGTGTATAGTCCTCTGTTTTTAGGATTCCTATCAACCAACAATCTTTGAATTTATTAGAGAACTCATGATTCATCACACCTAAACCTGAAAGCAATCCCGATCCTTTCACATCCCTAAGATATCATTTTTAATTGTCTAATCAGTCATTTACTTAATAGAAAAATTTGAAAATAATCCTCCTAGACTGAGTCGACATCTAAATCTTCCAACTTGTAATTAATCATCCTGAGTTGACAAGTCTATATCCTATTCATCCTACCTCTCCCATGCAGGCTATGACCAATGTCTTCAATGATCCCTCCTAATTTCACATTTGAAACTTAGCCACAGATCTTACCTAGCTTGGCAAATCTAATGATCATTATTTGTCGACACGACATTTGACCTTCCATCTGTATCTACAGACCCACGAAGTCATGACTAATCAGCACCATATCATCTTTCAACTAGACTTTGCTAGCGGACCCACTGCAAGTCTTCCTGGATAGCCTGAGACATGTGGCATCATCTCATGATGCCACGGTCCGTAACTTCCTTGCAACTTCCATTGCGGGGACACGGGGGCCGTCAGATCTGTTCACGCTTTATTGCTTTGCACAATGCTCATTAACCATTTCAGAATTAAAATTCGTGCACCTTTTTCCTCAGGACATAACATCGCTTCTCATCTTGAACATGTGCCAATTGATAAGATTGTTACTAAACCGGGTTTTACTGCCTGAGAACTGGTAACACAAGGCTTTGGCAGGCTACATCGCCAGTTTGTCATTTTCTACTAAAAACACGTGGCATCATCTCGTGATGCCGTAGTATTTATCTCCCTCACACTTTCAACCACAGGGAAGTGTCGGCTGTCAGATCCATCCTCTATTTAGCAACCGGTTGAAATACTTAGGACTTTCGGACTTAGGAAAATTATGGGCACCGACACAAAAATTAAAAGGAGACCGACAATAAGGAAATTTCATGCATGACTTAGGAAAAACATTTCATAAACCGGTCCACCACCACTTATCACTTAAAGAATAAAATGGGCCCACTAACGAAATGCAACCCTTGGCTTTAAGTGGGAAAAGGTAATGATGTGATATATTATTGCTAGGGTTTTCTTCACAAGACATAAGAAATTTTGATAAATCCTAAACCCTAGACCTTGGACCTTGACAGAGGATGTAAATAAAACCATAAAGATCAATATTTAAGCTCAAAATTGAAAATTCTCATGTAATCAATTTTTTAGAGCTATCAGTGGCTCTAGTTGGGGATGCTCATTTCACAGGAATGAGGCGATAAACCAAAATCTTTGGTGAAGCAGACCAATTGTAGGGAAGACCAAAAAGAAATTACCTGGACAAGATAATGTCAACAAGATAGGAAACTACACTACCAAAGAAAACCCAACTAATGCTCATGGATAATAGCTACTTTAAGAAAGGTAGAACCTCAAAAATTGTCCATGAATAGGCAATTCAAGAGGGAATTTATTAATCACTCCATTTGGCATAGAGTCAGAAAAACTTACTCTACCCCAAATTATTTGTGGCCTGTAGGGTCAAACGACATGTGATGGTCCAATGCCATCTATCAATATCAACCAATATTTTCCTCTGTCAAAAATGTAGTGATGATCACATTACATCTTGAACAATGTAGAGACGTCATAACTATATAACTACTCCTCACTCAACATGTTATAAAAAAACTTTTATCTCAGTGCACTGTCCATTTATCTGAACCTTGTCATCTAGTTTTGCTTGAAATAAACAAAAACCGTACTCAATATCTGAAATGGAGATGTGCTAATAACAACATTCAATAGGTTTCATGTCTGCCTCGTCAAGCTAAAAAGAGAAGTGAAATACTTCATACTCTGTTATGCAACTGTCACCATGAAAATTGGTTTCTCCATCTGTTTGTACCCCTATAACATGCTTATCATTAAAGTATTTTTTCAAACATGGTACAAACTCATTACAAAGATCAAAGGGAAATCTCTCATATGCTGGCTCATCCAATATGATAACTATTTTATAAATATCTATATCAGAAAACCATTCTAATTCACTTCCATTTTCCATTTTTGTAGTGAGTGGTTCTTGATCAACTTTGTGTACATTCAAATCACTATATGATGGAGGAATATCATCATTTACCTTTTCAAAAAAGGTATCCTCATGTACAACAAAACATTCCAATTCTGGTTTCAAAATGTCATGTGGAGTAACAAAACAACAATCTTCTTTATACATTTCATAACCTTGGTCAATATCAATGAACTCCACACTTTCATAATCAATGTCAACATTCATAACATCAAAGAGGAAATGACCCTCACATTCACTGGTCATAAATGTTTCCAAATCAATATTATAGAAATCCCCAAGAGTATCAGGACAATAGGTTTCAGCATAATCTTTTTCATCCTCTTCAATCTCCCACTCTTCATATGAAGTAGACTCCTTGCATAAAGCCAATTCACTATAGGGCTGATCCCTAAACTGGTCTAATATAATCTCCCCATTATTTGAACACACCACACAACTATCTATCTCACAGATATTATCAACAAAAGCTAGTGGTATTTCATCATCTGAATTTTCATTATCATATACAATTACTTCCCGAGAGACTAAAATCATATCATCAAAATCTTGCATACTTGCATCTATTTCAGACATAAACCTTTCCAATCCTTCAAAGTCATTGTTGGATCTATCTGAAACACAAGACTGTAGATGAACCTCTTGTGGAATTCCATTCATGGAACAACCACTGTTACTGTCATTTGGTAAAGTGATTGACATCATTTCCATCTCTATATCTAATAAGTCAGATAATTTCTCATTAGCCTTCTCTTCATCAATATGAGGAATAGCCACTATTTGGGACAAGTTCTCTTCACTCACATTTTTGTTCAGATCATAATCAACAACAACGCTAATGTGATGAATAGGGATGTACATGCCTTGATATTTATCTCTATCTTCTGACTCATGCCTTTCTTTAACCTCTAATACTGTGGGATAGCATACCCTTGCAGATAGATAACCCCTAGGGATTCCATACTTTAAGTTATTCTCAATATCCATTGCTATCCTATAGGCATGATGCAAAGTTTTAGGATCTTTATCTCTCAGCAGATAACTTTCTTCCTCATCAAATGAAGCCAAATAAACAACTAAACATATTGCATCATTTGGTTTATAACTATTGGGAATGTCATCCAATGCCCTAGCAAACCTAAGATTAAAAGCAAGCACTACCTCATCTTCTTCCTTCTGGATACCCATGAATGTTTTCATAACTGAGCTTGGAGTAATTCTTTCACCAAACTGTTCCATGACTGCTTCCTTTAGCTCATCCCATGATGAAATAGAACATGCTGACAGGTAAGAAAACCCGTCTCTGGCATTTTCCTTCAAAGACTAAACAAACAACTTCATGAAAACATCTTCCCGATTTATCTCAAAATCTCCCATTAATTTAGAAAACTCCTGCAAATGTTGACGTGTTGATTCAGACCTTTTCCCACTGAATTCTGACAGTTGTTCCCTAACCTTTGCAGGAATAGGATTTGGGAAACCTTGGATACCACTAAAATCCAATGGCTTATATCTTTCTGTATGCATGTAAAATTCATCTTAATAATAATGTATCAATTAGAATCACAGGGAAATTATGAATCCCTATATAATCAAAGAATCTAACAAACAAGACAATGAAATAATGCAATATCAAACAAATAGGAATTATAAATCAAATCAATCAAAAACTCCCTATTCCAAGATTGCATATCGCTTCCATTTCTCTTCTCTTCTCTGTGGTATGATGGCTCTCAGATATTGCGCTGGTAACTTGCAAGTGACACAAATATTCGAAGTTCGTGATTGTTGAAAATGGAGATTGGATGTTCAATTTATAGAAAATTGGAGAAGATTGATTGAAAGGTGGAACAAATTGATCAAGAGGTGGAACTCAGGTGAGCTCACATGAAAATTGATAGTTGAACTACTGATTGTAGGAGTGAAACTCAATAGATTGAATAGATTCATTGAGTTAACTGATTGAGAAAAAGCTGACTTAAGGAAGAAAAATAATGATTGGAAGAAATAAAGAAGATGACAAAGAGAGCTTAATTTAGAAAAAGCTAACTGAAAGATGGAAATAGAGATTGGAGAGATAATGATTTAATTAATTAATTGATTGAATTAATTAATTTAGCATGTGCTTGCATTTTAACTTAGATTTTCAATTTAATCTTTGCATGATATTTATTCAAATAATTGAATTTATTTAAATTCAATTTAGTATTTGAATATATTTAGAACTTGACTTTGAGTTTTAATTTGGTTTTTGAAATCATGCACATGTATTTGAATTTAGAAGAAATTAGAAGAATATGAAATTAGAACTTACAGATTTGGAAATAGAAGAATTAATTAGCTAATTAAATAATTTAAAGAAACTATTTAATTATTTAGAAATGGTAATTTAATTAAATAATAAAGATTATTTAATTTAAAGGATTAAATCACAATTAATTAAATAAGAGAGGGTTGAATGATTAAATGATTAGAGATAGAAATTGAGAATTAATTTATTTAAATAATAAAGATTATTTAAATTGGGGAATTCATCAGAATTAATTAAATAATAAATATTTAGTTAATATTTAGAAAATGATTAAAATGATTAAATGATGATAGAAATAGAAAATAGAATAATTAATTAGATGGTGAGAAAATATGAATTTAGAAGAATATGATTAATTAACTTAATTAAATAATTAAAGAATTATTTAACTAATTAGAGGAATAATTAGTACATAATCAATGAGACATTTTTAGGTGTCTACATTTGCCCCTCTTTGAGACAAAGTCGGAACGACATTGTTTCAAAGAAAATGAAAAATTCTGCCCCAGTATGCCTCGGTACTGTTGTATAGTGTAAATATGCCCCCTCGGAAAAGGTGGTCGGAAAATTCCAAAATTGAGACCATGTTTTCGATATCAGTTTAATGAGCAAGCATGTAAAATTTCATGCAATTTCGAGATCATTTGAGTAGGCTACAAGGTGTTTGCAACTGGCGGGGACCACGGGTGTCGAGGTATCAAAAAACCCTAATCTTGTGCTATAAATAGAGATTTTTAGGTTTTCATTTGCTCATTTGCAATTTGGTAATTCCTTGGTTTTCTCTGCAATTTTGTGTACTTTTTTCTGAGTATTTGATCATCATGGCTAGTTATAGAGCTCGATTGCACCTGTCTAACCGAGTGCGTTCATATCAGAGACCTCCTAAGACTAGCGGCATGGTATTTTTCCAAATTTTTTGCTTGTTTTATGCTATTTTCCAAAAAAAATTCCATGATCAATTTTTGCACTGTGTCATGCAATCACTTATCGATGTTTACGCATTCGTTGTTAATGTATCGCAAATGCTCTAAATGCTACGCATTTGCCTTAAGTGTTACGCTTTCGTGTTAAACATGCCGCATTGGCTCATTCTGTATGCAATAGTGTGTATTGTAACGCATGCACTCATTTCATTACGCATTAGCTTTAATCGTCACGCAAGAGTCATAATTGTACCGCATTAGTCATAACTATCACACATTTGTTGTATTTGTAATTTTTGTCATGCGTTTTGAAATATTTTTTGTTGTTTCGGGATCCGATATTTGATATTTTCAACATTTTTTCATTGCAGGAGAACATTGGAGTATTATACTACTGATAGAGCATGTAGTACCCCTGCCCTAATCAATCTCTAACCTTGGTTTAATCTTGAATAGTTTATCTTAATATGATGTTACAGTCAGATGTTTGATTTAACGCATAGCTATTGATGTGGTTTTCACACTAGTTGTATGCAAGTTACTCGGTGTTCCTATTTCGTGGTATTAATATCGGGCTAACATTTTCGTTAAATTTTATATATGTATGCATGTATGACTCTTGGTTGCAGGATATTTCAGGTACAACGCCGCATGAGTGCGAGGTTCGTCTTCACCTGGAATTGCAGGTTTGAGTGTACCTTTTTTTATCCTTAGAGTTGGATTAGGTGGTTGTAAGACCCTAGTTGACCCTAGTCGTGCTCTAGTGAACATCGCCAGTCGTCGTCGTCAATCCCTTTTTGTTTGGGTTTGCGAGTCGTCTATTTGGTTGACCTCCTCGGTTTGCGTGCTTGGTGTGCTTGGTTAAATTGATTATTAGTCCTTAGTAATTATTTTGGTTAAATATGCATTTGTGCATTGATGATTAATGGATTAAATTAATCTGGTTTCCGTTATGTGATTTTCATTAATATTGGATTGCTTGTTTTAAATTGGGAGTAAATTCGATTTAATGACTGATTTTGTATATTAAATGCATTTTATATCTGCTGTTGAAAAAAGAAAGTCTTGTATTTTATCGCCATAGAGTTAATTGTATTCTGTTGGATTATTAAATCAGAAAGATTAAATTTCAGTTAAATGAGAAATCGATTTTGGAATTGATAAAGCAAGTTAATTTGTTGCTAGTTAGAAAGAATTGATTTTTGAGAATTATTTGTAAATAAAATTTTAAATTCCAAAAAAAAAAATAGAAATTTTGGGTCAACTCTTCCATATAACCCAAATTTGGGGAAAAATGGAAGGATGGACATTTTTGGAGGAGATTTTGGTTGGAAAGATTTTTGGGGGTTTTGGAGAAGAGGCAGTTTGCTGAATCTGACAGGTGGGCTCTCCCTCAGCTATACCAGGATTGCGAATGAAGGTAGGAATTCTGAATTGTTTTCTTGTTGCCAAAAGAATTTACTGTTTTGGTTGAAAGAAATGAATTTGTGATTGAAAATCAATTTGACTGTCCATTATGAATTTGGCTGGAGATTTTAATTTGGGTGTGTATTTCCTCCATTCCTTTTTGGGTGTTTGAAACCCTTGGATGTTTGAAAAGGATGAGAAAACCATCATGAAAATGTGATATCAATCCCAGTTCGTTGAAACCGAATTCTTAGTAAACAAAATTATTTATCATAATGGGTGCTGGGCGTTTGTGTTAATTTCCGAACTGTGTTTCAAAAACAAAAAAAATAAAGAAAATATATTATTTTTCGAACTGTGTTTTTATATTATTTAGCGCTGTGTTTAAACGCATAGAAAACGGAGCTGGGTGTTGTTTTTTTTTATTAAAATCGTTGGATTGGGGTTGGAGGGCGGGGAGCGGAGCTCCACCCGCTCCTCCCCCCCCTTCCCCCGCACATCCCCCGCTTGCTCCCACGTTTCTCCCTGGTTCTCCGCTCGCAGACCGCAGCGCCTGCGGCTCACGGCGGTGGCCGCAGGGTGCCGCGGCACCTGCGGGCACCACTGTGAGCGCCGCTCGCGGGAGTTTCCCTGGCGCTAGGGTTAGGGCACGGCCCTAACCCTCGCCTCATTGTTTTAAAACGCGTTTTTTTTAAAGAAAGAACATAGTTTTTTTTAAATGTGTTTTATTTAAACGTAGTTTATAAATCGTTTTTTTTTTTTATGTATTTCTTTTAGTATTCAAAAAAAAAAAATGCTTATGATATTTAATGTCATTTTAATGTAAGTGATTCTTAATGTAAGTTTTAGTTTCTTAATTATGACTATGGTGGCAATGTCTTGATAAATGTTGATTTGGGTATTAATTAATTTTATAATGGAATCTATAAGTTAATTACTATTCAATTTCCATTTTGTGGCTTATGCACTTGTCTAATTAAGTTCTAATAGTGATAATTTCGTCATCGAATATTAATTGGCTATACTTTGGTCCAATCTTGGATTAATAAGTTATATCATGTGCGTTTGGAAATGAGTATCTACAATTGAATTTCCTTTATATTTATATTTCCGTGATCCGTATAGTACATCTGGAATTGAAAATTATGAATCTGTAGAGATTGATTTTAGACCAGTATGTTAATGATGTTTTGATTGGAGATTAAATATCTTATTTTAGTTGATTAATGGTTGTCTGAGATTTATTAATATGATTTGGTTAAAACTCATTATGGCTTAATTTTCCTGTTCGATGCTTTGAACCTTAGGAGTTAGAAAACCAAGAACAACTTATCACTAGTTGAGGTAGATAACCGTAATCTGATTTGGATCTTGTAGAAAACTTGATCGATTTTAATGTTTAAATCAATTTGAGGAAATATTGTCTTTTCTGATTAATGCCTTGCGAGTTTAATTTCTGTATTCGCCTTTAATTATGAAATGGCATGTTTTGCTTTGTTTAGTAGGACCCTGTCATATGGCTTGACTTGGGGTACCTGTTTCAGTCCTCGATTCCGAGTTGACTGTTGTATTGTGGTAGTGTCGTTTTGGTCATATCCTCGTTGTGTGAGTCGAATGATGATTCATGGTTGACCTTAGTTTGTCAGGTCTCTAGTTAGAGTACCGTCAGTAAGTGTTCATCTTCGAGTCGTGTTTGACCAGATGATTGTTTCTCCTTCTTGAACTCCATTCGTCTGACCATGTGTATTCCTTGGTTTGAGTTCGTCTGAGTTAGTCTAGTGTCGTATGGGAAAGTGGCTTTCGATTGGGGGCCGCGCCCAAAGTGGCTGCTGGGTAACCCGTCGAAAGTGAGTCTAATAAGTGATAACCTAAGTAGATTAGAATGTAATCTCTAAGTAAGATAAATGTGCCTCACACATGGGACGAGTGCTATCATAGATTCGACATGATGTGAGAAGGCCTGAAATGGCAAACCGCCATCCTTGTCTTCACGAGAGGATGTGTGGGTCCACATGAGGCTTGGATGGGCCGGAAGCTCGGATTAGGTTGCCAGGGTGACCCAGTGTATGGGACCGGGACCTATGAAGACTTGCCATGGTATCCATACCAGGTTGTGTGATGACACTTGTCCCTACGTTCGCTAGTGTGTTGTCGTTTTGTCCTGTAGGGAGTGCCTCTGTGAGTCGTCCTTTTGTCTCTGCCTTGTGAGTGTCGGTTTCGTGTTTGACCTTGGGTGGTGATGGCTCAGTTTTATGGATGCTCTCTTGGACCTCTTGTTTTAGCTTTTATTATGTTCAGCTGGATCCTGCTCTTTTCAAGGATCGTTTATGTATTAATTGACCGATGCGGTCGTTTGTATATTGTTTATGTATCGCCTTGATGGCTGGATTGTATAGTGTAACCTCTTGTATTCTTAACTTTATTATTTATCAGAGGGGTCTTGCAGTTGAGCAGACCCGGAGATGTAGCCCTTTAGGGGTGAACTCCGAGATCATTATGGTGTTATGTGATGTATTCTCTTATGTTTCTTTTATTCATCTTTATCATGTATGTTTAGCTTATGTTAAAATGGTTAAGTGGATAAATGGAATTAACTTTAAATGCTTATATTCAGCTCTTCGTGAATGCCATGTTGATCGAATGCATAAGTGGTTTAGATGAGATTTATCGTAGATGCTAGTATGCAATCGTCTTTTGAAATGCAATAAGTTGGAATATGAAATAATGTAACTTAGAGTAATGAATTAGACTCAGTTGTTGTTAAAGAATTTAAATATGCTTGGAAAGATCTCTTATGTTATGATGAAATCCTAGTGTATTAGAATGTTAGATGTATGGTTTGTAATTTTAAATGAAAAGCTTGAATGAAGATTATGAATGGATCTTAATGATGAATCTTCGCTTGTGATTTATATTTCCCTCTTTTGAAAGGAATTATCCTGATTATGAATTATCTCGTTATTAAGATATTCAGCTTTTGGATTAATTGTGTGAGTTAAGTGAATTGTGAAATTTAAGTAATCTCGTTGGGAAACTCTTTAGGTGTTAGTTGATGTCTTCCGCTATGTAATCTGAATCTTTGATATCTTGTTGCATCTTATGTGTTGTTACTTTAAAAAAAATAAAATTATTGCGCTCTATTCTTGTGTTATGGCTTAATCCCTTCGGGGTTTCCTGGCGGGGCATTACATTTGGTATCAGAGCCCATGTTGCAAACATTGGGATCTCGTGTGTCACATGTGCCTTCTATTGGTGTGAGGTGTATCGACCTTATGTATATGCTTGTCCTCCTCTTTCATGTGAGTGATTGAGCAGACCTTAGCTGGTGTGTAACATGTGTGTTCACACCTGGTTTTCGCCTTCTTGATGTTGGTGTTGGAGTGCTTATTTGTGCATTGTTTGCTTATTGATGTTTTGGTCTACGATTACTCTTATTTTGAAAGAGAGTCGTATGTACCTTCCCTTATTGAGTGTTGTACTCTTTAGACTAATCCATTTGGATTGGTCCGTGCTTGTCTTGAATCTGAAAGTGCAAGTTATGTTGTTGAGATTATGATCTGGCTTAGTGTTGTCCACTTGAAGGACTTGTATGGCAATTATTGAATGCTTATTTTGTAGAAATTAAATGATCATCACCATTTCTCTCTCTTTTCTGGAAATTAAAATGATTAAGATATGTGTAATTATCTTTGATTCGAGTTTTCTTGTTTGCAAGAGAGAAAAGGGTGTGTCTTCTTGAACCCTTGTGTGAGCCTTATGAAGCTTTTTTTTTTTTTTTGATTATTAGAGGGCTATGGGTTTAAAAATTTATTTTGGGTGATTGGGAGAAAACTGTATGCGTATGTTTAAAGAATTCTCCATGTGTATGTTGTAGGAGTAGCATGATTAAATTCTACCTTAGAAAGGTGCATTTCTATGCAAATAGTTGAATTATGTGAAACTGCTTGGTTTGTAGAAGAAGTGTTAAAAAGAGCATGTTACTGTAGCTTCGAGAGAGTATTAATGTGTTCCCTGAAAGATTGTTCTATGTGTTTTCTGAAAGATTGTCTTATGTGTTTCACTAAACCAATTTGATTGAAGATTTGTTTTAGCAAATGCTCCATTGAACTCGTTGTTGGGTATATGTAATTACCTTAATGTGTTTAGAAAGTGCGAATGAAAAGCTTGTTTGATGTGCGTGCATTAATATGTGTTATTTGGGGTAATAACTCTTTGCTTATCCTTGATCGTAATGTGATTTCTAATAGGTTGCAAATTATGACATGTGTCTTTATTGTATTATTTAAGTGAGTGTTCTTAAGAGGTCTTGCATTATCGAAAAGATTGCCTCTCTTGATCTCTGTTGTGTTTGGAAATCTAGAACCTCCTATTGCAACCATAACTATTGGAAATGTTTTGTGAGACTGATTGTCATCCTTTAAATGGTAGTGAAATGAAAACCGTATAATTTAAATGATAGGCTTTTAGTGAGAAAATGTATAATGTAGCGTGATCTTGATTGATCTTGTGTCTTTGTAGGAAATAGTTTGGCTATCAAACTCTCTTTCCCTTCTCTTTGCCTAATCATAAGATTTTTAGAAATGATGTTAAAGAGTACATTGATTTAAATAGAATGTTTATAAAACATGTGAAATTGTGTGTTTGCCTTTTGGCTTCATAGTGATAGATGAAAGTCTTAAGCTTTAGAAATGAATTTGCTTAGCTAGTAATTTAGTTATGAATGCTTAGTGAGATTCGAGAAAGCTATAGGAATGATGTTGTTGCCTTATAATTGTGAATTGTTAATAATTTCAGTACTTGTATCTAGAGTAAACTTGATTCAGTAATTTATGTAGAAAGCATAATTGGAATCTTCCTTGTATAGATGTTAGCGTACTGAAAAGTACTCCCTGTAAATGTGACTAAACTAGTACTGGTGTATTTGTGTGTATTGTAAGAAACCAGTGCTTATTATATGTGCCCATGGATTGGTGAAGTAATCAACCATGGAGGATATGTTGCTTATGAGTATGGGAAACCATACTGCTTATGTGATGTTGCTTATTTGTTTCCCTGCTGAGAACCAAACCTCGGGTTGTGGGTAACTCAGTATGTTAAGGGGTAGTAATTGAAGTAACCGTTCCTTGAATAGTATGGATTGGCATATGAGTAATATCGACACAAAGTGACCTTAGCTTCTCTACTTCGAGGAATGATATAGTTGTACTACTAAACTGTATCAAGGTGTACTCAATACTTTCCCTTTGATGAATCTATTTATAGGTTTATGTGTGTCAGCCTATTCTCTTCCTTATCTGAGCATTTTGGAGGGTGATTCTTGTATATCGTGATGGTGTAATTTGGAGGATCCGTTGCCTTGTCTGCATGAGAGGCGTGTTATTGTTCTTACATAAGTTGCCAACTAACTAGTGTTGGTAGACTTGTGGGTAGACCTTAGCCATGTATACCTCTGGCTTATGGCGAGTATCCTGAGAGGAACATCGCTATGCGGAGTGTGACCAGCGTGTGCCTTATCCGCGGGGTACACTGCCATGCGGGATACGTCCATTGCGTGCTTTGTCCACTTGGAGTATTGCCATGCCGTGCTGAGACATGATGCGGGATGTAGTTGACATTGCCATGCGGCCTACCGCTAGGTATTGGGTAGAGCTATGCCACGTGACGACGTGATGCGAGGTGATGTCGAGGTGCACACTGCCATGCCATGTGGATGTGTGACTTGGCCACACCACATGATGAGCTACTAGGATAGCTAGACGATTGTTCCTTCCTTCCTCATTGGTGGCTAGCTATTAGTCACGCAGTGATGTTATGTGCAGTTGTGCTATTCTTTATATTTCTTTGGGGGATCAGCAGTTTATTTTACTTTGATTTTGAAGGTTTGGCCACGATCTTGTGATCTTTTGCACCTTTGATTTGGTGTTGAAATTCCGGATTATTTTCTTGCCTTACTGTTGGAATTGAGGATTTATTATCTTTATTCTTCTGTACTTTGGTGGCTAAACTGGTTTATCCTTGTTGTTTTCGTATGCTGGTCTTGTGTTGCAATGTGAATTCCTCTCCAAGAACGTAGGAGACGGGCTTGGATGAGAGTATACAAGGAAGTAGACGCAAGGAACCTTGAGGATGGGGGTATGTGAGGCTGTGTTGCAGCTAGTATCCACTACCTACCTATGTGTGGTGACTATCTCTTGGAGGCTAAACACCTTACACAACAAGGGATATTCACAAAGGTCTTGTATGGAAGGTAGCACCGCTATGGTGTGCCTAGCACCATCAAGCCTTTGAGTGAGATATTGGATTTTTATGATCATATTGTTGTTTTGAGATCAGGCATAGAGATGTTGATCGTGCATGTTATCTTTGACCGAGCATTAGACATGCTCACATGTGGCCTTTTCTGTTATGCATTCCAGTCATATGGATGGTTATTATTTGTATCATGGAGTAAATTGTGTTAGCTTGTCACTATGTTATGGGACATAGTCTTTGGAAAGGTTTTCTTATGCCTGGCAAGTGTAATCAATTGAGTTATTTATGATGCTCTTATTTATTGAAAGTTAATTTGGTTGTAGAAATTGATATTTCAAGCTAGTTCTATGTTATTAAATTTTATGAGAAAGATGGATTGGTAAAGGAAATTGATCTCGATGGCATGTTTTCTTGTCATTTTTTTGGTAGACGATTTTGGTAATTGTTGTTTACCTCCTTGTAATGCTTTAATTTGGTGTTATGAAAGGAAGAAAATTCTTGTTTCTCTGCTATGATTGTGGATAATTCCTAGAATATTTTAAGGAATGTATGGTTTTAGATTTATCTTGCCAATGGATAATGGCGTTTGTAAAGGATTTTGCAATAATATTTCATTTGATTATGGAAATATTTCTATGTGCAATTTGATCTTTGTTGAATGAGTTTCAGGGCTGATGCGTACGACATGTTCTCCATCTAGCCTTACGACTTCTAGGAGTAAGTCGGAACCTAGGGGGCGAGAATGTAGTACGCCTGCCCTAATCAATCTCTAACCTTGGTTTAATCTTGAATAGTTTATCTTAATATGATGTTACAGTCAGATGTTTGATTTAACGCATAGCTATTGATGTGATTTTCACACTAGTTGTATGCAAGTTACTCGGTGTTCCTATTTCGTGGTATTAATATCGGGCTAACATTTTCGTTAAATTTTATATATGTATGCATGTATGACTCTTGGTTGCAGGATATTTCAGGTACAACGCCGCATGAGTGCGAGGTTCGTCTTCACCTGGAATTGCAGGTTTGAGTGTACCTTTTTTTATCCTTAGAGTTGGATTAGGTGGTTGTAAGACCCTAGTTGACCCTAGTCGTGCTCTAGTGAACATCGCCAGTCGTCGTCGTCAATCCCTTTTTGTTTGGGTTTGCGAGTCATCTATTTGGTTGACATCCTCGGTTTGCGTGCTTGGTGTGCTTGGTTAAATTGATTATTAGTCCTTAGTAATTATTTTGGTTAAATATGCATTTGTGCATTGATGATTAATGGATTAAATTAATCTAGTTTCCGTTATGTGATTTTCATTAATATTGGATTGCTTGTTTTAAATTGGGAGTAAATTCGATTTAATGACTGATTTTGTATATTAAATGCATTTTATATCTGCTGTTGAAAAAAGAAAGTCTTGTATTTTATCGCCATAGAGTTAATTGTATTCTGTTGGATTATTAAATCAGAAAGATTAAATTTCAGTTAAATGAGAAATCGATTTTGGAATTGATAAAGCAAGTTAATTTGTTGCTAGTTAGAAAGAATTGATTTTTGAGAATTATTTGTAAATAAAATTTTAAATTCCAAAAAAAAAAATAGAAATTTTGGGTCAACTCTTCCATATAACCCAAATTTGGGGAAAAATGGAAGGATGGACATTTTTGGAGGAGATTTTGGTTGGAAAGATTTTTGGGGGTTTTGGAGAAGAGGCAGTTTGCTGAATCTGACAGGTGGGCTCTCCCTCAGCTATACCAGGATTGCGAATGAAGGTAGGAATTCTGAATTGTTTTCTTGTTGCCAAAAGAATTTACTGTTTTGGTTGAAAGAAATGAATTTGTGATTGAAAATCAATTTGACTGTCCATTATGAATTTGGCTGGAGATTTTAATTTGGGTGTGTATTTCCTCCATTCCTTTTTGGGTGTTTGAAACCCTTGGATGTTTGAAAAGGATGAGAAAACCATCATGAAAATGTGATATCAATCCCAGTTCGTTGAAACCGAATTCTTAGTAAACAAAATTATTTATCATAATGGGTGCTGGGCGTTTGTGTTAATTTCCGAACTGTGTTTCAAAAACAAAAAAAATAAAGAAAATATATTATTTTTCGAACTGTGTTTTTATATTATTTAGCGCTGTGTTTAAACGCATAGAAAACGGAGCTGGGTGTTGTTTTTTTTTATTAAAATCGTTGGATTGGGGTTGGAGGGCGGGGAGCGGAGCTCCACCCGCTCCTCCCCCCCCTTCCCCCGCACATCCCCCGCTTGCTCCCACGTTTCTCCCTGGTTCTCCGCTCGCAGACCGCAGCGCCTGCGGCTCACGGCGGTGGCCGCAGGGTGCCGCGGCACCTGCGGGCACCACTGTGAGCGCCGCTCGCGGGAGTTTCCCTGGCGCTAGGGTTAGGGCACGGCCCTAACCCTCGCCTCATTGTTTTAAAACGCGTTTTTTTTAAAGAAAGAACATAGTTTTTTTTAAATGTGTTTTATTTAAACGTAGTTTATAAATCGTTTTTTTTTTTTATGTATTTCTTTTAGTATTCAAAAAAAAAAAATGCTTATGATATTTAATGTCATTTTAATGTAAGTGATTCTTAATGTAAGTTTTAGTTTCTTAATTATGACTATGGTGGCAATGTCTTGATAAATGTTGATTTGGGTATTAATTAATTTTATAATGGAATCTATAAGTTAATTACTATTCAATTTCCATTTTGTGGCTTATGCACTTGTCTAATTAAGTTCTAATAGTGATAATTTCGTCATCGAATATTAATTGGCTATACTTTGGTCCAATCTTGGATTAATAAGTTATATCATGTGCGTTTGGAAATGAGTATCTACAATTGAATTTCCTTTATATTTATATTTCCGTGATCCGTATAGTACATCTGGAATTGAAAATTATGAATCTGTAGAGATTGATTTTAGACCAGTATGTTAATGACGTTTTGATTGGAGATTAAATATCTTATTTTAGTTGATTAATGGTTGTCTGAGATTTATTAATATGATTTGGTTAAAACTCATTATGGCTTAATTTGCCTGTTCGATGCTTTGAACCTTAGGAGTTAGAAAACCAAGAACAACTTATCACTAGTTGAGGTAGATAACCGTAATCTGATTTGGATCTTGTAGAAAACTTGATCGATTTTAATGTTTAAATCAATTTGAGGAAATATTGTCTTTTCTGATTAATGCCTTGTGAGTTTAATTTCTGTATTCGCCTTTAATTATGAAATGGCATGTTTTGCTTTGTTTAGTAGGACCCTGTCATATGGCTTGACTTGGGGTACCTGTTTCAGTCCTCGATTCCGAGTTGACTGTTGTATTGTGGTAGTGTCGTTTTGGTCATATCCTCGTTGTGTGAGTCGAATGATGATTCATGGTTGACCTTAGTTTGTCAGGTCTCTAGTTAGAGTACCATCAGTAAGTGTTCATCTTCAAGTCGTGTTTGACCAGATGATTGTTTCTCCTTCTTGAACTCCGTTCGTCTGACCATGTGTATTCCTTGGTTTGAGTTCGTCTGAGTTAGTCTAGTGTCGTATGGGAAAGTGGCTTTCGATTGGGGGCCGCGCCCAAAGTGGCTGCTGGGTAACCCGTCGAAAGTGAGTCTAATAAGTGATAACCTAAGTAGATTAGAATGTAATCTCTAAGTAAGATAAATGTGCCTCACACATGGGACGAGTGCTATCATAGATTCGACATGATGTGAGAAGGCTTGAAATGGCAAACCGCCATCCTTGTCTTCACGAGAGGATGTGTGGGTCCACATGAGGCTTGGATGGGCCGGAAGCTCGGATTAGGTTGCCAGGGTGACCCAGTGTATGGGACCGGGACCTATGAAGACTTGTCATGGTATCCATACTAGGTTGTGTGATGACACTTGTCCTTATGTTCGCTAGTGTGTTGTCGTTTTGTCCTGTAGGGAGTGCCTCTGTGAGTCATCCTTTTGTCTCTGCCTTGTGAGTGTCGGTTTCGTGTTTGACCTTGGGTGGTGATGGCTCAGTTTTATGGATGCTCTCTTGGACCTCTTGTTTTAGCTTTGATTATGTTCAGCTGGATCCTGCTCTTTTCAAGGATCGTTTATGTATTAATTGACCGATGCGGTCGTTTGTATATTGTTTATGTATCGCCTTGATGGCTGGATTGTATAGTGTAACCTCTTGTATTCTTAACTTTATTATTTATCAGAGGGGTCTTGCAGTTGAGCAGACCCGAAGATGTAGCCCTTTAGGGGTGAACTCCGAGATCATTATGGTGTTATGTGATGTATTCTCTTATGTTTCTTTTATTCAGCTTTATCATGTATGTTTAGCTTATGTTAAAATGGTTAAGTGGATAAATGGAATTAACTTTAAATGCTTATATTCAGCTCTTCGTGAATGCCATGTTGATCGAATGCGTAAGTGGTTTAGATGAGATTTATCGTAGATGCTAGTATGCAACCGTCTTTTGAAATGCAATAAGTTGGAATATGAAATAATGTAACTTAGAGTAATGAATTAGACTCAGTTGTTGTTAAAGAATTTAAATATGCTTGGAAAGATCTCTTATGTTATGATGAAATCCTAGTGTATTAGAATGTTAGATGTATGATTTGTAATTTTAAATGAAAAGCTTGAATGAAGATTATGAATGGATCTTAATGATGAATCTTCGCTTGTGATTTATATTTCCCTCTTTTGAAAGGAATTATCCTGATTATGAATTATCTCATTATTAAGATATTCAGCTTTTGGATTAATTGTGTGAGTTAAGTGAATTGTGAAATTTAAGTAATCTCGTTGGGAAACTCTTTAGGTGTTAGTTGATGTCTTCCACTATGTAATCTGAATCTTTGATATCTTGTTGCATCTTATGTGTTGTTACTTTAAAAAAAAAAAAATTATTGCACTCTATTCTTGTGTTATGGCTTAATCCCTTCGGGGTTTCCTAGCGGGGCATTACAGAGTAGACCTAGTGGACTTGATCTTCGAGCTGACTTACTTGATGAGGAGATTGAGCATATCCGACAGCTTGGTCTATATCATGTCTTACACTTGCCAAAGGTTATGGCCAACAGGGCCATGATTATAGCTTGGATAGAGTAGTGGCACTCTGAGACTTGTTCTTTCCATCTTCCGATTGGTGAGGCATCCATTACCTTAGAGGATGTATGGCATATACTGCGTATTCCTATTCATAGTGAGAGAGTTGTATATGACCATGATGATGGCATTGCTGGATTATGTGCACTTTTTGAGTGTGAGATACAGGACTTGCAGATCAGTGGCCATTATGACATCCCTTGGGCCCGATTAGACTATGATGACATTACTATTATATTATGCAGTGTTGTCAGTGGTTTACTGATACCTAATAGTCGAGGTCATGGGTTTCTAGTTGGATGGGGCAGAGTGCTCCATGATATGATTGTTCACCGTCGATTGTATGTGTGGGGTCCTTGTCTACTTGCCATGTTGTACTATCAGTTGCATGGTATTATGTATCTTGGATATCATTCTATCAGTTGTGGTGTGACTCTACTCCAGACATGGGCATGGGAGCATATTTCTATCTCTAGGCCTATTATTCATGTAGATTTGCAGCTTGGTGAGCCTTATGCTTTTAGGTACACAACAGGTATTAGACATAGGGGTTCAAGTAATACCTTGTATTAGAGACATCAGTTTGACATATTGCAGCATTTTATTTGGAGACCATACTTAGATTGCCCCCATTATGAGGATGATGCAGTACACTTGCCTTTCTGCCAACAACAGAGATATCTTATTGGTAGGACCTTTGAGACCCAACAGATCATTGAGATGTATCTTCTAGGGTGGGTTCTGAGACAGTTCAGAGAGGTAAAGGTGACACTAGTGGTTCCTACTTATTTCGCTCATGTATCGCGGGAGGTATATGATTGGGGTGTTTGCATACAACCACATGTTGCTTCTACTGAGTTTGATTCTCTACAGGCATTACTCTAGGGTTGGGGTAGAGGTGCAGCAGATCCCGGGATGATAGCAAAGTATGATGCATGGTTTTGTAGGCATAGGCCAGTGCCTTTGACTGATCCTGTTGTTCCAATTACAACACAACAGATTCACCATCCTAGATAGTGGTTGAGGATATATGTAGGGGAGAGGGTGGAGCTAAGAGAGGAGGTGAGGATGATGAGGGAGGAGGTGAGGAAGATGAGGGAGATGAAGATGTAGACATTGGTGGAGACACCGAGTCTATTAGCAGTGAGGATAGCAATGATTCTTTTGAGTCATCGAGTAGCGAGGATGGAGGTGATAATGAGGATATTCTTGAGCTGGAGGATGTGCCTGTTGCAGAGGGTGGTGAGGAGGATGAGCTATAGATTCTTAGAGCGCAGGTCCAGAGTTTGGAGGATGAGGTCGCTAGACGAGATGTCGAGTGAGAGACCTACCGTGTAGATTATGGTGCCCTTGAGGCTGAGAGAGATCATCTCTAGAGGGAGAGAGATGAGGCAGTGCAGAGATGTCATATTACCATGGATGCCTTTGATCAGCTTTCTAGAGAAGGTACCGATGCGCATGACTTGGCAGAGAGATACTTCACTACTGCGTAGGAGGATATTTATTATAGACAGGAATATGAGAGAGCCATCCCTGAGGGTCAGAGAGAGCCTAGCTTCAGTGCATTTATGGGGAGGAGATAAATTAGATCTAATTCATGATGGACTAGTAGTGGTGGCGTTATGGGACCACCTCGACATCCTGGGGCAGGATCTAGTGGACAAGATCCACCTGCTGATAGAGGCAGTGTTGGTTGATCATGTTATCTGAGCCTTCAAGCTTATTTATTGTATTCGTACACATTATCATTTTTTAGTTATATATATATGATATGCGGGTTTTAGCAGTGATCTATGTATGTTTTGTTTTCCATGTATGCTTATATGATGCTATGAGTTTTATGATGCATATCTATTTGATTCTATGCAATGGTAGGACATGTATGTATTAATGGTGCAAATGAAATCTATAATGAATGCTTAATAGAATCTATAATGAATGCAATGAAATCTATAATGAATGCTTAGTAGAATCTATAATGAATGGAATGAAATCCATAATGAATGCAAATGAATCTATAATGAATGCAAATGAATCTATATGAATGTTTTTTGTATGATAATGGTTGAACCAATTTTAACTCAGATACACCTTGAAGAAATGTTAGTTAGATGATAAAAAGAAAAATTGATGATAGAAAGAATGTTAGAAAGAATACGATTTAGAAAGAAGATGAGAAATCAACAAACTATCAATAAGAAAATGAGATGAGAATGAAATTTGAAGGAACCACGAACCCATGTCACATATTTTATTGTGTCAATATATATTCATCACTAAGCCTTATTTTTGAACAATGAAGCTTAGCACATTAGGGTATAAGGAACCAAGATGCAAAGATATCTCATTGTAGAAACAAACACGTAGAAGACAAGGAGTGAACCCTCCATTCTAAGAATTACGCTAGGGGTCAAGGTATGTGTGGCATCCAATAGCTGGAAGCTCCTATCACAGACACCCACTAGAGAAATTTCCCTAGAATTTCATCGGTTCACACCACAAACAGGAAACCAAGAAAAAGATAATGCCCATCATATCTCCTCTAGTCACTTGTGGACATCCTTGAGTAGCATAGGAACAATATCTTTTGCCAAATGATAAAAGATAAAGACTGACCCGGACAAAATTCAGCAGCTATACTAACCTTGTGCCTTCGTTCTCAGTTGCTTGATGTGATGGTTGATAATGTCTGATCTCAGAAAGTTGCGGACCCCATTTAAGACTGACCTGTCTGATTTTGAGTGTATCCTCTTCTGTTTAAGACAAGATAATGATCATGTTGATATAGATATGATACGATTGATAAGACAATTTGATCAGTTGATTGCAGATGTTTGACTGGATAGTCATATCCTTTGTTAACTTCGTGAAAAGTGTTTGTTGGATATCTACTAGGGTATTTTTTCTCATAAGACATTTTATTGCAATTTTTTGTGATTGATTAATTTTTCGATTTTTAGTTCTTTTCCAAGAGCTTTTTCGATGTTTTTAGATTATGTGGATCGATATTTGAATGTTTTTGGTTGATTTTTTCAAGATATTTTTCAAATGTTTTTTTGGTTGATTTTTCAGGACATTATATGGATGTTTTTGGTATTTTATGGTTTTCAATGTTTTTTGGATTTTAGATATTTCAATTTTTTTTTGGATTTTGAGTTTTTCATTGTTTTTGGATTTTTTTAGGTCTTTATACAATTTTTAGGATTTTTTCAGTTATGCCCCTAGTGTGCAGATATATATGACATGGTGATCTACAAAATGTATGTGGAGACAAATGAATTTTTGACATGACCTATGTGAATGCAATATGCAGGATGAAGATGCATTTCCTATTCAAACAAGGTTGACTGTGTTTGTTTTTGCATTTGTAATACACCAATTGAAATGGAGGTGCAAAACATTACATAGATAAGCGGTCAATCGATCCTTAAGGTCCCTTGGAACATTCAAATCAACACACTTAGGGACTAGGATTTACAAATGGAGACGTGGAAAACTTCCCCATTGGTTCTTGAAACTTTGATCTTCTTTTGCCCATGTGTGTGCAGATGAGTTAATCCCTGCTCTTGTATTCACTAAAGATCCTTAGCATCCTATATGACTAGCTACATGTATTATTCTAACTTCAAAAGCATCCCAAATAGAGCCTCACTGCCAGCAAGCCTTGAGAGCTCCGACGAGGTTATAGACTGTAATTTCTCAAATATTGTTCCATTGCTAGTAGGCGTCCATAGCCCTGATGGAGTTACTTGCATGTTCCCATAATCAAGCTTGTTGTCGCACTTGCATGTGTGATATTTTAGTTATATATCATTTCTCTTTTGCCTTAAGATGGATATGTGGCATAGCTCTTTTTATTTTTATTTTCTTGCCTTGACTTGTAAGTAATGAGACCTACTTGGGTGTGACAATTACAGCGGCGCTAAAGAAAATTTTTAGATTTTTCACTAGTCATATGATCAACTGGGTGTCTCAAGTATATTAGAGATTTATTGTGTTTGAGGTATAGCAATTGATAGATTGTGGGTTAACAAGTCTCAAATAGTGAAATCACTACCCAACCATAAGTAAAGAGTCGTCACAGGGTAATGTTGAAAATGAATGACCTTAGGACCTCAAAGACTTCATGTCTAAATATCTAAGAAAGGAGATGACCCTTATTTCTCTTGAATGCAAATAGATGATAAACTTGAACAATTGCCTTGTTTTATTGATGTTGCTATATGTAATTGTTGACATTTTTGAGAATGCAATGCACTTAAAAAAAAAAAAATATATGTAATGCAGTGTTTTGAATTATATGATATGCAATGCAGAAAGTAAAACCTAAAATAGACAACCCTTAGGTATAATATCGCTTAAGGTGCATGCTATTCATAGGGTCAGACAATGGATCTCCCTCCATGGTAGCCAAATTGTATGCTCCATTTCTTATAACCCTTGTTATAATGAAAGGACCTAACTAGTTAGGTTCGAATTTCCCTGGCCTTTCTCATTCCACTAGGTTCCTTTGATTCTCTTTAAGTACTAGATCTCCTACTTGAAAATTTCATGGGCAGACCCATTTATTATAAATCTGTCTTAGTCTATTTTGATATCCTTGTATGTAGTTGAACGTTGTTTGTCTTTTTTCATCAAGGGTTTCAAGTTATTGTAACCTTTCTATCCTATAGTCTTCCTTTGATATGATGTTCTGTAAGGATACTTTTAGAGACGATATTTCTATTTCAATGTGGAGTAATGCTTATGTCCCATAGACCAAGGAATATGGTGTTGCTCCTGTAGGTGTGCGTACTCCTATTCTGTAAGCCCAAAGAGCAGGATTTAACTGGAGATGCCAGTCTCGTCCTGTGTTAGTGACTACTTTTTAAAGAATTTTCAATATTGTTTTATTTGTAGCCTCTGCTTGTCCATTACTTTGTGGATAATATGGTGTGGCAAATCTCTGTTGTATGTGAAATTTGTCACACAACTCTTTCAATTCCTGGTTTTTAAATGGACGTCCATTATCTATAACAAAGCACATTGGAACTCTATATCTACATATAATGTAGTTGAGCATGAATTTTGATATCTTCTTTCTTGTGGTGTATGTAGGAGGAATTGCCTCAACCCATTTGGTAAAGTACTCAGTGGCTGTCAAGATGAATTTGTGCCCATTGGAAGAAGTAGGGTTGATTTTACCCACTAGATCTAATCCCCATTGTAAAAATGGCCATGGTGATGTAATGGGTTGAAGATCTTGTGCAGGTGCATGAATGAGGTCTCCATGCATTTGGCATTGTTTACACTTTTGTACATACTTGTAAGCGTCATTTTCCATAGTTGGCCAGTAATAACCTGTTCTCAACAATTTGTTTGACAATGGCAGACCGCTTTGGTGAGCCCCACAAATTTCATCATGGACTTCTTTTAAAGCAAGGTGTGCTTAATTATCATCCAAACATTTAAGAAGAGTTCCATCAAAACCCTTTCTATACAAAGTATCAACTATAATGGTGTATCTAGATCCCTAATGAATAAAGGTCTTCGTTTGATTTTTGGACAGATCCGGTGACATGTATTGAGTATGTAAATATGTATATATTTCATTGTACTAAGGTGATTCTGGACCCACAATTGCACATAAATATTTTGATAGAGGAGTCTCATATGCAGGTAGCATCAACTGTTCTATGATGAACTCAAACTGAGTTTCATTAGCAGGCATATTGAGAAGAGATACTATGGTTGCCATTGCATCTGCTGCCTTGTTTTGTATCCTTAGGATCTATTCGAAGGTAATTTTGTTGAAGTGCTCCTTGTAATCTTCGGCCAACTTCTTATAAGAAATGAGTTTGTCATCCTTCATGTTGTAATCATCATTGACCTGGTTTACAATCAACTACAAATCACCATAGACCTATAACTCTTGTATTCTCCATTGTACAGTTGTGCGAAGTCCTATTAAGAGAGCTTCATATTCAGCTATATTGTTATTGCATTGGGAATTGATCCTAAATGACTTAGGTATAATTGTTGGTATTATAACAAACAATAAGAGATTGTTGGCATTTCAATAAGGATATTGAGAAGGTTGTTGATGATTATGGATATAACTGATTAAGGATGTTTACTGTCTTAATATTATTATTTTGTCATTGATGTCAAGAAATTGATTTTCTAATTCAGTATGATGTTGCCATATCTTGAGAAGTATGATTTGATGATTATAAAGATGTCGGTAAAAGACACAGAAAGAATGTGATGAATAAGGGGAGGAATAAGTTATTCAATGGGCAACTATTACCAAGTTAGACAATGATGAGATCATGATGTTTAGATTGTTTTGATATCCTACATATGTTATTGATTGTAAGGTTAATACTATACTATGTTACTGAGCAAAGAACCTAGTCGGTAAACCCTAAGGTTATCGCTATCGGTTAATGAAGGCAAAATGTCTACTAAGTGAAGTTTAGTATTTATCGAGTTGCAACCGAGTAATAACAGAATGCATTGAATGAATAAAAGCATTATTTAATGAAGGAAGTTGATGAGCTGGCTATGATTAAATGATTGGTATGTCGTGAATGAAGTTTGTTAAAGAATTTATGGCAAAGGAAAATCGACAGGAAGATCTACAGCTTAGATTGAACCACAATACCCTAGCACAAGTTCCAAGGTAGGGTAAAACATTTTCAGATCGAAGGATACATTGAACTTGGTCAAAGTTTGAAAATTTGATGGCTATGATTGATCATGGGAAATGTGATCAAGGAGATTAAGTGGTTGGCAAATTGTTTATAAATAAGGAACTGTTGATAAACAATGGATGTGGGCAAGTGTATGCACAGGTATGCTACATAGTGATTACCGAGCATAGAAGCTTGAAGACCTATTTGAATAACAGAGTATAGAGCCCAATAGATGGACAAGATAAGTCCTATTGTATTAAGCAAATAAGAATCTACTTTAGCATTTTAGATGTGAAGTTGCAGATAGATTTTTATTACTGTTATTTTGTAAAGTGACAGAAAATCTCTTAACCGAGTGGACTTAACAGTCTTATTTGTAAAACCCTCTAGCAAGGTGACATTCTAATTGAGTGTTTGAAATCCTTAACAAGGTCACTTCTAACAAGGTGAAGATCCTAATAGATCTGAGGGAAATCCCTTAACTGAGTCACATCTAGCAATTTGTTTGTAATCTTTAACAAGATTTGCTTTTAACCGAGCATACTCTAGAAGAGTATATTTCTTAGTGGGTCCGAAATCCCACAGTGGTTTTTCCCTATTTGGGTTTCTACGTTAAATCTGGTGTTATGAGTGCTATGTTGTTTATATACTTTTGAGTTTGCATGTTTAGCAGTTTTGGTTATATTGTTGAAGTATATGTTACTGAGGTTGAATCTATTGTTTTTATGGAAGATTAAGTTTGTATGATTCACCCCCCCTCTCATCTTATTAGCTTGGCATCTATACTTACATTAAGTATCAGAACTATCGATTGGTATCAGAGCTTTGGACTCCAGAAGAAAAAGTTTAAAGGTACTTGAGGCAAAGATCCAAAGATGTATAAGAGGGATGCATCGAAGCTGAACAAGTCAAGTTTCTCTACATGGTAGAAAAGGATGAAGTTGCACCTATCAGGAGTTGGAGAATATGATGTATATTATCTGGAGAATGATTTCATCACACTGAGCACCTATCCATTGACAATGGAAGAGATAAAGGCAAAGCAAGAACATATCCAAGCAATGATTGAAATAATATTTGCATTGACCGATTCAGAGTTTAATGATCTAGAAGGTTGCAATGATGCAAAGGCAATTTGGGATAAGCTCATATCTGTGTATGGTGGAGATGAACATGTTCAAAGAGCAAAAGTGGATAGTCTAAGAGGACAAATTGAATCTATGAGGATGAATGAAGGTGAGAACATAACCCAGTATAGTACAAGACTAAAGGAGATTGTTAATCAAATCAAAGGAGCAGGTAGAACTATTGAAGAAAAGGATATAACAAGTAAGTTGTTAAGAACCCTTCTACCGGCTTATGCAATCAGAGTCTCTACAATCAATGAATCGAGGTTTGTACCCAATATGCTAGTTTCTTTAGATGCTACTATTGGTAAGCTACATGCATTTGAGTTAAGTAACTTTGATAACAGTGGGTCATCAGTAAATAAAGTTGAATCTGCATTTAGTTCTTTTCATATTGGTGAATTTGATGATTACAATGATAGAATGAGTAAGTACACTAAAGGGAATCACAGTGGAGCAAGTGAAAGATTTCACAAGAACATGGAGGAAGTACAAAAACTGTATGAGGAAATCAGAAAGCAAGAAGAGTTTGAAGCACTTTTAGCTAGAAGGTTACCAAGAGGCAAAGGTAAGTATAAAGGAAAACTACCTTTGAAATGTTTCAATTGTGATAAGGTAGGACATATGGCTTCTAACTATCTTGACAAAGATTCTACTGAAAAGAGAGATTACCGAGATGATAGACAGAAAGATAATCATTATAGAGGACACCGAGACTTCAGAAGAAGAGATAGAAAGTCATGCTTAATAGCCGATGAGGAATCCAATGATGATAAATTAGATGAAACTGATATAGAGGAAGTATTTTATGTGACTATCAAAGATGGATCAGATGAAGAAAGGTATGAAGAAAAAGCCTTAATATCTCACATAAATACTAATGATTCTTGGATCATAGATAGTGGATGCTCACATCACATGACAGGTGATAAACACAAGTTTGTTATGTTAGAAGACTATGATGGAGGCTATGTAAGATTTGGTAATGATGCACCATGTCAGGTAAAAGGTAAAGGATCTATAACACTTCTTGATAATGCAATATGCAATGATGTTTATTGGGTTGAAGGTTTGAAATACAATTTGTTGAGTGTAGCACAGCTAAACAATACTAGATACCAAATAGAATTTTAGAAAGGAATTGTCAAATTTCATGACAAGCATGGAAAGTTAGCTGCTACTGGGATACAAAATAAAGGTAATATATTTCACCTTGACTCAACTCGGAATAAATATCTGTATGCAAAGATAGATGATACCTAGTTATGGCATGAAAGGTTTTGTCATGTAAATTTTGATAATCTAATCAAAATAAGCAAGAAGCACTGAGTAAGAGGTCTACCGAGTCTTGAAAAACTCGAGAAAGCTATGTGCCAAGTATGCCAGATGGGTAAAATGACAAGATCAAGCTTTACAAGTAAGTCCTACACCTCTAAGGGAATTTTAGATCTTGTGCACACTGATCTTTGTGGTCCTATGAAAGTTCAAAGTTATTATGGTGATAAATATTTCATATTATTTGTGGACGATTATTCAAGGATGATGTCAGTAATGTTTCTAAAAGAAAAATCAGAAGCTTTTCAAATGTTTAAATGGTACAAGGCAAGAGTTGAAAATGAAACAGGAAGACAACTAAAATGTTTTAGATCAGATAGAGGAGGAGAGTTCACATCTAATGAGTTCAACTTATTCTGCAATGATCATGGTATAAAAAGACAAGTCTCTACACCGATAAATCCACAACAAAATGGAATTGCTGAGAGAAGAAATAAATCTATTGTGGATTGTGCCAGAACCTTGATGATTGAAAAGAAAGTGCCACAAACATTTTGGAGAGAAGCAATAAGCACAACAGTTTACACCTTGAACCGAGTACAACTGAAGAAAGGAATTTTGAAGACACCATATGAAATCTGGTATGACAAGAAACCTAATGTGAGTTATTTTAAAATCTTTGGAAGTAGATGCTATGTACACAAAGATGATAGAAATGGCAAGTTTGATCAGAAAAGTGAAGAAGGAACATTTCTTGGTTATTCTTCTAGAAGTAAAGCATTTAAATGTCTGATCAAATCATCTAACAAAATAGTAGAAAGTGCAAATGTGAAAATTGATGAATTTGCAGAAAGAAATGATGAAGGAAATTCCAAAGAACCAGAAGATTATGATGAATTTGTCTATGTTCAACCGACAAGTTCTACCGAGAAAAATGCAGAAGGAAATGAAGAAAATATTCAGTTACTGAGTGATGAAGAAGATCATACAGAGCCTACCAAGCCTGTATTAGCCAAGTATGTCAGAAGACATCATGCATCAAGTCAGATTATAGGAGATAAGGATGATCCAGTGATGACAAGGAACAAACTGAGACAGAACACATGTCTGATATCTGAATTTGAATCGAGAATAGTGAAAGAGGCATTTAACAGTGAAGATTGGATAAATGCTATGACAGAAGAGATTGATCAAATCAAGAAGAATGACACATGGAAACTGGTCCCAAGACCGAAGGACAAAAATGTAATTGGTACAAAGTGGATTTTCAGAAACAAGCTGAATGAAAAAGGTGAGGTCATTCAAAATAAAGCAAGACTAGTTTGCAAAGGTTATACCCAAGAAGAAGGAATTGATTATGATGAGACTTTTGCGCCTATGGCAAGACTTGAAGGAGTAAGAACATTGTTGGCATATGCTGCTTACAAGAATTTCAAGGTATATCAAATGGATGTCAAATCTGCATTTCTGAATGGTATATTAGAAGAAGTTTTTATTGAACAACTTGAAGGATTTGTTGAAGAAAAGAATAAAGATCAGGTATGTAAATTTAACAAAGCTTTATATGGTTTGAAACAAGCACATAGAGCATGGTATGAAAGATTGCACTCTTATTTAATCAAGATTGGTTTTATAAGAACAAGTGAAAACAACAATATGTACATAAAGAATGATGAAAATGGAATACTGAGCTCAGCCATATTTGTTGATGATATTATCTTTTGTGGAAATGACTCTCTATGTAAGAACTTTGGAAATGAAATGAGCAAAGAATTTGAGATGTCATTAATCAGTGAGATAAAGTATTTTATAGGTTTACAAATACTGCAAATGAAAAATGAGATTTTCATTACTCAATCCAAGTACATAAAGGAAATCTTGAAGAAATTTGGAATGGAGGATTCAAAACTAGTTGGTACTCCTATGACTACCAACTGTAAACTATCAAAGAATGATGAATCTGCATCTATTGATGAGACAATTTACCGATCCATGATTGGAAAGTTGCAATATGTTGTTCACAGCAGGCCGGATATAGCACATGCAGTAGGAATAGTTGCAAGATTTTCTGTAGATCCCAAAGAAACCCATATGACAACAATCAAGAGAATTTTCAGATACTTGAAAGGCACTGAAGATTATGGCTTAGTATATCAGAAAAGAAATGATTTTGATTTAAAAGTTTATACTGATGCTGATTGGGCAGGCAACATTGATGATAGGAAAAGCACAAGTGGAGGAGCTTTCTTTTTAGGAGAAAGACTAGTGAGTTGGCTTAGCAAGAAACAAGGATGTGTTTCACAGTCAATAGCAGAAGCTGAATACGTTGTTGCAACATTGAATTGTACCAACATAGCATGGATCAAACAACTGTTGGAAGGAATAAATGAGAAAGTTACTGAGCCAGTAACTATATTCTGTGACAATACTAGTGCCATTAACATTTCAAAGAATCCTGTTATGCACTCTAAGACAAAGCACATCTCTATCAAATATCATTATCTTAGAGAAGAAGCTCAAGAGAAGAAAGTGGTGTTGGAGTATGTTAGCACAAAGGAACAAATAGCAGATATCTTCACCAAGCCACTGCCAAGGGACACTTTTGAGTATCTCAGAAGTAAGTTAGGGGTCCTACCCCTATCTTCTACTCACTGACCGAGTTCGGTGAAAGCATCAATTCGATGACTCTACAGAATATCTTTTAGGAGTTGATGTTAATTTACACACTTTAGGATGTTTTCTAAAGGTGTGCAAGAAACAAATACAGGGAACAATAATTGGAGACAAAATGCTCTGACCGAGACTAAGTTGACACATAACAGCAAGAAATCACTTCATAGAGGAAGAAATTATGTTTTAGTTCTTTACTTTTTGGCATTGTTGTCAAAGGGGGAGAAGACTGTAGAAAAGAGGAGAAGACTAATGTATGGGGGAGAAGACTGATGACAGGGGGAGAGCATTTTAGAACAGTAATCCGAATCAATTAGGTCAAATCAATTGGTTTGCCATCAATGCCAAAGGGGGAGATTGTTGGCATTATAACAGACAATAAGAGATTGTTGGCATTTCAATAAGGATATTGAGAAGGTTGTTGATGATTATGGATATAACTGATTAAGGATGTTTACTGTCTTAATATTATTATTTTGTCATTGATGTCAAGAAATTGATTTTCTAATTAAGAATGATGTTGCCATATCTTGAGAAGTATGATTTGATGAGTATAAAGATGTCGGTAAAAGACACAGAAAGAATGTGATGAATAAGGGGAGGAATAAGTTATTCAATGGGCAACTATTACCGAGTTAGACAATGATGAGATCATGATGTTTAGATTGTTTTGATATCCTACATATGTTATTGATTGTAAGGTTAATACTATACTAAGTTACCAAGCAAAGAACCTAGTCGGTAAACCCTAAGGTTATCGCTATCAGTTAATGAAGGGAGAATGTCTACCGAGTGAAGTTTAGTATTTACTGAGTTGCAACTGAGTAATAATAGAATGCATTGAATGAATAAAAGAACTATTTAATGAAGGAAGCTGATGAGCTGGCTATGATTAAATGATTGGTATGTCGTGAATGAAGTTTGTTAAAGAATCTATGGCAAAGGAAAATTGGTAGGAAGATCTACAACTTAGATTGAACCGCAATACCCTAGCACAAGTTCCAAGAAATATATGCAAGTTCCAAGGCGGGGTAAAAAAATTTCAGATCGAAGGATACATTGAACCTGGTCAAAGTTTGAAGATCTGATGGCTATGATTGATCATGGGAAATGTGATTAAGGAGATTAAGCGGTTGGTGAATTGTTTATAAATAAGGAATTGTTGATAAACAATGGATGTAGGCAAGTGTATGCACAGCGATGCTACATAGTGATTACCGAGCACAGAAGCTTGAAGACCTATTTGAATAACAAAGTATAGAGCCTAGCAGATGGACAAGATAAGTCCTATTGTATTGAGAAAATAAGAATCTTCTTTAGCATTTTAGATGTGAAGTTGCAGATAGATTTTTATTACTATTATTTTGTAAAGTGACAAAAAATCTCTTAACCAAGTGGACTTAGCAGTCTTATTTGTAAAACCCTCTAGCAAGGTGACATTCTGATTGAGTGTTTGAAATTCTTTAACAAGGTCACTTCTAACAAGGTGAAGATCCTAACAGATCTGAGGGAAATCCGTTAACCGGGTCACATCTAGCAATGTGTTTGTAATCTTTAACATGATTTTCTTTTAACTGAGCATACTCTAGAAGAGTATATTTCTTAGTGGGTCCGAAATCCCATAGTGGTTTTTCCCTATTTGGGTTTCCACGTTAAATCTGGTGTTATGAGTGTTATGTTGTTTATATACTTTTGAGTTTGCATGTTTAGCAGTTTTGGTTATATTACTGAAGTATATGTTACCAAGGTTGAATCTGTTGTTTTTATGGAAGATTAAGTTTGTATGATTCACCTCCCCTCTCATCTTATTAGCTTGGCATCTGTACTTACATTAAGTATCAAAACTATCAACATCCCTTTGAGGGGTGACAAAAAGAATCCTTGCTCTAGATCCATGACTTGTATATGACCCATCAAAATATAATTTCCACATTACAAAGGCAGTTAATGTAAATACGGATTCATTCTGAAAGTCTATCAGCAACGAGTGACTGTCCTATAAAGGAGCCTCTTCTAATTGATCTGCTATAATTTTTCCTTTGATGTCTTTTCTATCTATGTATTCTATATCAAACTTGCTTAGGATCATAACCCACTTAGCCAATTTCTCGGTCAATGTTGCTCTGCTCAATAGGTACTTGAGTGGTTCAAATCATGCAATGAGTTGTGCCTTATGACCCAGCATGTAATGTCTAAGCTTTTGGGATGCAAAGATTACTGCCAAGCATGCTCGCTCTATAGAGGTATAATTAAGCTCATAGCTGATCAGAGTCCTACTTATATAATAAATTGCTCTTTCTTTTCCATTTTTGTCATGTTGCGCCAATAGAACTCCTAGAGTTGAGTTTGTTACTGATATGTATAACAATAGAGGTTTTCCTAGAGTAGGAGACATTAACACTAGTGTGTTCAAAAGATAATCTTTCAGAGCTTGGAAAGATTCCTGGCATTGTTCTGTCCATTTAAAAGTAACTCCTTTCCTAAGTAAATGGTGGAATGGGTGACACTTATCTGCCAACTATGCTATGAATCTCCTTATGGATTGTAGTCTTTCTTGTAACCCTCTGAGTTGTTTAAGTATTGACGGAGGTTGCATATCAATGATTGCCTTGACCTTGGCAGGGTCTATTTCAATTCCTTTGTTTGACACTATAAACCCTAACAGTTTACCTGTTGTTACGCCAAACACACACTTCTTTGGGTTTAATCTGACATTATACTGTTCCAACTGATCAAATATCTATGTAAGAACTGCAAGGTGACTTTCTCTTGTTTGTGATTTAGCCAATTTGTCATCCATGTAATCTTCCATTATGTTGTGGATCGTGTCATGAAACAATGTTGTCATGGCTCTTTGGTGTGTTGCTCTGGCATTTTTGAGACCAAATGGCATCACATTCCAGCAGTATGTTCCCCACGGGCATGTAAAGGCCATTTTATGTTGATCTTCTGGTGCAATTTTAATCTGGTTGTATCCTAAAAAACCATCCATTAAGGATAGCATCTCATTTCTAGCTGTTAGGTCAACTATCATATCGATATTTGGTAGCGGGAAGTCATCCTTAGGACAAGCTTTATTTAGATTTCAGAAATCCGTACAAATTCTTATGCTTCCTATGGGCTTAGTCACAGGTACCAGGTTAGATATACATTTCACATAGTCAATAGGTCTAATAAAACCTACATCCAACAACTTTTGTAGTTCTATTTTAACCAGTAATGCGATACTTGGATGCGTTTTTCTCAATTTTTGCTTGTAAGGTTTAACTCCTAGTATTAAAGGTAAGTGATGCAACACTAATTCAGAGTCTAAGCCTGGCATGTATGAATAGGACCAAGCAAAGTTGATAGGTCATTGCTTGAAAAAATGAATGAATCTGTCTTTTTCTTCTTTGCTTAGTGATTTTGCCAGATGGATGTTATGTACAACCTCCCCTTTTGCTATGTTTACTTCTTATGTTTCCTCTGTAAGTAATGTTGAACTTTCTCTTTCCCTAGGAAGATTACCCAAGTCACTCTTGCCATTATGGGTAGTTTGATCCTTATATTTTGTTGCAAAAGAACTCTCTTCTCCAAAGTATGTTGTTCTATTCAGGTCTATAACAAACCCTGCTTTGTGATCACCTTGTGGAAATCCCTCTTTGACTCCTAGAAATTCTGAAATTGCTTCGTCATTTTCAAACCAGTCCAGTGTTGGTTTTCCTTCTTGCCCCTAATCAATCAAGTGTGAATGCACTAGGGGTAAATCATTATTCCCTTCTTTAGTAGACTTTGATAACATGAAGACTTGATCGTTTGAATGAATTTGTGTATTTTCATCTTGTATAAGCTTTATTTGATACCTTGATATTACACTTTCTGGTGGGCTAGAATCATGGAGTGATAAGAATTCGTATTCATGAGAGTCTGTCTCACCTTCAATATATGTTTCATCATATAAGCTATCATCACTTATTTCTTCTTGTTCCTACCTTTGATTCTGTTGTAGATTGACTAGTCTTCTTTGGACATTAGTTACCCTTCTTAAGCCTAGTATAAGCCTTTGAAATCTTTCTTCATTTGTTTTGTTAGGTTGAGCCTGAGTTGTTTCTCATGGTAGAAGTAGTGACAATAACCACGGATGGGATTCGGGTGGTGGTGGTAAACCTGCATCTGTTGCCACATTTGCCTCTACCGTTGTGTCAACAACGACATCATTTTGTAACTCAGTGGTAGGTTCTTGCAGGAGTTGTCTCATGTCTTCTCCATCTAATTCTGCACTAGGTGATGTAGGTACCTGATTACTTGTTTGAGATGAAGATGGGAGCACCTGTGTGGACAAATCCCTTTGTGGTATGTAGTCTGACGGTTTCCATGGTCAATTTAATATATCAAGGGTACGTTGTCTTTCTTTTGTGATATTTTTTATATGCTTATATCCCAATCCTTGATTCCCAAGATTATCATTAGGAACAACAGGTTCTAGTCTTCATTGTTTTTGCAACCCAAGGCCTGTGGTACCATCATATCCATGTCTTTGAAGTATTTTGAATCCATTGCTATACTAATCTATGTGTATTCTGGGTATTTCCATATGATCTTCTTCTCTATATATCCAATGGTTAACATCTTTGTTCAGGGATTCTTCTTGTAAGTCACCCCATCTAATGAAAGAGCATGAGTCTATGTATCTGACAATTTCTTTTCCTTTGTCTTGTTTTTGCACTATACTATGATGTTTCCCAAAGGACTTAGGAGAAAGAGACAACCTTCTCCCACTTAAAGTATTTGCAATAGAATACTCTCCACAACCCATATCTTTTATTTGTAAGGAGGATGTTGTAGGCATATCCTTTTTTGTTTCTGTGATAGTTAATGTTTCTAGTTGTGTAGTGAGAGGTGTGGCCTGATTGATAGGTACCTTATTATCCACACTGTCTTTCAAGTAATTGCAATGTTGGAATGGATTTGGATCACCCTTTATGGTGATTTCAATACCATTGTATGGGAATTTGACAAACTGATGAAATGTGGATGGTATTGCTTGCATGATGTGGATCCATGGGCGACCCAATAACATGTTATATCCTAGTTCTCTATCCAAGACTTGAAAAGCGACCTCTGTCGTTATAGGTCCTACTTGTACAGGTAATGTTACAATGCCTTTTGATGGACGTTCTTCATCATCGTAAGCCTTGATATTTATCCTCTTGGAAGAATCAATGTGAAGTTTAGAATATCCTAGTGCTTTGACCAGTTTTAAAGTACAAATGTTGAGACCAGCTCCCCCATCTATGAGTACTCTTTTGATTCTTCTCTTATGAATGTAAGCTTCTAGATGTAGTGGGTCGTTATGAAGCATTCTATCACTATAAATATCTTGTTCTTTGATTGCAATACGTGTGCCTTGTGTCAGATTTCCTACCATAGATTGGAAGGTATTTTCATCTATATCTTTGTCCACTACCAAATCTTGAAGTGCTTTGTCCAGTATAGCTCTATGAGTGGGTGAAATACGCAATAGTTCAAATAATGATATCTCTTAAGTTGCTCAACAACATTGTAAGTCCCTACCAGTGGTGGATGATTTGGTGGTATCCCTTGTAAAGTTACCTTTGATCTACGAGTAACTACTACACAATCTCTCTCTCTGGGAGTTATGGTGATTGTAGCGACTGTATCATTTGACTTAGAAGATTTGTCTGTATCATAGGCTGTTTTATCAAGATTTATGTTAAATCCCTCTTCATAGTCTTTATGTGTATGTTTGACATCCATAATGTGTTCTATGAGTTCATCTTCAAACCAACCTGAGTGAGATGGTTGATCATACCCCCAATCTCTGAGACAAATATTTCTATCATCATCGTACTTCGGTACCTCTGATATCATGCAAATTTGGTTATCATCTCTATGAGTGTCTTGATATTGGTCATCTTGATCAAGTGTTTCTTGTGAATCATTGCTTTCTATATCTCTTGAGCTAATGACATGAATAGTGTAGTCGTATGAGACCTTTGTGTAGTTAGTTGTATTCTCTTGGGTACCTAAAGTGGTAGCTTTCCCTTTGTCATGCTTAACAAAAGGGTCCTTAAAAACTGTATGATTTGTGTTTGCTGAGGTTTTATCGATATCAATTGTGATGTCTCCTTGGTCTATCATATCTTGGACCAATTTTTTCAATTTGTAGCAACTTGCTGTTTTGTGACCTTTAGTCCGATGATAATCACAGAAATCATTATCATTCCACCATGTGGGTTTGAAAGGACTTGGTTCATACACTCTTACTTCAGGTAAAGTGATCATGTTTGTTTGTATTAACTTTTTGAGCGCTGACTCAATAGGTTCTCCTAGAGGTGTGTAATTTCTTCTTGAAGCATTTACCCTGGGGTACCTTGTGTTCATGTTTTGTGTAGCATTTACATTTGCAGAGGTTGTGTTATTCCCTATACTTGTTCCCAAAGATAAAATGGGTTGAGTTCTATTTATCGTTCTGGCGTATACAATACCATCATTGGTCACATTTTTGTTTTTCAACCAAAACTTAGATTTGTCATTGTTGTTGGTGTTGCCATACTTAATAAGACCTTGTTCTACTAGTCCCTTCTCACATTTGAGAGCCTTTTCTATGATTTGTTTGAATATGGTTAAACATTGCATTTGTATCGGATATTTAATCTTAGGAATCAAATTTTTTGTGAACATATCTACTTGTTCTGTTTCTGGGATAATTGTCTTGCACCTCCTCTAGAGAGCCCTCCATCATTGTATGAAGGATTCAATTGTTTCATTCTCATATTGTTTAGCAGCACACAAGTCCATCAAAGTAACCGAGGTGTCAATTTTGTGTGAGAAGTTTGCAATAAATTATTCAGCTAATTCTCCCCATGATGTGATGGTTGGTGGTAAATGTGAAAACCACTCTAAAGCCGGACCTCCCAGACTTTTAGGAAATAGTCTCATTAAATAAGTATCTTATGAGGCAACTTCTATACAAGCCATAAAAAATTCTCTGATATGATCTCTAGGATCACCCTTCCCTCGATATCTATCAAATTTGGGCATTTCAAAATGTTGTGGGAAAGGCGGCATGTATAATGTGTGATCAAATGGATAAGGACGTATATCCTGCATTGTGTCTTGTCATTACCAGTTTGCATGGTTGTCATTTGTTGTGTCAAAATATCAGTTTGTGTCAAAGGTAGACCTTGTGTTTGTGTATGCCCCACAAAAGGATTCGTGGTTGCATAACTAGGAGGTTGTTGGAAGGTGCCAAGATTATAACTTTGCGTATTGTGCATTCCACTAGGTACTGTGAAATAGATGATATGTGAACCCATGTTTGGCTGAGTTGTACTTGTGGTATTGGCAAGACCTAGATTTGCATTTTGATGACTATATGTGGATCCCATAGAATAGGAAAATGGAGGTTGGGTTGCACTTGTTGCTTGTGTTTGAATAGGTGCTGAGACACTTGATATTATCTGTATGCTTTGTGATGGTATACTAGCATCGATCATCGATGGTGACACACTTGTTTGAAAGTTTTCATTTGTGTTGACATTTTTTTGGATAGGTACATTTTGAGGAAAACTGGAGGTCGTTGCTTGTATTTGTGTCAAGGGTGGTGTTTGATTGTTGTCTTGACCTAAAGTTTTTCCCGGTGGTAAAATCTTTGTGACATAAAAATCCTCAGGTAGTTTTTCCCCATTTTGTATTAACAATGAAAGATACTTGTCCCTATCACTATGTATAAGTGCATCTAGGATCATGAGGACATGTGGGTCTTGTTGAGCGGACTCTATTTTTTCCTTTGTCAAATGATGTTGTAATTCGTTTAGGGTGGACATTGTCTGTGTACCTGAGTGTTGACCTGTTGACATGTTCATATTCCAAGTAGGGTTTACAGACTGTGTTGCTCGGGTCCATTACTCCTTTCGCTTTTTGTGACCTTGTGATGGGCATCTAAAATTTCTTATATGAGGGTGGTTCTATGCAAGACGACGACTTAACACTAGACTGTAGATGTAAATATGAGGTATGCAAGACTATACTAGACTCTCTATTGATGATTTTGATGTGACACCTGCTGAGCATTTCTAGATTTCTCTAATGCAAGTCTTTCCATTTCTTGACTAAGTTGTTTAGCCTCAATCTCTCTATCAATTCTACAGAAAATCTTAGACTCAATGTTTATCTTGTGTATGACTCCTATATATTGAGGTACACTTCTTCTTAAGTCCCAAGCTAAGTTATCTAGACCATCAATGATTTCTCATTGACCACCGTTTGGAACTAAATTAGGTTGCTCGAAGGGAAGCAAACCATCACCTGGGAGACCCATGAAGACACATGCTATGAATCTATAACTAACAATGAAAGATGTATATGAGGTCTAGACGATGACATATATGATAATGTAGGACTATGTAACTAATATGGATGATAATGCAAAAGACTTAGGATGATAATGAGGATGTAAGTGGGACTATGCAAAAGACGTAGGACAATAATGAGGATGTAAGTGGGACTATGTAAAAGACTGCCTAGGGTCACAAGTATGTAAGGACTTTTGAGTCTTGGTTTCAAAATGGACTTTGTTTTCTATAACTTCGTGTGTGCAACAATGTTTTGTAGTTTTCTGAATCTAAGAACAATTCCTAGTAGGTATGTATAGCTGACTGACTCAATTTTCATACAATCTTGGAAAATTTGGAGATATGTGGGATAGGGCCTGAAATAACCCAAGGGACTGACTCAATACTGGTCTAGCACAATGATACATAAAAAAACATGGAATACAATCTTAGGCTGGATAGCGGATAACATTCAAATGAGGCCCTTACAATAAAATACCGAAACAAAATGAATAGATAGAGAGTCTAATAGCACTGGCTCCACTCCACGGCACACACTTATCGAGCATGCCAGTCTCTCTTACCTTGAAGACTCGAAGATCTTATACCTGAGGGATTCTTGTATCATAGTGTAAGGTACATGAAGGGTATCTATGGGGTACGATCTGCACTCCCAGAATCACTAAATGTAGGATTTTTGGCAACTAAATTGGTTCGTAGTATTAGGTTTCGAGGGGTCCTGATCCAATGACGGATTCTTAGAGAAAGCCACTTAAGACTTTATTTGAGCTTATCGGTGTAGGGAAGGCCCCCACATATGTCAAATTCACTCAACACTCTAGCCGCCTGACCAGTATATTTATATAGCGGCTCAAAAAACCCGCTTGAGAGTACGCTGGGAGAGATGATATCCCCAACGCATCCCAATTCAAAGTACCTTTATGGGGTGATGAAATCCCCAGTCAAAGATACCCCTCACTACGTAGAATAAAATAAAATTTGGATGTCGTTGTCACCTTCCTCCTTTCTCCCAAGACCCCGAAGGTGGGTGGAAAGTTGGTTAATGCAACTGTAGGTCCACCCCAAACATGATAAAAATTATTTACCTTTAAGAAAAAAGAAATATGATTTAATCTAATGCAACCTGATGCACATTCATTTTATAGCCCAAATTTAGGTGTTAGATACACATGTGCATGTCCATTTTAAACACCAAATTGAAATATGAAGGCATACATGTCAATTTTAACCATTTGTTGATTTTAAGCACCAAAGACCAATTGTGAGATACATGCATGTCAATTTTAGCCAATGTTCATTTTAAGAACCAACAACAAAGTGTGAAATCATCCATGCATGTCCATTTTAACTATTGTTGATTTTAAGCACCAAAAAAATGAAGTGTGAGGTGATGCATGCAAAAATACTAATCTAATCCTTTCTGTAAATCCGCCACAGGCTGTAAACAGGAGATTAGTAGAAAAATCAAACTAACAGAAAATAGAAACTCAAAACTTGATAGAAGCGAATGCGTAACTTTACCTGTGCGATTGTGTGATACTTACAGATTGAATAAGTAATTATGACAAAGCAAATGTGTAATTCTGACAGACCTAATACGTGATTATATCTGATCAATTGCGTAGCACTAATAGGTCGATTGCATAACAGACAGGCAAACAACAAAAAAAGTTAAAAACAAAAAAATAAAAGAAAACTAAACCCGATCAGGAACCTACAAAACCAATTGTGAAGCCCTAGCCAAATCTCTCATCATCCATTCAATATTGATTAGATCATATTTAACTTGATAAGAAATAACTAAGCTATTATATCTATCAAAGGCTAGTTGCTCTTCCAAATCTTGTATAAATTTTTTTGCCTGGAGAACCTTTTGATAGCATTTGGCTTCTCTTCTTTGTTGTTTCGTCCTTCTTGCACCTGAAATCCTAAACTGTACTTTTCTTGCCATAAACTGTTATAATGAAATCATGAAATAGAAGTAATCTGTTTCCAGATTAACCCAATTTTAGACAGAAATAGACAGATCAAATAACAAATAGAATAAAAAGTTAGACAACAATTTTTCCTGTGAATGCATAATCCGGAAAGGGCGATTGCGTGATCTGAATAGGGTGATTGCGTAACCCTGTTAGAGTGAATTTGTGACCCCTAGGGGTGGAATGTGTGATGTTGTAGTCATGATTGTGTGACGGAATATCTGTTCTCAAAATCCGTGTGAAATTTGCCAAAAAAATTGCAAAAATTTGTACGACCTGCAAAATTACACAAAGAACAGAGAAGGTAAGTTAGTTGTGTTTCACGTCGGGTTCACCAAAATGTATGCATGTAAAATTCATCTTAATAACAATGTATCAATTAGAATCATAGGGAAATCATGAATCCCTATCTAATCAAAGAATCTAACAAACAAGACAATGAAATAATGCAATATCAAACAAATAGGAATTATAAATCAAATCAATCAAAAACTCCCTTTTCCAAGATTGCATATAGTTTCCATTGCTCTTCTCTTCTCTGTGGTATGGTGGCTCTCAGATATTGCGCTGGTAACCTGCAAGTGACACAAAGATTCAAAGTTCGTGATTGTTGAAAATGGAGATTGGATGTTAAATTTATAGAAAATTGGAGAAGATTGATTAAAAGGTGGAACAAATTGATCAAGATGTGGAACTCAGGTGAGCTCACAGAAAATTGATAGTTGAACTGTTGATTGTAGGAGTGAAACTCAATAGATTGAATAGATTAATTGAGTTAACTAATTGAGAAAAAGTTGACTGAAGGAAGAAAAAGAATGATTGGAAGAAATAAAGAAGATGACAAAGAGAACTTAATTTAGAAAAAGCTAACTAAAAGATGGAAATAGAGATTGGAGAGATAATGATTTAATTAATTAATTTAGCATGTGCTTGCATTTTAACTTAGATTTTCAATTTAATCTTTGCATGATATTTATTCAAATAATTGAATTTATTTAAATTCAATTTAGTATTTGAATATATTTAGAACTTGACTTTGATTTTCAATTTGGTTTTTGAAATCATGCACATGTATTTGAATTTAGAAGAAATTAGAAGAAAATGAAATTAGAACTTACAGATTTGGAAATAGAAGAATTAATTAGCTAATTAAATAATTTAAAGAAACTATTTAATTATTTAGAAATGGTAATTTAATTAAATAATAAAGATTATTTAATTTAAAGGATTAAATCACAATTAATTAAATAATAAAGATTATTTAATTTAAAGGATTAAATCACAATTAATTAAATAATAAATATTTAATTAATATTTAGAAGAGGGTTGAATGATTAAATGATTTGAGATAGAACTTGAGAATTAATTTATTTAAATAATAAAGATTATTTAAATTGGGGAATTAATCAGAATTAATTAAATAATAAATATTTAACTAATATTTAGAAAATGGTTAAAATGATTAAATGATGATAGAAATAGAAAATAGAATAATTAATTCGATGGTGAGGAAATATGAATTTAGAAGAATATGATTAATTAACTTAATTAAATAGTTAAAGATTTATTTAACTAATTAGAGGAATAATTAGTACATGATCAATGAGACATTTTTAGGTGTCTACACTTTCCATAAAGAAAACTCTATGGTAATTTGGCAGAGGTTGCACATTTATATTTAACATTTCATAGGGAAGCACAGGCACATAATGCATATTTTCATTCATTTCCCTACTCTTTCCTTAAATATTAAACTATTACATTGCATAGCTCAAAGCATACTCCATCTAACCTGGTACAAAATGTAAAAATTATGTCAGAGGAGTATGTAAAATAATCACTACCATTCCCTTCCTTAGTGCTTCTCTCACTCTTTAGGGGACATTTTTTTTACACACAATTTTCATGAAAACATATTTGACTCATGAAAATCAAAATACCTGGAAATGTTGAAGATGTTGCTGCCTTCTTTAACTAGGGATTTGCAAAATCACCTTCAATCCTTCAAATCTTTAACACTGATCTTTGACAGAGTCTCCACCTCCTTTCAAAGGACAAATACTCAAACAACTGGAATTCCTTCACAAGTTAGATTTGTTTCAATACAACACTGCAACACTTCCTTATCATCAAATGGCATATATAGATTTTGTCCTCACCTTGTTGGGGTACTTCATCATAAGAGCTCAAATATGCTTCATCTCTTTTGCAAACTCCTTGGTTCTTCTTCACATAGATGCATACTGGTGCATAGATCTCAGAGTCTCAAAGTCACCATTCACAACTTGTGAGGTATCACAAATAATTTTAAAATATGGATAGATCTAGACAAAACCTTTTATTAAAAGATGAACTACAACAGATTCTCTGACAATATTAATGAGAATCGACTCAAACCGACAAGGGGTAGGTTAAGAAAATCTTCACTCTATGGACAAAGATATGAGTCTTGTGACATGGGAGCAATGCTCAACCATCAAATCACAAAAGACTTATACAACTTTATGCAACATTCCCCAGCAAAGTCACCATTTTTGTTGGTGACTCAGATGAGAAAATCTCAACTATATATTAAGCAAATTGTTTTAACCAAAGATTCTTACAATTCATATTCTCCCCAGCAGAGTCACCCTTTTTGTTGGTTCCCAAAATAAACAGGTTTACACTACCATAGGATAGAGACCAAGCTGATTCCTCTAAATAACTATGGAAATCCACTTCCAACTATCAATATCTGTCAAGCTTGGACCAACTTCAACAAGGATACAAGATCATTCTACACTTCAGGCTCTGCAGAACCTGGGAGGGCAATCCCTTCAGTGAACTTCCTGCTCTCTGCAACGATACTCAGGAATTTACTGAAAACAAAGCAGATTATCTCATAAAAGGACTCAATAGGAAGGGAGAATGCTCAAGGATGGAAAATCCTTCAGTGATCGTCAACCTTAGGTTGGAGCATGAGATGGGTAGGACAACTTTCAGAAAATACATGAAAAGTTGACAAATGATATTCTGATATTTAAAAGATAGTTCTAAAAATTCACAAAGTAGATAGACTAGGAACCTAAAACCTAATGACATTTGCTAGAAAATACCAGTGCCTTGTTCATTTGGGCTACAGAGTCTCTGAAACGTTGCTGAAATCTGATAAAAACTTGTCTAATAGCTAGTTTAGCCTTGAACAATATTGCCTTACAATATTATTCTGCCTACAATCCCCTACCTGAACTACTTATCAAATCCTGGTACAAGTCTTATTTCTCTGTAAACTCATTCAAGCATTTTAATTAAGCCCTTGGACTAAAGCATAAAATGGAAAATTACATACATCATAACAATGCAACAAACAAACAAACAAAACCCTTGATCCCATTTGCTCAAAAGAAGATAAAATTGCACATAGGAGAGTAAAGATTAGAGAACATATTTGCATTAATATCATAAGCTATCTTCTATCGGATAAAAAATGACAACAAGCCATTTTGAAAAGGAAACTTGTAACTACTTCATTATTTTTTCTCTATAAAATGACATTACAGTTCCTACTACATTCATGACTCTCTAAAACTATATGGAACCTCACCCTGTAGAAATGGATCTACTTTCATATAGATCCTTCTTAGAAAATTTGGAACCCTAACTTCTGGTCTTGATTTCCCTTTTATATAAAACAAGGGAGCGACAAGCTTCAGGCCTAAAGACACCTGTCACCAAAACCAAGCCCTAGAGGCTGCACACAATTCAGTTACAAAATATTCCTTATCCACATGTTGGTGCTCATGATGAGGTGGAACCAAAATCTTCAACTGATTATCGGTAGAAACAAAAACACTTGAGTCATGTCAATATCACCTAGACACTTCCAGATGAACCCTAAGATGCTCAGTCTGCTCCATAGCATTTCCCTTCCTGAAAAGGAAAACAGATCCTGGCATGAAACAAGACTTTCCCACTGAATTAGAGGAAAATCTCTAGCCTTTATGCCTCGGATTAGAGAAAATGGAAAGAGGATCTTGGGGGTAAACATAATTTGTTGAGAAGCATTGCAACTTCCACGCTATTGCAGAGATGACTGGTTGCCAATCCTCACTCGAAAAAATCCCTCTTTCAATTCCCTGTGAGCTACCTCTTAGAACACTCTGCCAATGAAATGCAGAGTAAGAACATAGGAGATGTCCTAGGTGGCTTTTCCTGATAAGAAAAGGCTTTCACGCCACCTCTAACAATCCTCTGATCTTTCACAACTCCTCTGATAATTGGCAACCTCATACAAGAGAAAAAAACATCCATCCAGTGTCACAAAACATGCAACGACTCCATACATAATTCTGTTCAAACATAATATTCTTACTGATGAAAAACTATTCTCAGAAAATGAAGAAGCTTGTATCCTTTTCTACCCATTCTATCACCAGCCTAGTGAATTTATAATCAGAATTCCATTCAAAGTGGCAGTGCTAATCCATGGGAAGAATCATCATCCTGATATCTTATGATCATCTTGCTAGCTATGGATTCCAACAATCATGCCTACAACTCAGGTCACCGTCATTTCTAGGCCATTAGTCTATTGCCACCTGCATATGTTCACTTTGCGTGAATGATTTAATTCTGATCTTATTCCTTACTTAGTGTACAGTCCTCTACTTTTAGGATTCCTGTCAACGAACAATCTCTAAATTTATTAGAGAACTCGTGATTCATCACACCTAAACCTGAAAGCAATCCTGATCCTTTCACATCCCTGAGATATCATTTTTAATTGTCTAATCAGTCCTTTTCTTAATAGAAAAATTTGGAAAATAATCCTCCTAGACTGAGTCGGCATCTAAATCTCCTAACTTGTCATTAATCATCTTGAGTCGACAAGTTTGTATCTTGTTCATCCTACCTCTCCCACATAGGCTATGACCAATGTCTTCAATGATCCCTCCTAATTTCACATTTGAAACTTAGCCACAGAACTTACCCAACTTGGCAAATCTAACGATCATTATTTGTCGACGTGACATTTGACCTTCCATCTCTATCTGCGGACCCATGAAGTCATGACTAATAAATGCCATATCATCTTTCGACTAGACTCTGCCAGCAGCCCCACCATAAGTCTTCCTGGCTAGCCCTAGACATGTGCCATCATCTCATGATTCCGCAGTCTATAACTTCCTCAAAACTTCCATCATGGGAACACGGGGCTGTCAGATCTGTTCACGCTTTATTGCTTTGCACAGTGCCCATTAACCCTTTTATTATTAAAAGTCAGGCACCTTTTTCCTCAGGACATAACACCTTCGTTCATCTTGAACATGTGCCAATTGATAGGATTGTTAGTAAACCAGGTTTTACCGCCTAAGAACCAGTAACACAAGGCTTTGATAGGCTACACCACCAGCTTGTCATTTTATGCTAAAAACACGTGGCATCATCTCGTGATGTTGTAGTATTTATCTCCCTCATACTTTCAACCATGAGGAAGCATGGGCCATTAGATCCATCCTCTATTTAGCAACCAACCAAAATACTTAGGACTTTCGGACTTAGGAAATTTATGGGTGCGGGCCCAAAATTTAAAAGGAGACTGACTATAGGGAAATTTCATGCATGACTTAGGAAAAACATTTCATAAACTGGTCCACCACCACTTATCACTTAAACAATAAAATGGCCCCGCCAACATAATACAACCCTTGGCTTTAAGTGGGAAAAGGTAATGACGTGATATATTATTGCTAGGGTTTTCTTCACAAGATATAAGAAAATTTGATAAATTCTAAACCCTAGACCTTGGATCTTGACATAGGATGTAAATAAAACTAGAAAGATCAATATTTAAGCTCAAAATTGAAAATTATCATGTAATCAATTTTTAGAGCTATTAGAACTACTAATAGTCATGAGAAGAGATAGGAGGAGATGAAGGTGGAGGGATAGGATCATCAGGATTGATAGGGTAGGTGGAGGGAGACCACCACCAACAATAGGGATAAGAGGGGTGCGATCATCATCAAGGGCTCAAACACCTTTGAACTAGCTGGATATACGGATGGGAGCTTATAATATCTCTATATAGTCTTAATTTTGTATCAGTTTTTGTATTATGATATGTAGACACCTAGGATGATTTTGGGCTCTAGTAGCCAGTTATGATTTTGACATCATTTTACATGACACGTTATTTTTTGATCATATATATGAGATGATACCTATTCTTCATGGCAACTATATGCATTTGTATTTATGACATTCTATATGATTCTTATGATGATTATGCAGTAATTGTATGGTCCTATATGATGATTCTACATGATTCTATATGCTTCTTATGATGTTTATGTGATGCCATTATGGGTTATATTCTATGATTCTGATGATGATTTTATATGACTCTATATGATGATATATTATGCCTACTTATGTGTATGTCTTATCATGATGGATGTATAATGATAGTATGTGGATATGCATGTATTGGCTTATGATGCTTCTATGTGTAATATGAATAGATGATGATGTATTATGATGTTTATGTGCTAACCTATGTGAATGTATGATTTATGTTATATGTTAATATGCTTATATATGTGTTACTGACATATGGTGATGCAAGATTGATGCCAATGAAATGCATGGCCCTAGTATTTTTGTTGTGTCATTGTACTCAATCAAATAACATAGGACTACATGAGATGAAGGCCATAGGGGAGGCGATGGAAGGGATGATGGAAGGTAGAAGTGTAGCATCATAAATTATAATCCTTTATTAGTGTGTCCAATTTCACACTCTCCTAGCACCTATTTTAGTATTTCCCTTTCCTTTATGCATTATAGGACCTTTATTGACTTATATTAATATTATGGATCTTATTCCACTTTATACATCATCATACTCTTCTTTGGGCCCTTAATTATAGGTGTGCCCTTTATTATTTTATCTTGATTTAATTCCTAATCTTACCCTAATTTCAACTCTCAAAGCATATTTCACATATCTACACATCTTGGATTGAGACACTGAGTTGGATTTAGCATTCAAATCATGCTATCTCACATCCTAGAAAATTAGAAAAAATTGATAGGACCAAGTACTATACTATTTGGTCCCAAACTTTTTTCCCCAAATTTTGAGAGATCATTAAGGCGATTTTATTCTAATCATATCCCACTTTGTGTGAAAATATATATTTCTAAGTTGGCCTAAAGGTTATTTTAATTATGAAAATCCCTATATAAGGCATCCCTCTCAATTCATTTTCATATTCTTACCTTATGCTAACACTATCATCAATTCAAAGGAAATTATTCTTCCTCAAGAGCATATCTAATTCAAGGAGCAACAAGCTGCATCAAGGTGTAAGGAAGTTAAGTAGTGGAACAACTTCCTACACTAACCTTGAGAGGAGGGTAATGCAAAAAATTTTACAGATCGTCACAACAGTTACAAAAGACACAAATAGATATAATAACATTCAAATCATAACACAGTGATTTAAGTGGGGAAAACCCTTTTGGGATAAAAACCCCATGCTTCAAAAGCTACCCAATATATTATTCCACAATCAAAATAGATTACAATATACTTGCAAAGGAATCTCTTTGCAGGAGTACCACTAATTAGAGATTTAGAGGTAACTCAATAGCTATAAGACTCTTACACACAACCTCTATCTCACACACCTCATATATAGGAGATACAATATAAGAAACTGTCAAATGGTATTACAAAACCATGGGCTAAAACCTCCCAATAAGGTGTAGCCGACCTTATCTCCCTTCTAGATGCCATATGATGTGTCCCTCCCTTTTTAAAGCTTATTCATGTGTGCAATGTATTTTATATTTCCTATTTCAAGAGTATAAACTTCTGGAGGCCATACCTTGAGAACTGTGTGTCCTATTGACGAACCATTTGAAGCATTGGAAAGCTCACGAAGTGCTCTATTGCCTCATAAATTCTACTCCATTTACACCCACTTTTCAGGGCATTTTGAGGCCTCTAAAGTCCTCAAAATCAAATTTAAACCTTTCATTGGACCCCTCCAAAATGGAAAATTTTATATATTCAAAACTAGCTATGAACTTGTGATGTAACTTTACCAGAATGCTTATCTAACCAACCAAAAGCTTCAGGGAGAATTTCACACCATTTCATGCTCAAATGAAAACTTACTATAAATAGTAACCGCATGTAAATGCAAGCTTAAGACACCATTTTCCCAATAGAAGGCATCTTCATATTATATTTCAATTATGATTTTATGTGATTTATCATGTTATTGCATCAACACATGAAGGATTTACCCTTTAGAGTATTGCATCACTTATTCAAGGTATAATAATTTACATTCAAGCATTTTAGCCTTTCCCTCAAAAGGCAAGCTTTTTCCAATTAAGTTCAAGTTCAATTTTTATTTCAATTAGGGTTAATTCCAAACCCAGGGTTTTACCTAAGGCAAACCCCTATCCACAACCCCCTTTGTTTCCTCTTGTGTGTAGCTACAGGTACCCAATGGAGCTAGGAAGATCATAACAACATGTCAAGACCCAGAGACAAAGCATCCAACCAAATTTTAGCAGAAAGTGCCTAGACTAGGGTGCTTTGGGGTGCCATGGTCCAAGACTAGGGCATTTTTTAGTGCCATAGTCCTCCTAGAACAAGTTCAAATTTGGCAGGTGTCTCTCAGAATGCATCAAAATTCATATTTTTCAGACCAAGACATTGGGCATCCTAGTCTAAGCACCCGACTCTTTTAGTTTAGCCCTAGATTTCAATTATAGATGCACAATAGAATACCCTTCTCAGATCTGTGTTTTCTATCTCAATTTAGTTATCTATTAGAGTGTTTTAGTACTTGTTTATTTACTTGTATTTGTTTCTTCATTCCAATTCTACATTCTCCTATCCTTGTCATAATCTCTTTCATAGAAGCAAAGGAATAGAAACCCTAAAAGTATTCCTTAACTCTCTTTCACAAGGGTTAGTCAAAGGGAATCACTCCTTTAGGTTCTTTTGTATTCCAATGTATAAATGAAAGTGGAGTTAATTCCTAATACTACTCAATTCCATTTTCATCCATTACAACAAGATATGCGGGTGATGAGCTCTTGTGCATTTATCATCATTGAGATTATTATGGAAAATGATTATGACCATATAGATATGTTTTTGACCTAGATAGTTGGCATACCATTTGCAGGGAGATAAGACACTTGCAAACAAGGAATTTTCTTGTTCACACCAAAATCATTATGTCCTCGATGGTCATAGGCTACCATATCCTCACATGAGTCATAATGTTACTAGATAACAATCCAGAAGCAAAAATTAGGTGATCATGCCCCATCCTAGCCACTCTAAACCATAGACATCCTTGAGAAGCATAGGAAACATGCCACCAAAAGATAAAATCAAAGAAAAATAAAAGACCTAAAACCAACATAGATCCTCATCCTACAAATATTTTTTGCCACATATGGTTTATATTTGTGTGATCTGGCCACAATGTTGATAGTATCTTGATAAAAGATAGATAGTGATAGGGATTACAAGATCACTAAACATGCTAGTTAGTCTACTCCTCAAAATATTGATTTTTTTGAAGCCCAAAAGTTGATCACGTCTCATTTGAACTATCCCACTCCATGATCAATAGATTATTATTGTAGAGAAAGCATAAAATTTATTGTGGATTGGTGATACATATGAAACTTTATTGCATATTATGTGCAGAAGAAGGAAGGTACAAAAGCAATGTTCCTCATAACATGCAATGCCAAGGACCCGATTCCATCACTAGGTCGAGGATATGCCCCTAGTTAGAGAAGGACCTAATTATTATGGATGGAGAAAGGATGACAAAGGGGTTCTTATGTAGAAGGAAAATGACCTTAGATATGTTGGATGTTGTTGAGAATTTTTCTAGAATGATGTGTTGTTATTGATGTCAACATATTTTCCTATGTATTCCAATGTTGCAGTTAGATTGAATGAGATGGTCTAGCCTGTGTGTTGCGGATGAGCTAATCCAGATTTAAGTATTTCTTGTATGTTGTATGTAGATGGTTCATTCCCATTTGTAGAGGTTTTCATGATGTTTTCATCAAGTTATGAGATATGGTATTGAGGATGTTATTCAGTTGTTCATGTTATTCGGTATTCTAGTTTGTGCCCCGTATTGCTCCAAAATTGTAATATCTTTTGTTGCGGATGTGTGGGATGTATTTTGGATGTTGCTGTGTGTCCTCAGTTAGACTAGTTCATGATTTGGAAATCCACAAGTAAATATTTTAGGTTGACAGTCAGTTATGTTGGTGTTATTGAGCTCCAGTAGAAAGATGACGATGATTTTGGTAATCCAAATTGTTGCAGTTGTTGTGATGCAATTCATGTTGCTTGTGAATATTTCTAGATCTTTTTCTTATGTGTATTAGTGGTCCACATTGATTATTTTGCGCGTTACTAAAGATTTTTCATGTCCAATGATGTTCTTTGTGTTATGTGACATTCTTAATGTTGTAGTGTATAGTGGATGATTTGGGCATAATTGTTGGAGGTGTTGCATGTTTACGATATTGATTTGGGTCTAGACTAGGTCTTAACTGACATTTATTTTGTCTGCATGTATTGTTGTAGCATGTGAGGTTATTATTTTGTAATTTGTATTAAGGGTTTTGCTGACCTTGAAATAAAAGTTGCTGACTTTTATAAATAAATGTAATGATCATGTAAGATGTATGTCTGCAATCTTTGAGAGTGTGTATGATCGATTTGTATGTGCAAAGAAGTGATTTGATCTTTCAGAAGTGTGAAGGAGAGAAGAGAAGTGTTGTAGAGAGGACTATGTGCTTAACCAGAACTGTACTCAGGCATATGGAGATGCTATTTTCCGAGTTCATATAATTTGGATTGTTGTCCAAATGTTTTTGTAATTTAGTGAGACTTCCTATAAGGTAGTGAGCCTTCCCTAAAGGTTGTATCCTTTCTGGGTTTCTTATTTGAATAGTGAGCTCTAGGTAGTGTGCATGAATGCATGTGCATTCCCCATTGTAATATTTACATTTATTCCCAACAGGGTATTATCTCATTTTTGGTAGGTTCCCATCGTGGGTTTTCCCTTAACTAGGTTTTCCACATCAAAAATCTTGGTGTTATGTGTGTTATTGATGTGGAGTTGTTTCAATCTTTAACTGTTAATTATCAGATCTGATTTGCACTTTAAGTTGTAGTGAGTTTTTGTGAAAACTAATTCCTCCCCCTCATCTTGTTGCATTGTTGCCAACAATTCATATCAGAGCTAGATCCTCTGGAAGAAGCTTGAGGAGATCCAGGATGTCAACCTTTGCTTTCAAGAAGGATAGTCTAAGTTTTGATGGAACCAACTACACCCTCTAGAAATGTCAGATGCGATGTCATTTGAGATGCATGGGAGAAGAGTACTAGAAGATTGTGACTAATATATTTAATGTTCCTCAGAATGGTCCTACTACTTCAGATGAGATAAAGGAAGCATAATACAATATTAGAGCTAAGGAAGCATTGTTGAGTGCTTTTTCAGATTCTTAGATGACTAATATGATGGACTTAGAGTCTGTTCATGAGATCTAGATAAAATTGGAGACCTTGCATGAAGGTGATAGTCATGTGAAGATTGCTAAGTTGCAGAGCTTGAAGGGTAAATATGAGAACTTGAAGATGAGTGAAGATGAGAACATCACTTCTTTTATGCAGAAAGTGAATGAGTTTATGTGTGGAATCAGATGTGCCAGTGGAGTATTATAAGAATTTGAGATTGTTGCTAAAGTTTTGAAACCATTGCTTCTTTCTTACAAACATAAAGCTACCGTTATTGATGAGATCCAGACTATGACAAATGTGACAAGAGACATTCTTATTGGTAAACTTGCTTCTTTTGAGCCAAGTGAGTTTGGAGACTCTCTTCCTAAGATTGAATCTGCATTCAAAGCTACTATTTCTGGGAAGCATAGATATGATCTGGGAGAAAGTTCTACAAGAATATCTAGATATGAGAAAGAGATGAAAGAGTTGGAAGATGAAGAAAGAGAGCTTGAGGAGCTTGAAACACTTATTTCCAGAAGATTGTCTAAAGGTGTCAATAAGTATGAAGGAAAGTTACCTCTTAATGTTTTTCATGTAATAAGACAGGACATTTTGCATCAAGGTATTTGGAAAGAGAAAGAAATCCTAAGAAGTCATTTAAGCCATATAAGACTAAATATTAGAAGAAGTGTTATTATGCTGTTGATGAAGGTGTGACAAATGATGAGTCAGATAAGGGAAATTTAGGAGATGAATTTGTGTTCATTTCTATTAAGGAAGATGATCCTATAATTACAAATTCTACAAGCTACATTAATGAGTAGAAAGCTTTGGTTGCTATAGTTGAGGAGAAAGATGAATGGGTAATTGATAGTGGTTTCTCTCATCATATGACAAGTGATGAGAGAATTTGTAAATTTGGAAAAGTATGATGGTGGTATAGTAAGATTTGGTGATAACAAAGCTTGTATAATCCATGGTAGAGGTTATATTTCTCTTGATGGTAAGCACAATACTAATGATGTGTTGTATGTTGAAGGTTTAAAGAATAATATTTTGAGTGTTGGTTAGATGGCTGATTATGTGAGATTGCATAAGGTACAAAGACTAAAGGTAATATCTTTCACTTTAATGTTGGCGGTAAAAGTTGTTTGATTGCTTAGGTTGATGAAAATTAGTTATGACATAAAAGGATGCATCATGTAAATTTTGATTGCATGATTAAGATAAGTTCTACTCAAGCAATGAGAGATCTACTTAATTTAATAAAGCCTTCTAATCCGGTATGTAAGGAATGTCAATTAGGGAACCAGACAAGAGTTGCTTATAAGAGAAAACAATATAATTCTAATGGATTGTTGGATCTTGTGCATAATGATTTGTGTGGTCCTTCTAGAGTGATAATTTTGCAAGGTGTCAGGTATTTCATGTTGTTGATTGATGATTATTCAAGAATGGTGTTGGTTACCTTCTTAAGAGAGAAGTCTGAAGCATTGGAGAAGTTCGAGATTTTCAAATCTAGAATTAAAACTGAGACTTGATTGAAGCTGAAGTATTTGAGATCTGATAGAGGTGGATAATTCACTTCTAATGAGTTTAATGCATATTGTGAAGAGCATGGGGATAAGAGATAGTTATCTACTCCTAGGATACCATAGAAGAATGGTGTTGTATAGAGAAAGAATAGAACAATTCAATAAGCTGCTAGAATCATGATGATTGAAAGAAATGTTTTGCATGTGTATTGGAGAGAAATTGTGAGTATTGCAGTATACACTCTTAACTGAGTAAATGTCAAAGGTGATACTGGTAAGACTCCTTATGAGTTATGGTTTGTTCATGCTCCTACTATTAGATATTTCAAAAAAATTGGTAGTAATTGCTATATCAAAAGAGATGTAGATCTTGGAAAGTTTTATGCTAGATGTGATGAAGGAATATTTATTGGTTATTCTACTAAAAGTAAGGCCTATCGGTGTTATAATAAAAGGTTGAGAAAGATAGTTTAAAGTGATAATGTGAAGGTTGATGAAGGTAATATAAGATAGATAAAATCTTGTGGATATGATTTTGATGATCAGGATGCCAGTTCAAAAAAAGGAAAACCAGTGCAGACCCAATGTTTTTGTGTGTGAAAAGTGGAATAAGTATCTGCAAGTTGTAAGACACAACACTTCAATTAATTCATTGCATGCATGGTTAGATAGATATAATCATGAATATAAAAACCATAACAAATCGACCTATTGTCTTCTAAAAGATGTGAGTATAGACTTGCTCTCAAATTTGTCTAAGCAATACCAGTGACTAGACTACACCAAGACGAAGGATATAATCTATATGAGCACAAGAATAAGCTAAATGGATGCGAGATTAAGCTAGATGAATGAATAGTAAGCTAGATGAATGAATATTAAGCTAAATGAATGAATAATAAACTAGATGAATGAATAATAAGTTAGATGAATGAATAATAAGCTAGATGAATTCAAGAAATCACGATTAAATTAAATATGCAAAAAGCTAAACTAAGATGCAATAATCTAAAAGAACAATATTTTCAATGACTCTAGAGCAAAAACTACATAATAACAATAAATCTCTAGGGTATTTTGAATGAGAGATGAAGGCTGAATTTATAGACTCAAAAGAGAGACCAACGGTCAAGATCGATTAACAATGAGTGGTTGAGATTTCTCAAGAAAAAAACACAATTCAGGATAATTTAAATAATTGAGAGATCAGATTCAGTTAATCTTGAGATAGATTTGAATTATATCTTGATTGAATGCATTCAAATTATAAGTTTGAGTCTGCATTGGAGATAAATTTAGTTGATTTCATGCACTTGAGATAAAAATAGGTGATTCCATGTACATTTCTTTAATTTTCTCAAGATTTTTTATTTAGAAAAAGCCTTTTCAATGCAACTGAACCTCTTTTCATTTTAATTTTAGAGAAAATGATTAATTCAATTTAATTGCTTTTCTGATTTCTCAAGTTATCTCAATTTTAGAAAAAGAAATATCTTAAGTTTGATTTCTTCTCCCAATTTAATTATTTTCTTTTGTTTTCAATTTAACTCTTTCTTTTGCAAATTAATTACTCTTTTTGTGATAAATCTCTTTTTATAAATTAGTTCCTTTTTTTCTTTAAATAAATTCCTTTTTTTGTGATTAAATGGCAATTTTTTTATTAATTAAATATATTGGGATATTTAATTAAATAAATAGGATAATTGATTAAAATAGCTTACTTAGAATTATTTATTAATTAAATAAATATTTGATTAATATAGAGTGATTTATTGCCATGTAACATTAATGATTGAATAAATAATTAATTAGGTGTTCAAGGTTGATTTAATTGCCTTTGGTTAGGACCTTGGTGATGTTGTCGAGATTAGGGGTCCATGGTTTAGGTGACCATTTTTAGGGTATTACAATGTCAAGTACAAATTGCTCTAGAAAAGTCTAAGAATGAAGGTGCAGATGCTAGTGCAAAAGAAAGAGTTCAAGAGCTTGAAATTCAAGAAAAACCTAAAACTCCAAGGTATGTGAGGTTGAATCATTCAGAAAATTAGATTATTGGTGATAAGAATAAAGGTGTGATGACTAGGAGAAGACTTACTGAAGAAATTTGTTTGATTTCTAAGATTGAACCTAAAAATGTTGATGAAGCATGTAAAGATGAAAATTGGATTAAAGCTATGGAAAAAGAATTGAATTAGATTGAGAAAAATAATACATGGATTCTTGTTCCTAGACCTTAGGATAAAAATGTACTTGGAACTAAATGGGTATTTTGGAATAAGTTGAATGAACTGGGTGAAATTGTTAGGAATAAATCTAGATTTGTTTGTAAAGGTTATTCATAGGTGGAAGGAATTGATTATGAGGAGACTTTTGCTCCGGTAGCTAGAATTGAAGCTATTAGATTATTTCTTTCCTATGCTACTCACAAAGATTTCAAGGTTTATCAGATGGATGTCAAATCATCCTTTCTTAATGGTGAATTGGAAGAAGAAGTCTACATTGAGAAACCAGATAGATTTCAGTTCAAAGATGAAAAGGACATGGTTTTCTGATTGAAGAAAGCATTGTATGGATTGAAGCAAGCCCATAGAGCCTGGTATGTAGATTGGATAAATATTTGATGACACTTGGATTCAACAAAGGTACTGCAAACAAGAATTTTTATTTCAAGATTAATCAAAATAACATTTTGATTGTTGAATTTTTTGTTGATGACATTATATTTGGAGAAAATGATTGCCTATGAAAGAAATTTCTTGAAGAGATGTAGAATGAGTTTGAGATGTCTATGATTGGGGAAATGAAATTCTTTTTGGGATTAAAAATTACTTAGTTGGAAAAAGGTATTTTCATATCCCAGTCTAAGTATGTGAAGGAATTGTTGAAGAAATTTGGTTTTGAGGACTCTAACCTAGTTAGTACACCTATGGTGACAAAATGTAAGTTCACAAAAGATGATGATTCTTTGAAAGCTAATCAGACTAGATATAGATCTATGATTGGTGGTTTGTTGTATTTGACTTAGACTAGAGTTGATATAATGAATGTTGTGTGTCATGTTGCTAGATTTCAAGATGGTCCTAAATAATCTTATGTTACTATTATAAAAAGAATATTTAGATATTTGAAAGGGACAGTTGATTTTGGTTTGTGGTATTCTAAGAAAGATGACTTTACTTTGAGTGATTTTACAGATGCTGATTGAGCAGGTGACATTGATAACCGGAAGAGTACTACTAGTAGTGCATTATTTTTGGGTAAGAAGTGTTGGCAATTGGCACTCATTTGATTGGTTTCATATGTTGTCATTGATGGCAACATATTCTGGCTTCATTCTTTGGTTTGGTACTTCACTGACAGACACTTCACCGACACTGGTAGGAAGGATTCTATGGGTAACCAACTCCCAGAGTTGACATCATTTGAAGGCCGACATATTATGCAGATTAGACAAGGATAATAACTGGCAAACAGGGTACCAGTATAGGAGGTTGGCATCATTGGGAGATCCGGCAATCAAAAATTCACTTTGTTATTTATGTATATATATAATGAGCCGACATGAATAATCATTTTTGTATTATCTATGTAAGTCGACATGAGTCACAAAGGACTGTAAGGGTATATAGGTCAGTTATTAGATCATTTTGATATATGATGTTGTTATATTTAGATCAGTAATGCAAAGATCATGTATATGAGGTCATTTGTGTAAGGAATCAATATTCTGTAATGATCTATAGATGATTTTGGATGCACTCATAGAGCGAAGGTTATTCCGATAAGGGTTTAGGGTTTTAGAACTAGAACAGTTAGAGCTTGAACTGGAACTCAATTAGGCATATCAGATGCATTAAATGAGTTCAGTCTTATGTTTCATTATTCAAAGTGACTGTAGTCAACATGAGACTTCTTTGTGTTGAGCAGTGTGCTCTAGGTGGTAAGCCTTCCTTCATGTGCAGGCCCCCATATTATGTAATATCTATTCATATGGCTAGTGAATTGATATTGTGGGTCACAAATCCCATCGTGGTTTTTCCTCTTTGAGGTTCTCCATGTATAAACTCTTTGTGTTATGGTGTTCATTTGTGTGATTGGTTCATTGATTGCATTACTTCTTTCAATTACATATGTACCGGTTTACTGGTTGGTGAATGCATGTTATATTAAGGTTAAAACTGAACATTCTAACAAAACACTGATTCACCCCCCCTTCCGTGTTCTTGGATTCCAATAAGAAGTTGGTCTCTTGGGCAAGTAAGAAGTAGAATGCTATTTCCTTATCTACTGCAGAGGCTGAATACATTGTTGTTGCTAGCAATTGTATTCAAGTAATTTGGATGAAGCAGATGTAGAAGGATATAGGAGTTATTTATGATGAGCCTGTTGCTATATACTGTGACAATTCAAGTACTATCAATATTTCAAATAATCTGGTGTTGCATTCCAAAACAAAGAATATATCAATCAAGTTTCATTTCCTGAGAGAGAAGGTGAATGAGAAAGAAGTCAAATTGGAGTATGTTTCTACAAAGGAATAGATTGTAGATATATTTACGAAGCCTTTTCCTAAAGATACTTTTGAGTATCTCAGAGAGAATTTATGGTTGATTTACCCTCCTAATGAGAATTAAGAGGCATGGATTTGCATCATTCCAGTGAACTTCACAGAGATATTTTGTGATCTGAATTGATGAGGTAGGCTACCACTAATTGGGAGTAGTCAGTGTTGGTGTTGGTGGTTTAGATGCACAGATTTGTGGGGAGAGAATCTTGATTCTTGAGATTTTGTCATTGATGTCAAGGAGGAGAAAAGCATGTGAAAAACTCTATGAGAAAGTAGAGAATTTTGAGATTTGAGTTGTTTGTCTAAGGGGGAGTTGATCCTCATGATTTTGAGGGAGATTGTTTCTTTCTTTGCATTGATTACTTTTCACATTCATATGTTTCCATCAATGCCAAATGGGGAATTGTTGGATGTTGATGAGAAGTTTGCTGGAATGATTTGTTGTCATTGATGTCTAAATGATTGTTATGATAATGATCCATATGATGATCTATAATGAGTTGTACATATTTGTGATGATCTATGTAGTAAGTCTTAGGTTTTTGATGCTGACCTAGTTGTAAAGGTTATTTATGTCGGTAAGGTTGATGTTTTGAAGTGTTGGTGATTTTGAGAAGTGTGGAAGTCAAACCAGGGTGTGTGAGAAGATCTACCAAAGTGATGAAGACTTAGAACTTAATTGTATCTGATCAAGCAAGCAGTTGAGCTATATACACAAATAATTCAATGTTGTTCTCTAACAATTACAATAGCTAAAATCCCTTAACCGGATAGGTCCTAACAGGCCTCACATTGTAAAATCCCCTAACAGGGTGACTAAATATTTGAGTTCTAAATCCTCTTGTGAGGTTGATCCTAATAGATCATGTTGGTATTTTGGTATGGTTTTGTCATTCATGTCAACACCTACTGAATACACCTACTTTGGAGATCCAACAACATTCACCGGAAAATAGTAAATTGTGCAACAGTTACTAGTATATGGTTCACTGGTAGGATATATTGTTCACCGATACCTGGAATGATATGGAAGACACTTGGTAATGTCGAAGACATCATGTGGACACTTTATTTTGAAGAAATAATCATTGGTATATTCATATTTGCATATTTTCTTTTATCAGCAAATAGGTCCAGGTTATCTAGGGTTACATCGGCAGGTTTATCTTTTCCAGATCAGCATGGAACGCTATGGAAATGATTTATTATTGTTGTAAATGCATTAAGCTGACATGCTTAATCGGTTATTGCATCGGATATTATATTATTTGTAAAATGTTTTTATTGTAATATCTTGTAGAGCCGACCTACTAAAATTTGTCTTAAGGTATGGTATAAATGTAAGATCTTATTTATAAGATCAAGTGTGGAATGTGAAAAAGAATTGTGTGAAGGTATATGCGAGATCAAGTAGAGGTATACATGAAGACATCATTTAAAGGTGAAGTTAGGTTTTTATAGAAGCATATCCACATTACACCGGTACTGAATCCAGCATATGAAGATGCTATTTTGAGCAGTACATTTTTATTGGATTTAACCATCCAACTATAGTCAGTGTGACTCCCATTTGTGATTGAGCAGTGAGCTCTAGGTTGTTGGCCTTTCTGCATGTGCAGACCCCTCCTTGTACACTTACTATCTGCAGTAGTATCATCTGATTGTGGGTAAGGTTTCCCACCATGGTTTTTCCCCTTATAGGGTTTCCACGTACAAATATTGGTGTCATGTGTTGTGGATGACTTTATGTTTATGTTTCATGCATTAATCCTTACCGGTATAGCAATTTACTATTAACACTGTCTATCGGCATACTTAACTGGTTTACCGGTATTAAGCATTAAGTTGGTTAATAAGTTTTTGGTTTGAATTTATTAGACAACTAATTCACCCCCCCCCCCCCCCTCTCAGTTGTCTCTGGGACCTAACAATTGGTATCAAAGCTTAGTCCTATTTTGCAGAATTTTAACAACTTGAGGAGATCCAATGACTACTAATTATTTTAGGAAGGACAGTCCTAAACTCTATGGGATATGGAAGATCAAAATGGAGACACATCTAAATTGCATCGGTAAAGACATCTAGGAAGTTACTAAGAATGGTTACACTATTGTTGTAGCTGGTCAGACTGATCCAACTACCTTAGCCAAAGATGAAGAGAATGATTGCAAAGCAAGAGAAGCACTTTTGAGTGCATTATCAGATCAACAAATCATGGGATTATCAGATAGGTCTACTGCTAAAGCTATTTGGGATCACTTGGAAACACTGAATGAAGGAGATTCCACAATCAAAATTGAAAAACTTGAAAGCTTCCGAGTCAGGTATGAACATCTGAAAATGGAAGAAGATGAAAGGATTTCTGCTTTTATGGAAAGAGTAAATGAAATTGTTTTGGGTATCAAATGTTGTGGAGGAACCTTGAGTGAGGATGAAATTGTTTCAAAAATCTTAAGAGGTTTGCCACCGGCATATAAAATGAAGGTTACTGCTATAAATGAGTTGAGAACAATGCTTAATACATCAGTGACTAGGGATACATTGATTGGAAAACTTCCAGCCTTTGAAATTAAGGAATTTGGTCCTGTTGCTACTATAAAGACTGATTTGGCCTTTAAAGAATCAACATCAGCTGCTCCATCATTTGACAAATCAGACTGGAGAGCCTTTTTTGCAAGAGAGCTTGAAGAAACTAGAAAGGAGAATGAAGAGCTTGAAGAACTTGAAGCACTATTTGCAAGGAAAATGCCAAAAGGTCCAATTGGAAGTAAGTATGAAGGTAAAGAACCCTTTAAATGTTTTAACTACAATAAGATTGGTCATATGGCTTCAAGATGCCCTGATAGACATGCTAGACTAAGAGAAGAAGCTAGAAGAACATACAAGCCTAATCCTAAATATCAGAGATACAGATTTAAGAAGAACAAAGATAAATCTTGTTACATTGTTGATGAAGGTGTGACTGATGATTCTGATGAGGATCTAGCAAACAATGGATGGGTCTTTGTTGCTATAATAGAAGATCAACTAGCACCTATTGCTCAACCAGTAGAACAAGCCCTAGCAGCTAAAGTTGAATCAAAGGATGAATGGATTATTGACTCGGGATGCTCACATCACATGACTGGAGACAAAGGTAAATTCTTGAACTTTCAAGAATACAATGGAGGTTTAGTAAGATTTGGAGATGACAAAGCTTGTTCAATCAAAGGTAAGGGTTCAATATCTCTTGATGGTAAACATAACATTGACAATGTCTACTATGTTGAAGGATTAAAGCATAATCTTTTAAGTGTTGGTCAATTAGTTGAGAAGGGTTTTCAGTTACAATTTAAAAATGGAAAATGCAAAATCATGAATAGAACTGGTTTGGAAATTGCAACCGGTAATCAGACTAGAGGTAATATCTTTCATTTGAATAATAGTGAAAAATCATGCTTAATTGCACAAATAGATGAAAGTTGGTTATGGAACAAGAGACTATGTCATGTAAATTTTGATTGCATGGTAAAAATCAGTACTTCTAAGGCAGTCAGAGATCTACCTAAAATTGTGAAACCTCAGAATACAATTTGCAAGGAATGTCAATTTGGAAAACAAGTTAGAGCTAGTTTCAAAAGTATTCTAGAAAAATCCAATAATGCTCTTGATTTAATTCACACTGATTTATGTGGTCCAGCTAGAACTAAAAGCTTACAAGGTGATAGATATTTCATGCTAATTATTGATGATTATTCTAGAATGTGTTGGGCTACTTTTCTCAAAGAAAAATTAGAGGCACTTGGGAAGTTCAAACTATTCAAAGCAATGGTTGAGAATGAAACCAGTAAGAAAATCAAATGTTTAAGATCAGATCAAGGAGGAGAATTCACATCTAAGGACTTTAATACATTCTATGAAGTGAATGGAATCAAAGGATAGTTATCAGCACCTCGGACACCACAGCAGAATGGAGTTGTTGAAAGGAAAAATAGAACTATCTTGGATGCAATAAGAAGTATGTTATCAGAAGCAAATCTACCACATGTGTACTGGAGAGAGGCAGTAAGCACTGTTGTCTATACATTCAACAAAGTTCATATCAAAGGTGAAACCGATAAGACCCCTCATGAACTATGGTTTGGTAATATTCCTACTCTTAAGTATTTCAAAATTTTTGGAAGTAAATGTTATATTAGAAAAGATGAGTATATTGGAAAATTTTATCCTAGAAGTGATGAAGGAATATTTCTTGGTTATTCATCTAAGAGCAAGGCATATAGATGTTTTAATAAAAGACTACAGAAAATTGTTGAGAGTACAAATGTAAAGATTGATGAACAATTCAGAGGAACTTCAAGATATATAGACTCTGAACTAGCAACAGAAATTGTGACAAATGAACCTACACTGAATCCACCGGTACAGAATGAAGATCCAGTTACCCCAGTATCATCAGAGGATTCCACAGTAATTGAAGAACAACAGCAAACTAAGACACCCCGATATGTAAGACTGAATCATTCTGAAGATCAGATAATTGGAAACAAATTTAAAGGAGTTATGACAAGAGGAAGATTGGAAAATGAAGAGGTATGTCATATTTGTCAAATTGAACCATCATCTATCAATGAGGCATGTGAAGATAAATTTTGGATTAAAGCTATGGAAGAAGAATTAGGACAAATTGAGAAAAATAATACTTGGACATTAGTTCCCTAGCCTAAAGATAAAAATGTAATTGGAACCAAATGGGTATTTAGAAAGAAGGAGTTGATTACAATGAAACCTTTTCACCGGTAGCTAGAATTGAGGTAGTTAGATTATTCTTGGCTTTTGTAGCTCACAAGGATTACTAAGTTTATCAAATGGATATTAAATGTGCATTTTTTAATGGAGATCTTGAAGAGGAAGTATATATTGAACAACCTGATGGATTTTCTTTGACAAATGACAATGATATGGTTTGCAGGTTAAGAAAAGCTCTGTATGGATTAAAACAAGCCGCAAGAGCTTGGTATGCAAGATTGGATAAGTATCTTTTAAAGATTGGCTTTACTAAAGGAAATGCAGATAGCAATTTATATTACAAAGTAACTAATGATGACATCTTGATTATTGAAGTATTTGTTGATGATATAATCTTTGGAGGAGAAGATGGATTATGTAAAGATTTTTCTCTTGAAATGCAGCAAGAATTTGAAATGTCTATGATTGGAGAAATAAAATTCTTTTTAGGATTGCAGATTTTACAGACTGATAAAGGTATATTTTTGAGTCAATCCAAGTACTTGAAAGAATTACTAAAGAAATTTGGGATGGAGAACTCTAAACTAGTAAGCACACCTATGACTACAAATGACAAATTATCTCAAAGGGATGAATCTACACCTGTTAATCCAACTAGATACAAATCTATGATAGGAGGTTTACTGTATTTGACACAAACTAGGCCTGATATTATGAATGCAGTATGTATTGTTTCTAGATTTCAGAGTAATCCTAGGGAAAATCATGAATCAACAGTAAAAAGGATTTTCCAGTACTTACAAGGCACAACAAATCTTGGATTATGGTATCCTAAAGATGAAAATTTTGATCTATGTGCATACACAGATGCAAATTGGGCAGGAGATGTGAATGATAGAAAAAGCACCACTGGAGGAGAATTCTTTCTTGGAAAGAGATTAGTTTCTTGGTTGAGTAAGAAATAGAGTTGTACATCTTTATCAATAGTAGAATCAAAATATGTTGCAGCAGCAACAAACTGTACACAGGTACTTTGGCTTAAGCAAATGTTGAAAGACATAAAGGTAAAATGGAAGGAACCTATTACTATATACTGTGATAACACTGTAGCAATTGATATATCTAAAAATCCGGTATTACATTCTAAAACAAAACATGTTTCTATCAAACTGAATTTTCTAAGGGAAAAAGTTGAAGAAAAAGAGATAAAACTGGTTTATGTGAATACTAAAGAACAACTTGCAGATATTTTCACAAAACCTTTGCCTAAGGAGACTTTTGAGTATCTCAGAGATCAGCTTGGAGTCATACCACCACCGGTAGAGACTTAGACAGTTGATGATTGTCATCACCCAACGGAATTAAATGGACAAATCTTTTATTTTGGTATTTGATGAGGAAGCTATTTCTTAGGGGGAGTAGTTGGTATATTGAATTGGTTGGTATTTTGTATGAACTTGATTTTTGTAACTTTGGCATTTGATGTCAAAGGGGGAGAGATATGGAAAAACACATTATCTTTTTTGGTAAGAAAAAGAGATTTTAGGGGAGAGGTTTTGAAAAACACATTTAAGGAGAAATTGGTATGAGAGATTGGTATTGTTACTCCCAGGGGGAGAAATGGAGATTGTTGGTTTTTGTATTTGCCATTTCTGTTTTGGCACTTTGATGGTTTTTCCATCTTGTGTTGCCATCAATGCCAAAGGGGGAGATTGTTGGTATTTTGGTATGGTTTTGTCATTGATGTCAACACCTACTGAATACACCTACTTTGGAGATCCAGCAACATTCACCGGCAAACAGTAAACTATGCAATAGTTACTAGTATATGGTTCACCGGCAGGATATATTGTTCGCCGGTACCTGGAATGATGTGGAAGACACTTGGTAATGTCAAAGACATCATGTGGACACTTTATTTTGAAGAAATAATCATTGGTATATTCATATTTGCATATTTGCTTTTACCGACAAATAGGTCCAGGTTATCTAGGGTTACACCGACAGGTTTATCTTTTCCAGATCAGCATGGCATGCTATGGAGATGATTTATTATTGTTGTAAATGCATTAATCCGACATGTTTAATCGGTTATTGCATCAGATATTATATTATTTGTAAAATGTTTTTATTGTAATATCTTGTAGAGCCGACCTACTAAAATTGGTCTTAGGGTATGGTATAAATGTAAGATCTTATTTGTAAGATCAAGTGTGGAATGCGAAAAAATAATTGTGTGAAGGTATATGCGAGATCGAGCAGAGGTATACATGAAGACATCATTTAAAGGTGAAGTTAGGTTTTTGTAGAAGCATATCAGCATTACACCGGTACTGAATCCAACATATGAAGATGCTATTTTGAGCAGTACATTCTTATTGGATTTAACCATCCAACTGTAGTTAGTGTGACTCCCATTTGTGATTGAGCAATGAGCTCTAGGCTGTTGGCCTTTCTGCATGTGTAGACCCCTCCTTGTACACTTACTATTTGTAGTAGTATCATCTGATTGTGGGTAAGGTTTCCCACCGTGGTTTTTCCCCTTACAGGGTTTCCACGTACAAATATTGGTGTCATGTGTTGTGGATGACTTTATGTTTATGTTTCATGCATTAATCCTTACTGGTATAGAAATTTACTATTAACACTGTCTACCAACATACTTAACTGGTTTACCGGTATTAAGCATTAAGTTGGTTAATAAGTTTTTGGTTTGAATTTATTAGACAACTGATTCACCCCCCCTCTTAGTTGTCTCCGGAACCTAATAGATCAAAGCTCCTAAAAGGGCTAAGGTAAATCCCTTAACCGAGTGACTCCTAACAAGGTCTGCTCCTAATAGGGCATCATTGTAAGCTTCTAACCCTTGGCTCCTAACAAGGTGCATTCTGAAAGAGTGCAAAATATTTGTGGGTACCAATTCTCAACATGGTTTTTCCCTATTTGGGTTTCCATGTGAAAATCATGGTGTTTATATGGTGAATGTTTTTGATGTGATGGTTTTCTTTACTTTCAGTTTATGCATGGTTAATAAGCACTTAATGTGCAACATTGATATATTAGTTTAGCAGATGTTTATCAGTAGATATCGGTACTGGTAAATGATTCTAGTGTTGATCTATATTTGACTTGGTGAAATTTTTATGAGTTTGAGTTTCTTATTTCAAATTATTGTTAATACTAATTCACCCCCCTCTCAGTATTAACCAAATCCTCTAAGATTAACAATTGGTATTAGAGTAGTGGTCCTTTATGTGCAGAATGCCTAACAGCTTGAGGGAAAGATCCTGTGAAATATGATGAAGAAGGAGGGTCCCAAGTTTACCAAGGACAACTACCAGATATGGAGTGACCAGATGAAGATCTACATTAAAGGAATGGGTTCACAATAGTGGAATCATGTGATAACCAAGTATGTTGCTCCTACTACTAGTCCCTTGACACCGGATAAACTCAAAGAATAACTGGAAAACATTCAGGATCTTGAAGCAGTTGTAAGTACTTTGTCTAACTCTGAGTATATTGATGTTCATGGATTAGAAACTACAAATTAGGTATGGGAGAGATTAAATTTAATTTATGGAGGAGATAAACATGTAGAAAGGGCAAAGGAAGAGAGTTTGAGAGGAAATTTTGATGATATGAAAATGGTTGACGGTGAGAACATAGCTCAATATGGACAAAGGACTAAGGAATTTGTAGGTGGTATAAAGAGTGCTAGAGGTAAGCTTGAAGATGATATTGTTGTTAGTAAAATTCTTAGAACTCTTTTACCATAATATTCTATTAGAGTGTCTTCTATTCAAGGACTGAGATCCATTTCAAAAGATAAAGTCACTGTTGATTCTCTAATTGGAAAGTTAACTGCATTTGAACTAAATAGTTTTGATAATAGTGTTTTCAAACCTTTTGAATCTAGTTTTAAGGTTTTTGTAACTTGTACATCAGCAAGGAAAGGAAAATATGTTTGTCATAATCATGACTAAAGGTCTAGTCATGGCGGTAGCAGAGGTGATGGTGATGATAAAGATCAATTGATGGAACTTGAGGCATTACTGGCTAAAAGATTCCCTAGAGGAACGGGTAAATATAAAGGTAAATTACCCTTGAAGTGTTTCTCTTGTAGTAAAATTGGACACACGGCTTCTAAATCCCCTAACATAGATAAGAAAGAGAAGTTTAGAAGATTCAAAGGAAAAGGCAAGAAAAATTGTTATGTTGTAGTGGATGAAGGTGTGACTGATGATGAATCAGAAGAAGATGACAATGAGGAGATAGTATTTGTTGTTGTGAAGGAGGATCTGACTGATGAGAAGGATTTGGTGTCTCACATGGATAACAGTGATGAATGGATAATAGATAGTGGTTTCTCACACCACATGATTGGTGACAAAAGTAAGTTCTTATCCCTTGAAGAGTTTGATGGAGGTATTGTAATATTTGGTAATAACTCTCCCTGCATGGTTAAAGGTAAACGATTAATTTCATTAAATGGTAAGAGTAATGCATATGATGTCTTTTAGTTTGAAGGACTAAAACATAACCTCTTGATTGTTGGACAACTTAATGATAAGGGATATATACTTGAATTCAAAACTGGAGTGTGTAGGATTCTTGGAAATAATGGAGAATCGATTGCTACTAGGAAGAAGACTAGAGGTAATCTATTTCATCTGAATATTAATGTAAATGATTGTTTGGTGGCCAAGATTGAAGACAATTGGTTGTGGCACAAGAGATTTTGTCATGTCAATTTTGACAATTTGATTAAAGCTAGTAAGTCAAGTATTGTGAGAGGTTTTCCCTAGCTTGTGAAACTGGACAATGTGTTATGCAAAGATTGTCAGATGGGTAAGATGACCTTTGTATCTTTTAAGAGTAAGTCTTTCTCTTCAAAGAATATTCTTGATTTGGTTCATACTGATCTTTGTTGTTATTATAACATTTTGGTGATAAGTTTTATGATCTTTACTGATGATTATTCCAAAATGATGTGGGTAAATTTTCTGAGAGAAAAGTCTGAGGCATTCAGTAAGTTTAAAGCATTTAAAGCTCTTGTTGAAAAAGATACCGAGAAGAATCTAAAATGTTTGAGATCTGACCGGGGAGGTGAATTTACTTCTGATGAGTTTGTGAAGTTATGTGATGAACAAGGAATTAAGAGACAGATGTAAGCTCCTAGAACTCCACAATAGAATGGGATAGCAAAGAGAATGAATAGAACAGTAGTTGAAGTTACTAGAACCATGATGATTCAAGGTGAAGTACTGAAGATGTTTTGGAGAGAAGCAGTCAACACTGTTGTTTATACTTTGAACCAGGTACTTGTCAAAAAAGGTAATAACAAAACACCTTATGAATTATGGCATGGAAATACTCCTCGTGTAAGTGATTTCAAAAATTTTGGGAGTAAATTTTATATTAAGAGAGATGATTACACTAAAAATTTTGATGCTAAGTGTGATGAAGGCATTTTTCTTAGTTAATCTATAAAGAGAGACATTTAAATGTTATAATAAGAGAACTAAGAAGATCATTGAGAGTGCTAATGTGAAGATAGATGAACTCTCTGAGAAATCTGGAGAGACCAGTGTTAGATACTTGATCAGTCCCAAAGACACTGAGAGGGGGGGGGGTGAATACCTATAATGTCCCTACTAGTTAGAGATCACTGTCCTACAAAATAGATTGTTAGAATACAACAAATATATATATATATATATATATATAACTAATATAATTTGCAATTAAACTTCCATTACTTAATTAACACTAATCTCAATTCCTATTTAATAAAAAGGATACAAGTGCAATACTGGGACATATCCATAGGCGGCTGTGAAGCTCGCCTTCTTGGAACCCATCTTGGTTCCAAGCCATACCAAGAAATCGAAGGTTAATTCGATTCCTGTCTTGGATGTAATTTCTTACACCCAAGCCATCTAGGAAATCGAAGGTTAATTTGATTCTTGTCTTGGATGTAATTTCTTACACCCAAGCCATCCAGGAAATTGTAGGTTTATTTGATTCATGTCGTGCATGTAATTTCTTACACCCAAGCCATACCAAGGAAGACCATCATATATGATTGATTCCTTGCCTTGGATGATGCATCTCACCATCCAAGTCCATCAGAGAGGACCGATCAGATCTGTCTCTTCTTGGATGACTTTGTCAACCAAGACATAACATATATATGCATATAGAAATTCAATATATACTGCCTACCAGGGATTATCATAATCCCTCCATTAGGCTAAGGGAGTTTTCTCCCTATAGCCTCCATCATAAAGTCACATTATTCATATTACATTGTATAATTCATTATCATTTTCCATTTCATAATTTACGTCTACATTTACATTCTTTTTAATCCTCTTTATTGATCCTAGATATACATAAATATTATGCATGGATACCTATATAAATAAACATTCAGTAATATATATATATATATATATATATATTCATAAATTATCCTATATTCAGAAGTATTCTTTAATTCATTATCGCTCTTTAAATTCATAAATTAGGCCTACAATTATATTTTTATTCATTCTCATTATTAATCCTACATACATATGAATTTAGTGCATACATACAACATTATAATCATTTATACTTTTATAATATACAACATCATAACTATAATTCTGCAGAATGATATTGGAAATAGATTTACCAAAGAAATACTATTATATCTATTTGTGTGTGTGTGGTACACACTTCCACACACAAATACATACCTATAGCGCATAGCAGTACCTCCCTTCTTTTCCTTTTCCATCCTCTCTCCCCACAACAATAACAAATCATTTTTTCCTATCTTCTCCCCCCTCTAGATTTGATTTCTAAACTTATTTATATCCGGTCCTACCTTAAATGGATGGGTCATGTCCGTTGGTGAAGATTATTCATAACCAATGGTTTTGTTATAATCTTATACATTCACCATTGATTAGATTACCGATTTATATTATGATTACAATGTTTCAATAACAATGATTACATATTATAAACATTTTATTATAACTATCAATTGTTCTAGTATTTACCACAGTTGCCTTTGCTGACGAAGACATTATAGTTTTGAATATCATTTGACCATGATTACCTTTGCTGACTAAGACATCGATTCAAAATGGGCTGCCTTTGTATTATTAATCATATTGCATTTAATAAGTTATTAATCGGTTTTTATATGCATCATTGATTATATGTTCATTACATTTGTTGTTCGAGGGTCATCACGGTATGATTCATGCCTTACGTGTGTTCATGTGTACACTTTATGCTTTAAGCCTCCTGTGTATTCGTGTATTGCTTCATGTAAATTCTTCATGCCTACGTAATGATATAGCCGAGAGTTGTATTTAGCTCATTTATATTATATTTTATTATATATATATATTTATTATTATTATTATTTTTTTCTTCTTTTGTATTTTAATTGTATTATTATTTATTATTGAATATATAAATTATGTTGATAATATATAATATTTAAATCAAGTTCATAAATAATATTAAATTAATGAATTTTAAATAATCATTCATTGGTAATTATTATATTAATTAATAATAATAATTTCTTCATTTAGGGTCTCTCTCTTTCTCTCCGTATATATATATATATATATATATATATATATATATATATATATATATATATATATATATATATATATATATATATATATATATATATATATATATATATATATATATATATATATATAACGATCTAGGAGGGGACATGACAGTCCGCCCTTCTCAAAATTGCTTGTCCTCAAGCAATTGCCAATTTTCTCAAACTGAGTTATCTCCCAATATGAATCACAAATAAGGAGCATACACATGGATAATTTCAAACACAAAGCATACACGCATGATGAATACTAAGAGGGGGGGGTGAATTAGTATGCCAAAAATCTTTGCACTTAAACACTTTACAAGACTGATAGTAAACCGGTAAAACAGTTTAGTAGACAAACCGATTAGCACACATGCAAACCAAATAGCAAATAATGCATTCACCCACAAAAGCACAAACACCATAACACATGAGATTTTGACGTGGAAACCCAAATGGGAAAAACCATGGTGAGATGGAACTCACAAGTAACTATCTGCAGAATAGGAACCAGACCAGTTAAGGTCAGACCGGTTAAGGTCTTACAATGTTCTTTACTAGAACAGATCCTGTTAGGAATCTCAATCTCTGTTAGGAGACAAGTCCGATTGAAGACTACCTTGCTAGAGGATTTTAGATCCACAGATGTGAACCACCTTGTTAGAGGATTTACAAAAGGCTTTTGTGCCTACCTGGTTAAGGGCTACAGACTTGTCAAAGATGTGAGTAATCAACAAGTGTTTGATCTAGCTAATAGCATAGACTGCTCGGTTAGATCCTTGATAGCTCGTTCCTAATGCATTCCAACATTACTTTAGTCTTCTACACATTCATATTCTCTCTAACTCCTCAACCACCTTAAACCCTAGCAACAACATAAACTTTCACTATATCCACATCAACAACCTAAAACCCTAGACATGATGTCCTTATAAAGGAACCTGATTTCATGTCGGTCCAATAGGATTACATTACAATTTCCTAGGTTCAATGAACCTGGACATACTTGGTAACATGATACAAAAAGCATTGTTAAAGTGTCGGCACTGTTAGACAATCAGTGGATGGTAACTCATCACAAAATGTCGATTGGTAACTCATCACAGAGTATTACCGGTTCATACAAAATGCCGATTGCCGATTTGACAAAAAATGAAGACTGGTAAAAATGTGTTATGCTGCTTTAATCCCTCATACTGCTTGGGATCTATGAACCGCTTGGGGTCAACACGCCGCTTCAGACCGGGAAACACATTCTGCAAAACACCAATAGTCTAAAGACTATAATACAACATATCGGTTGGAACAAATATCGGTTGTGCTCTAACTCATACATATAAAGGGGATCTCAATGCAAGTGTGTGTCCATCAATGATAATCACAACATAAACATAAAAAATGCCAACAATCTCCCCCTTTGGCATTGATGGCAACACTTAGGAAAATAAAATTTTGAAATCTAAGTGTTTTACAACAAAATCACACCATTAGCAAAATTGCTCCCCCTAAGCATATACACTATCCCTTTGGCAATACAATGTATAACAATTTTGCATAAAGAGCATAAACACTGAGATATTCAGAGCATATATCAAAATTTTGATTACCAGATACTTCTCCCAAATAGAATTCTTCTCCCCCTTTGCCAAAAATGACAAAGTATAGCTGAACAACCCTATTTTCAGTTGATATTAAAATAATAAAATTTTATGACAATAAGGAATAATACTTGTCAAAAATAGATTTAAAATCCTGCAAGAATTGTTTCATCGATAAAGACCAGGACTCAAGTAGGGAGGTGGCTACTTCTTTCTCTATTTGCATCTGGGAGACCTGTTCTTCCATGGCATCGATTGTGCTCATCTCCTATGTCACTGTTAAGGCATCTAGGTTTAGATAGCATTTCTGAATAATTTGCAATCATGGAAGTAGAACCAATTGTAGCTCCTACAAATCTCTAGACTAGGTGCTGATCTCTTGCTCCATTTTTGCTGACTGGATGTGAAACCGGTGAACAGTTTTCCCATAAGTTGTAAAGGAATCATAAGGTGGCTTGAATGTGCTCATGTAGGACTGCAAGTCCGTTTGAAGCTTTTTCTTCTGAGCTAGCACATCATCATAGAATAGATGGGGTTGGCAGATCTTGCTGAGTAGCAGATTCCCCTCATCTAGAGTGTCCCTTATATCCTTTTGTTCTTTCTTCAGTTCAGACCGGAGCTCATTCAACTTCTTCACTAGAGCTATATTAAGATCTTTTTGATGCTCCTTCTTGACATTTGCCTTTGCTGCCTCTTCTAGACTCTGCACCTAATCATCCACTATTGTGCATAGGAGCTTTAGTTTGGCCAGTGATGATTCAGTGTTGGGAAGGTTAGTATAGGGTATCAAACCGATAAGAGTGTCCACAACCACTTGAATTACATCCTGGTCCTTCTTCCTCCGTATTTTTTCAAGTCGTTCTTGGGAAACTTTGATGCTCTGCATCAGCTCCATTTCACTTGCAGACTGGAGGTCGATAGGACTGGTGAGGTCAGCCGGTTTGGCTTGACTACCGGTTGCCTTCGGAGTCTCCATTTGGATTCTCTTTGTCACTTCTCTTTCCTTATCCTCTTCTGGTTTCTTCTTCTCTGTGTCTCTTCTCTTCCCCTCTTCTTTGTCCTCCTCAGCCTTTTTCTTTTCTTCTTCCTTCTTCTTCTCCTATTCCTTATCTTCCTCTTCTTTCTTTTTCTTTTCATCTTCTTGCTTCTTTTTCTCTTCTTCATCCTTCTTCTTCTTCTCCTCTTCATCTTTCTTCTTCTTCTCTTCTTCATCCTTTTTCTTCTTCTCTTCTTCATCCTTTTTATTCTTCTCTTCTACACCCTTTTTCCGCTTCTCTTCTTCATCCTTTTTCCTCCGCTCGAGCTCTTCCTTTGCCACTTCCTGTCTATCCTTGGGTTGCTTATCAACTTGTTTAGCCTGTTGCTCCTGTCCTGTTGCCTTAGATGGTTTTTCCTGAGTAATATCCTCTACGTCTAGAGCATCGACATCAATGGTGTCGATCAGTTCAACAACCAAATTTCCTTCATCATCAAATACTTCATCTGGTTTGGATATAACCGATTCTTTTTCATCTTGCCAGTTGGATAGATGCGCTTTGTGAGACTGGACAGTGGTTGTCATATACTGATGAGTGTCTTTTTTGACATCATCAACTCTACCTTCTAACAGCCAAAGTCTTCTTCTTCTAGTGAAGAAGAGTCCTTTATTTTGGTCAATAACATCAAATAATTCAGAATTTGACAGGTCGGGAAAGTACTGTGCAAAAACTTTCTCCCTAATTTCCTATTCCTTCTCTATGGAAATGTGCCATCTATTATCTAATGACTTATATAAAGAATCTGGTGTCTGAGATTTAATCTCTGAGGGTGACCGATCATTGACACATAAATACTGAATTATTTCCTTTTCAACCGCTTCCTTTTCATCATCATTAAAGTCATCAAAATACTCAATTAAGTCGTGTAGCACTTTTCTCCTAATATTCTTTATTTTTCTTTGACAATGTGTCAAAGGTTTATAGGAAGAGATATCTATATTTACTATTGCAGATGATGTCGATTCATTCTTTGTCTTTCTCTTTGCTTGACATGTTTTCTTTGGTTTTTCTTCAAACACAGTTTCTTCTGAGTTTGGAGAGGTATTCCTTGTCTTCCTCTTTCTTTCGAACACTTTAGCCGGTGCCGCTTCAGGTTTCTTCTTAGTTGGTGACCGCTTGGTCATTTTTGGAGTTGCAGTAGTAACCAGTGCTGATGCTGTAGGCACTGCCTTTGCCTTCTTCACTGTAGGTTCTTTTCCTTTCTTTGCAGAGGGTTCCTCGACTGGTGTAACCCTTTCCAGATAGGTTCCGGTCCTCTTTGCCTTAGGATCAAGAGGTGAGGCGATAAGGGTAGAGGCATACCCTTCTAGCATATTGTACATCACCTCATAGCCCATTGGCTCCACTTCTTCCTATCTAGGTTCAACAGCCTCCATTATGCATTTATCCACTTGGATGGTGAAACATATATCGTCTTCATATTTCTTGATGATGTCACCTGATATCCTCATTCTTTTGCTCATTTTCTATCTGAACTCATCAAAATACTTGTTCAGAACATTAGGGTAACCGATTCCAATTGCTTGAATGCTTTCCTTGATTTGCTTGGTCACCGGTTGGTCAGCAAACCATTGAACATCTCCTACTCCTGGAAAGTAGCCTTGGAAATAGAAGAACAACCCAACCAGTAGTTGTCCAAACTTGAACCTTAGTGCATTATCCTGTTTGATCAACTTTAGATTCAACAGGAGTTGTCTCTGCATACTAGTGCACACGTCAAATGATGCATCCTCCTTTATCATCTGGTAAGCGGCATTTACCGCTACAGCAGATACAAAGTTAATTTTGTTGGCAGAGAATGTCCGGTAGCCTATCACCATGCAGGCATACTTAACCAGATCATCCTTGATAGAATTGACTATCATGCCTCATGAGTCGCTCACTGAACCGGTGAGCTTGAACATTTCAGTTTTGCTTACCGTCCTTAGGGCTGGCACTTCCCCTGTGTTGTAGAAACTGGTGACTGCATGAATTTTCTGCGACGTGATATCATGTGTTCTCTCTAGGTACATCTTGTCACCATGGACTATGCTCAGAATTATCCTTATATGATCCTCTGTGAAATCCTCCAGGAAGTAAACATCATTATGGAGCTTCTTCTTCTCCAAAATATTATACTCCAGTTTGATCTTCTTATCCTTTCCACAAAATAAACCTAAGTGGGAGTGGATAGCTAGAGACCCTAGGTCTTCAATCTTGCAATCTATGTAGTCAGAAATTCCCTCTTCTACTATCACACCAGCTGGAACTTGTGATAGGGTATTATACTTAGACTTTCATTGAATAAAACTTGCAGACTCGACAGATGCACTAGAACTGGTATGAGATGTAGAAGCCATGATAGAAATTTTAAGAACTTGAGAAATACCTTTTGAAACACGTGAATTTAGGGCTTGTAGATTCTCCTTCACTTCACACTCTGTCGGTTGTTGAATCACCGCTTTGTGTTCTCCACTTGACCGTTTGCAGTTTGAATTTGAATCTCCTTCGCAGTTTCTCAATTTCTCAAAATCTTAGCTCAAATCGCCTTTTTGTTGCTCTTCTCTTTGAAAACTTTTCTTCGCTTGAAAACTAATAGTGAGAAATGATTTGAAAAATGCTTTTAAGCATATTCCTCACCTACTATCATTAATGCTCCTCCATTAGGGTGTAAACCCTAATTTGCCTTTTTACCATTTCCAGTCTTCTGCCAAACGACAAATATCACATATCAGTTAAGGTCTTTTACTGGTGTAAACCGGGGGTTTGAAACATTTCACCATTTTCTCCCCCTAAGCTTTTTTGAAGCTTAGTTTGTCGGTTTCGTGATTTCCACACTAGGTGCAGAAACCAGTTCCTCTTGTAACACCACTGGTTTCTTCTTCCAAGTTTTGTTCATGTCCCCTTGAACAGTGTCAACATCAATGTTTCCTTCCGGAGTGATCGGTATATCATCAGATATGTTCTTTCTTGATCTACAGAATCTAGCAATGTGACCCAGTTTGTTGCAGTGATAGCAGACCAATCTAGGTACTCTCCAAGGTCCATTGTTCATGTTTCCATTCTTCCTTCTACATGTTGCAGTATTGTGACCATGACCATGACAGACCATACAGTTTTCTCTCCATCTGGTTGCCGCTTGATAGCCACCGCTTCTTTGCTGATGATTGAAGGCATTAAACCGGTTGTGATTCCAGTTCACAAAAGGTTCAAGACTAGCTCCTTGGGTCCTCTAAGGATATCTATCAATGTTGTTCATAACTGACCTGCATTCAGATGCTCTATGCCCATACTTGTTACATGCATAATAGTTACCATTGAATCTATAGAATCTAGGCTTATCATTTAGGAAATAAGGAAAATTTTTGTAAGCCTTACTCCTACACACATTTGCAATATGTCCTTCTTTAAGGTAGTTGAAGCAAATAGGTTTAAAAATTTTCTTACCTTTATCCTTTGATGTCGGTTGTTTCTTTGATGTTCTAGCATTTGTACCAGAGGTCTCACCTTCCTCATGACCAGAATAACCAAGTCCATTGGTATTCTTGACCGGTTTGGTAGATTCAAGCTTTTTCTCTAGCTTGACAGTACTCTTGTTGAACTTAGCAAGTATTTCCTTTGACTCAGAGAGCTCTTTGAAAATAGCAGCATTTGTTTCCAACATGTTTTCATTCTCAGAGATGGCAATGTTCATTTCTCCTTACATGTCTTCCTTTTCCACTTTGCTTGCATGGAGTTGAGCAGTTAGGGCATTGATCTCTTGTTTCAGCTTGGAGATCTCATGATCTCTTTCTTTCACCAGATCTTTAGCTTTCCTCCAGTTCTCAAGCTTGACACATTCGGATAGTTAGTCCTTCCAATTCCTTTCTTAGGTTGGAGTTTGATTCATTCAACTTATTTACTTCTGTAATTAGGGCTTCCATGTCTACTTCATTTGAAGAACTATTTTCAGATAGCTCCATCAACTTTTCTGCATGTTCTCTCCTTTTTTCTTGAGATGCCTTGTATTTGACCATAAGATCATCATAGGCTTGCTCAAACTGAGTGAGCCGATGAGTAAGTTCCCTTATAGAGTACTCCCCCATATCTCTTTACAAGTGGTTAAACTTATAGAAAGGTTGGCTCTAATACCAATTGATGAATACTAAGAGGGGGGGTGAATTAGTATGCCAAAAAATCTTTGCACTTAAACACTTTACAAGACTGATAGTAAACCGGTAAAACAGTTTAGTAGACAAACCAGTTAGCACACATGCAAACCAAATAGAAAATAATGCATTCACCCACAAAAGCACAAACACCATAACACATGAGATTTTGACGTGGAAACCCAAATGGGAAAAACCACGGTGAGATGGAACTCACAAGTAACTATCTGCAGAATAGGAACCAGACCGGTTAAGGTTAGATCGGTTAAGGTCTTACAATGTTCTTTACCAAAACAGATCCTGTTAGGAATCTCAATCTCTGTTAGGAGATAAGTCCGATTAAAGACTACCTTGCTAGAAGATTTTAGATCCACAGATGTGAACCACCTTGTTAGAGGATTTACAAAAGGCTTTTGGGCCTACCCTGTTAAGGGCTATAGACTTGTAAAAGATGTGAGTAATCAACAAGTGTTTGATCTAGCTAATAGAACAGACTGCTTGGTTAGATCCTTGATAGCTGGTTCTTAATGCATTCCAGCATTACTTCAGTCTTCTACACATTCATATTCTCTCTAACTCCTCAACCATCTTAAATCCTACTAACAACATAAACTTTCGCTATATCCACATCAACAACCTAAAACCCTAGACATGATGTCCTTATAAAGGAATCTGATTTCATGTCAGTCCAATAGGATTACATTACAATTTCCTAGGTTCAATGAACCTGGACATACTTGGTAACACAACACAAAAAGCACCGTTAAAGTGTCGGCACCATCAAACAATCGGTGGATGGTAACTCATCATAGAGTATTACCGGTTCATACAAAATGTTGGTTGCCGGTTTGACAAAAAATGAAGATTGGTAAAAATGTGTTATACCGCTTTAATCCCTCATACCACTTGGGGTCAACATGCCACTTCAGACTGGGAAACACATTCTGCAAAACACCAATAGTCTAAAGACTATAATACAACATACTAGTTGGAACAAATACCAGTTGTGCTCTAACTCATACATATACAGGGGATCTCAATGTAAGTGTGTGTCCATTAATGAAAATCACAACATAAACATCAAAAATGCCAACAACGCATTGTCAATTTTTTCTTATTGACTAGAATGATTCATCTTTACCCTACAGGATGATAGCATCATAGCTCGGATACCATTATAATGTCCCTACTAGTTAGGGATCACTATCTTGCAAAACAGATTGTTAGAATACAACAAATATATATATATATATATAACTAATCTAATTTGTAATTAAACTTCCATTACTTAATTAACACTAATCTCAATTCCTATTTACTAAAAAGGATACGAGTGCAATACTGAGACATGTCCATAAGCGAATGTGAAGCTCGCCTTCTTGGAACCCATCTTGGTTCCAAGCCATATCAGGAAATCGAAGGTTAATTTGATTCCTATCTTGGATGTAATTTCTTACACCCAAGCCATGTAGGAAATCGAAGATTAATTTGATTCCTGTCTTGGATGTAATTTCTTACACCCAAGCCATCCAGAAAATCGTAGGTTAATTCGATTCATGTCTTGGATGTAATTTCTTACACCCAAGCCATACCAAGGAAGACCATCATATATGATCAATTCCTTGCCTTGGATGATGCATCTCACCATCCAAGTCCATCAGAGAGGACCAGCCAGATCCGTCTCTTCTTGGATGACTGTCAACCAAGCCATAACATATATATGCATATAGAAATTCAGTATATACTGCCTACCAAGGATTATCATAATCCCTCCATTAGGATAAGGGAGTTTCCTCCCTATAGCCTCCATCATAAAGTCACATTATTCATATCACATTGTATAATTCATTATCATTTTCCATTTCATAATTTACGTCTACATTTACATACTTTTTAATCCTCTTTATTGATCCTAGATATACATAAATATTATGCATGGATACCTATATAAGTAAACATTCAGTAATATATATATTCGTAAATTAACCTATATTCAGAAGTATTCTTTAATTCATTATCACTCTTTAAATTCATAAGTTAAGCCTACACTTATATTTTTCTTCATTCTCATTATTAATCCTACATACATATGAATTTAGTGCATACATACAACATTATAATCATTTATACTTTTATAATATACAACATCATAATTATAATTCTGTAGAATGATATTGGAAACAAATTTACCAAAGAAATACTATTATATTGATTTGTGTGTGTGTGGTACACACTTCCACACACAAATACATACCTGTAGTATGCAACAGTACCTCCCTTCATTTCCTTTTCTATCCTCTTGTTGTCATGTCCCCTCCTGGATCATTATATATATAAGGAGAGAAAGAGAGAGACCCTAAATGAAGAAATTATTATTATTAATTAATATAATAATTACTAATGAATGATTATTTAAAATTCATTAATTAAATATTATTTATGAACAAGATTTAAATATTATATATTATCAACATAATTTATATATTTAATAATAAATAATAATACAATTAAAATACAAAAGAAGAAAATAATAATAATAATAAATATATATAATAGTAAAAAAAATAATAAAATATAATATAAATGAGTTAAATATAACTCTCGGCTATATCATTACATAGGCATGAAGAATTTACATGAAGAAATACACGAATACACAGGAGGCTCAAAGCATAAAGTGTACACATGAACACACGTAAGGCATGAATCATACTGTGATGACCCTCGAATAGCAAATGTAATGAACATATAATCAATGATGCATATAAAAACCGATTACTAACTTATTAAATGCAATATGATTAATAATACAAAGGTAGCCCAGTTTGAATCGATGTCTTAGTCAACAAAGGTAATCGTGGTCAAATGATATTCAAAACTATAATGTCTTCATCAGCAAAGGCAACTGTGGTAAATATTGGAACAATCGATAGTTATAATAAAACGATTATAATATGTAATCGTTGTTATTGAAACATTGTAATCATAATATAAATTGGCAATCTAATCAATGGTGAATGTTTAAGATTATAACAAAACTGTTGGTTATGAATAATCTTCACCAACGGACATGACCTCTCCATGTAAGGTAGGATCAGATATAAATAAGTTTAGAAATCAAGTCTAGAGGGGGGAGAAGATAGGAAAAAAGGATTTGTTATTGCTACAGGGAGAGAGGATGGAAAAGGAAAAGAAGGGAGGTATTGTTGCACGCTACATGTATGTATTTGTGTGTGGAAGTGTGTACCACACACACACAAATAGATATAATCTATTTCCAATATCATTCCATATAATTATAATTATGATGTTGTATATTATAAAAGTATAAATGATTATAATGTTGTATGTATGCACTAAATTCATATGTATGTAGGATTAATAATGAGAATGAAGAAAAATATAATTGTAGGCTTAACTTATGAATTTAAAGAGAGATAATGAATTAAAGAATACTTCTGAATATAGGTTAATTTATGAATATATATATTATTGAATGTTTACTTATATAGGTATCCATGCATAGTATTTATGTATATCTAGGATCAATAAAGAGGATTAAAAAGTATGTAAATGTAGATGTAAATTATGAAATGGAAAATGATAATAAATTATACAATGTAATATGAATAATGTGACTTTATGATGGAGGCTATAGGGAGGAAACTCCCTTAGCCTAATGGAGGGATTATGATAATCCCTGGTAGGCAGTATATACTGAATTTCTATATGCATATATGTTCTGTCTTGGTTGACAAAGTCATCCAAGAAGAGAAGGATCTGGCCGATCCTCTTTGGTGGACTTGGATGGTGAGATGCATCATCTAAGCCAAGGAATCGACCATATATTATGGTCTTCTCTGGTATTGCTTGGGTGTAAGAAATTGCATCCAAGATAGGAATCGAATTAACCTACGATTTCCTGGATGGCTTGGGTGTAAGAAATTGCATCCAGGACAGATATCGAATTAACCTTCGATTTCTTGGATGGTTGGGTGTAAGAAATTACATCCAAGACAGAAATCGAATTAACCTTCGATTTCCTGGTATGGCTTAGAACCAACATGGGTTCCAAGAAGGTGAGCTTCACAGCCGCCTATGGACATGTCCCAGTATTGCACTCATATCCTTTTTATTAAATAGGAATTGAGATTAGTGTTAATTAAGTAATGGAAGTTTAATTGCAAATTATATTAGTTATATATATATATATATATATATATATATATATTTGTTGTATTCTAACAATTTGTTTTGCAGGACAGTGATCCCTAACTAGTAGGGACATTACAGAGAGGAATTTAAATGTTATAATAAGAGAACTAAGAATATCATTGAGAGTGCTAATGTGAAGATAGATGAACCCTCTGAGAAATCTAGAGAGACCAGTGTTAGATTCTTGATTAGTCTCAAAGACACTGAGAGGGGGGGGGGGGGGGTGAATCAGTGTCTAACCGGTAAACAAAAGATTTAAACTTGTTTGCAACTTTACAACCCAAATCAATGTACCGGTAAACAAGCAATAATGCAATAAAGAGAAATAATAGTATAACCATCAATGCACATCATAACACAAATGTTTTGGAGAGGAAACTCAATAGGGGAAAAACCTCGGTGGGATTTGTGACCCATAATATTTACTCACTAGCCAATATGAATAAATATTAATGATAAAATAGGGGCATGCACATGCAGGAAGGCCAACAACCTAGAGCTCATTGCTCAACAACAAAACTAGAGTCCCACTGGCTACAAAATTGATGATTAAATCCAATGGAAATGTACTGCTCAAAATCTGCAATGTTGGATTTAGTACCAGTTTAAGCTCTCTCAAATACCTCTTCCATAAACCCTGCTTTGCCCTACTCTGCTTTTATTCGCTCATAAAATACTTACATCAAAATGCATATACAGTTATTTGCTCTCATATTCATTACCTAATTACATAATCATCTCCTACAAAATCACCTAGAAGATCTCATACATATATGAGTCTTTACAATACATCATGTCGGCTACAAATAATTAATTACATTACAATATAATTCGCATAAACAAAACTTTATCTTATGTCGGCTTGGGTGCCGATATGATTCATTGCCGGTGTGAATGAACTTTGTGTAGCTGTCGGTGCCGGTATGCGAAGTCTGTTGCCAGTATAATCAATAGAATCCTATAGAACCCCATTATCGGTTGGTTTCCATCAATGACAACATCAACCATTCTCATCTAAGTGTGTAATGCCAACAATCTCCCCCTTTGGCATTAATGACAACACTCATGAGAAAAACCAAAAACCAAAATTGCCAAAACTGAAAGTGCTCCCCCTAAGCAAATGATCTCCTTCAATATACCTTTTCCTTTTCTCTATCACTCCCCCTTTAAAATAAATGATAAAGGTTGTCAAAAAGAATCAAAAATTCTACCTAGAAGCCTGTAACCGGTTATGTACAATTTGAAAGATATCCACTACAATCAGATTAAGTCCTTGCAAAAATTTAGAACTATCAGAAATGATATCCTCAGTCTGTCGCATCATGATGGTTAGATGATGCATTTGTTCCTCCAGTGATCTTCCTCCTAGAATAGTAGCCTTAGATAGTCCATTCTGGTGTGTCAATAGATTGTCCAATCTAGGACCAAGTTTGTTCTTTAACTCCCGAGATTTTAACTTTAATCGAGCTTTCTCCTTTTCAAGATTTTATATTTTCTTCTCATATACTGCCATTTCTTGATCTAAAACTGAAGTGAGTTCAGAAGAACCAATCAGGTTGTCTACTATATCATCAATTTCCTTCTTTGTTTGTTTAATTTGATCATCAATATCAGCATTCAAATGGTGTGGCTTGCAAACATCTCTATACAGTTCCTTAAACTCCAAAATTGTTGAATTTAGTGCCGATATTAAGGAATCTAGCTTTCCTGTATAGTCCTCAATATATTTATTAAAGAAATCTGCCTTCTCCTTATTTACCCCTTCTCTAATTGTCTCCTCATTAATCTTATCAATCAACTGAATATTAGATGAAATGAATTTAGACAATGTGTCTAACTTACCAATAGAGCCTACAACATTATCTACCTTACATGTCGGTGCTATCTGTTGTAAAATAGGTAACGTGTCATCAATAGCTTTAAATGCTAAGGCATTGCATTTAGTGATCTTCTTGATAGAATCTAATAAAACATTAGTCACTTTGGTAGGTCTGTAATCCATGATGGAAGTGCTAGGTGGAGTGAGATGTTCTGCAGTAGGTTTCTTATCATCTCCGGATGTCTACACATTAACCACTTCTGCTAACTTACTACCATCATTTACCTCTTATTTATTTACTCTTACTTCCTTATGATCACTCTATTTTTCAATCTTGTTACCATCCTTACCAACATCCTTGATGCCTACCTTGTTGACTGTCAATTTAGCTATAGTCTGTTCTTGTCCCTTACCTGTTTTAGTTTGTGCTTCTACCAATTTCTCAATGTTTTCATGAGAGTCAACAGTGTTGACCGGTGACTCAGAGATCTCAATGTTTGTAGCTTCAGTTTTCTTTTCTTCAACATTCTTAGAATATTTATCTATAATTACATTGATATCCCGAGTGTCCACATTCATGGTAAACAATATGTTTGACTCTAGATCAATATTCTCAGTGTTCACTTCCTTTGTTTTCTCTTCCTCATATTCAACCTGTGCCTCAACTTGTTATTTAACCTATTCCTTTGCTTTTTCCTCAACTTATTTCTCTGCCACTACTAGTGGTGTGTCTTTAGCCAATGGGGGTAGGTTATCCTTGATAGTCAAGTCAGGAATACCACCAACTTTGTTCTAACCCTTATCACTTTTCTGATATAGTTTAGTGAATGATTTTTCTATTTTCTATCTATCCTTCTCTTCCTTCTTCTCCTTTTCCACAAAGAATATATCCCATTTGTCATTCATTTCATTAGCAATTTCTTTGACTCTGCCCACCATTAAGCTAACCTGCCGATGACCACTAGCAAAAATTGACCGGTTGGCTTCTGCAATCAACTCATCAATCTTCTATTGGGAATTGACAGGGTGAACTGCCAACAATGCTTCAAATTTTAATTTCGTGTCAAGTTCCATTATAGATATTGTTTTTGCCTCAAGTATCAGATAAATATTATTAGGCAAAGTATCAAGATGTGGAATGATACCTTCGTCAATTGTTCCCTTATCAGAATCTTTGAAAGTATGATAACATTTGCTGATATTGCTAAAGTTTCCATCCCAGGTAATTTAATTTATAAGTTCTTCCAGGGATAGAATATCTGATACCTTAGGTGTAAGTTTCTTTCTCTGAATTTTGGGCTCTCTCGTAGCTTGTTGTTTCTTCCTTAGTGTTCTTGTCCTCTTTGGAGAAGGAGTAGGTGCCGGTGAAGGTTTCCTTTTCTTTCTTTCAACTCTTTTAAATTCTATTGCTTTATCACTTTCTATCTCAGAAGAAGTAACAACCAGGGAAACATGAGCTATCGGTTATTGTCTGGTTTTACTTTCCTTCATGCTCTCAGTAATACCACTCATCTGTTCAAGTCCCATCAATCCTTTCTTAACATTTTCTACAAACTTCGAAGCATCTTTCATTAATTTTTATCTTTTCTTCCTCTCCTTCATCATGGATACATCACTCTCAATTGTTTCAGTTATTCCAAATATCTTCTCAGTCGGTTCCCTTGGTGCATCAAGAAGTATCCTTGCATAAGACTCAAGAATGTTCAAATCTATTTCATAGCCCATATCTATTATCCAAATGGTTCAAGGAGTAACAACCTCCTTCCATGTCTCATCTCTCTTCATTACAAAACATATCTGTTTGTCATATTTGTCCACAATGCTTTGATGAATCCTTTCCCTTGCCTTCATCTTAGTTTGAAAGTTCTTGAAATAATCTTTTACCAGCTTGTCACCATTAGCACCTATGCCAGTAATTGCTTCCATAATTTGTCTTCCAACATGGATGTCATAAGCAAAGTCCTTGTGACCAATTCTAGGAATCTCCTTTGTGAAATAAAGCATTAGGCATACAAGTAAGTTATCAAATCTGAAGGTTCCTTTCTTATCACCCTTGATCTTCCCCAAATTGTCTAGTAGTTCATCCTTTAGTCATTCACAAATGTCAATCTTTGCACTGTTCTTCACCATTTCATATGCACTATGTATACATAGACTAGAAACACAATTTAACCTATTTGTATGAGCAACTCTATAACCAATCACCATACTCACATATTTCACATTCTCATCAGTGATATCACTAACCCTAAGGGATCTACTATCAGATGTAGCACCAGTTAGGTTCATAACCCCCTTGTTTGGGATCTTTATCTTCTTGTCAGGCCTAGTACCGATGGAGGGTAAACCAGTGACCACCTTGATTGCCTCCTTAGTAATTTTGAAAATAGAATCTAACCACATAAACTCACCATGAACTCTGCTAAGTACAAGACAAACTATCTCATCCGGAAACTCAAGAATGTTCAAGTTATAAACAAATCCTAAATCCTCAACAATCTTATACTCTGGCTTGATTAAACCTTGTTCATCAGCTATAACGTTGTGGTATATGTTTTCCAAATCATTTGACCCTAAATTCTCTATGTTGCAATGAATATATATCCTTGGATCTTCAACAAAAGCAACTCCCTTCGAAATTTTAGAAAAAGCACCAATGGAATCATCTTGCTGAGAAATCTCAAAAATGATCTTAAAAACAGGTCTAGGACACTTAACATTCTCTACCACAATAGGGTTTGCAATAAATTCTGGAACAGAAGATGAAGTAGCCATGATACTAAAATAAATACCTTTTCTGCAAGTGAAATCCTCTGAAATGCCCTGAAAATATTTTAGTTTCTTCGCCTCTTGAATGCCTTCGCTCTCTTCACGCTCTTCATAAATTTGAATGCTTTGTGATTCGAAATGAGGGGTTTATGCACTTTATAACCAAAAAGTTTGCCAACAACCACATTAAATGCTTCTGGTTAAGTGAAAACTTAACATGTCTTCCGATAAAGAAGAAATATAACTTCTTACCATCAACTGAGGGTAAAATGCATGATTTTAAATTTGTTGCCTTAACCCTAAGGATTATTCCTCAGTTAGATGAAGTACCTCTTGCCAGTGCAAGACTACCCTGTTCTGTTGGTGCAGAGACAAATTCATCACTACTTTGATCTCTCTTCCTAACCCATTGTTTAGAAAATTCTTGCTTGATTTTAGTCACCTTCTCTTTGCCTTTGTTATTATATCCTTTATTGTTCGTTGGTATAGTCTTGCTTCTACAAAATTTTGTAATATACCCAATCTTGTTACATGCATAACAAGTTACATTGTTTTTCTGGATAGCCTTTCCATAACCTTGACTGGTTTGAGTTCTGCATTGATTAGATAAGTGTCCAAATCTACCACAAACATAGCATTTCACATTTATTCTGCAATTGTCTAAGTTATGACAATTTTTATTGCATTTGGAACATTGACCAGTGGGTAAGTTTGTATTCTGATTATTCCTAAATCTGCACTGATTTTCTCTATGACCAAATTTGTTGCAATTAAAACATTTCTCATTAAATTTATAAGCATTAGGTTGCCTTACTGGTTTGCTGTGATCATGATTGTTTGCAATCTTGGAACTTTCTCCATGTTCAAATCGAAGTCCAACTATTTCTCCATCAGGTTTCTGACTTTTCAGCATATCATCAAGATTATCTGAACTTTTCTTGAATTTGTCTTTGTATTCATTTGCAGTGACCAACTCACTTTCCAAAGTGCTAACTTGTCTCAAAAGTTCCTCTTTGTCATGTTTCATGCGAATAAAATCAATTTTAAGCATATCATTTTCATAACTAAGCCTTTGAGATTCATCTGATCTTTCATTTAGTCTTTTGGCCAAATCTTCCTCATTCCTCTTTCTATCTTCAATATCCTTGCATAGTCTCATGGTTAAATCTTGCATCTCATTCTTCATGTTACTGTTCTCTTATCTCAATTTGTCTACAATATCTCTAAGAGTTTCTTTTTCTTCATCATCTTGATTTTGCAATTGCAAATGTAGTTCTTTTCTCTTATTCTTTGTTATAACCAAGTTATCTTGAAGTGCTTTGATAAATTCCCGAGCAGTTCTAAGTTCATCTTCCAGTTTGACATTCTTCAATTTTTCTGCATCAAAATCTTCAAGAGCTCCTTCCAACTGTTATCTCAAGCTTTCCATCGATACTGGTTTCAGAATCTTCCTCAAGCTGTTAGGCTTCTATAAATAGAGGACTAGGCTCTGATACCAATTATTAGATACTTGATTAGTCCCAAAGACACTGAGAGGGGGGGTGAATCAGTGTCTAACCGGTAAACAAAAGATTTAAACTTGTTTGCAACTTTACAACCCAAATTAATGTACCGGTAAATAAGGCAATAAAGCAATAAAGAGAAATAATAGTATAACCATCAATGCACACCATAACACATATATTTTGGCGAGGAAACCCGGTAGAAGAAAAACCTCGGTGAGATTTGTGACCCACAATATTTACTCACTGGCCAATATGAATAAATATTACTGATACAATAGGGGCCTGCACATGCAGGAAGGCCAATAGCCTAGAGCTCACTGCTCAACAACAAAACTAGAGTCCCACTGACTACAAAATTGGATGATTAAATCCAATGACAATGTACTGCTCAAAATAGCATCTACAATGTTGGATTTAGTACCAGTTTAAGTTCTCTCAAATACCTCTACCATAAACCTTGCTTCGCTCTGCTATGCTTTTATTCGCTCATAAAATACTTACATCAAAATGAATATGCAATTCTTTTCTCTCATATTCATTACCTAATTACATAATCATCTCCTACAAAATGACCTACAAGATCTCATACATATATGAGTCTTTACAATACATCATGTCGGCTACAAATAATTAATTACATTAAAATATAATTTGCATAAACAAAACTTTATCTTATGTCAACGTGGGCGCCGATATGATTCATTGCCGGTGTAAACTGGATGCCACTGTGATTGAACTTTGTGTAGCTATCGGTGTCGGTATGCGAAGTCTGTTGCCGGTATAATCAATAGAATCCTATAGAACCCTGTTACCGGTTGGTTGCCATCAATGACAACATCATCCATTCTCATTTGAGTGTGTAATGCCAACAACCAGTAGATATGAGCCTGGGAAAGATGAAGAAAGACTTGTGTATATAAAACCAGAAGTGCAAAAGATTGATGAGAAAAATGTCGTAGAAATAGGTGCTCAACCGGTAAATGCAGAGCAATGAAGAAGATGAAGAACATGAAGCAAGAAGCACACTACCAGAACTAATTATTCCAAGGAATGTTAGGCTAAATCACTCAGAAGAACAAATAATTGGAGATAAAAATGTTGGAGTACAAACAAGGAGGAAAATCAGAGAAAATTCTTGTCTGATTTCTACTATTGAGCCGAAAATAGTAAGAGAGGCATTAAAGGATGATGAATGGATTAATGCAATGAATGAGGAGTTGGATTAGATAGAGAAGAACAAGACATGGACACTTGTTCCCAGACTGAAAGATAAGAATGTGATTGGAACTAAATGGGTCTTTAGAAACAAGTTAAATGAAGAAAGCAAGGTTGCGAGAAATTAAGCAAGGTTGGTTTGCAAAGGCTATGCACAAGAAGAAGGAGAAGATTATGGTGAAACATTTGCACCAGTGGCAAGATTGGAAGGAGTAAGAATGCTACTTGCTTATGCTGCATTTAAAGGATTTAAAGTCTATTAGATGGATGTTAAATGAGCTTTTCTTAATGTCATCCTTGAAGAAGAAGTATACATAGAACAAACAAATAGATTTGCTTTGTCTAAAGAAAAAGATATGGTTTGCAAACTATATAAGGCACTGTATGGATTGAAGAAGGCACCAAGAGAATGGTTTGAAAGGTTGCATGCACACCTAATCAAGATAGGATTCTAGCATACTAGTGAGGACAGTAACATATATCTAAAGACTGATGGAGAGAAAGTATTGATAGATGAAGTATTTGTGGATGACATAATTTTTGGTGGTAATGATGACTTATGCATGGATTTTGCTAAGGAGATTAAAAAGGAATTTGATATGTCTCTTATTGGTGAAATTAAATTTGTCATTGCATTGCAGGTCCAGCAATTGGATGGTGGAATTTTTATCTGTCAGAGTAAGTATGTCAAAGAGGTGTTGAAAACATTTGGCATGGAGGATTGTAAACCGATTGGTACTCTTATGGTGATAGGTTGTAAGTTGTCTAAACAAGATGATTCACCATTTGTTGATGAGAAATAATACATGTCTATGATTGGTAAATTGCATTATGTCATTCATAGCAGACTGGATATTGCACATGTTGTTGGATTGTTTGCTAGATTTCAAAAGGATCCCAAGGAGACTCACTTGGTAGCAGTGAAAAAGATATTTCGGTACCTGAAAGGCAAAATAGATTATGGTTTATGGTATCCTTATATAGGAAATTTGTCTTTGAATGTGTTTACTGATGCATATTGGGTAGGCAATGTTGATGACCAAAAAAGTACTATCGGTGGAGCTTTTCTTCTTGGAGGCAGATTGGTTGCTTGGAAAAGTAAGAAGAAAACTTGTGTTTCTTAGTCAACAACAGAGGCAGAGTATGTTGCAGCATCAATGAATTGCACACAGGCAATCTGGATGAGACATGTGCTTGAAGGATTCAGATTTGATATGTTTGAACCGGTAACGATTTACTATGATAATACTAGTGCAATTAATATTTCAAAAAATCCTATGTTACATGCAAGAACAAAGAAAATAGAATTGAAATATCATTTTCTAAGGGAAAGAGTACAGGAAAAACAAGTCAGAATGGAGTATGTGACAAGCAAAGAGAAGCTAGTAGACATTTTCATAAGACTGTTGTTGAAGACAACCTTTGAGTATCTCAGAGGTAAATTTGTTGGCATTGCATGAAGATTGCATTGAAGAAGTATATTAGGAAGTGTTGTCATTGACTGTTGTCATTGATGTCAATAACAACCGGTAATGAAGTAGTAGAAACTAGTAATGAAGTTGTAAAGTAACTAGTAATGAAGTAGTAAAGCAACTGGTAATGAAGCAGGGACGATCAACCGATAACCCTATCCAGTTGAGAAGAAGAACCCTAACCAATGAAGCTTGGAGATCAGTTGTGATGATTTATGATCGGTGATGAAGATGCCACAAAATCACATTGGACGTGATGACTTTCTAGAAGGTTTTGGCATGTAAAGATAACCATTTATCTTGGGAATGATCAAATTCATAGTATGTAGTGACAAACATATGTTGTGTTACAAGATTCAAATTGCAATGATCCAGGAGCAGTTGTAGATGCCTAGAAGAATGTAAAGTTGCTATATTACCCTATGCAATGTAATCTAACGATCAAGATTGAACTGATGTGTTTGTAATCTCTACGAGAATTTTAGTGTTTGTATTGTGTTACCAACCTAATGTATTTGTTTATAAGGTTGATGGATTGATTGAATGAGTGGTTGGCAAATTTGATAAAGTGTAAAAGTGATTGTTTCCTAACCAGAATGTGTGTCTGCAGAATGATGTAAAGGCATATAGGAGTGGTAAAGGATTTGATTCAGCAAGGAAGCCCTATTTCCATATCTATCAAAGAACTTATTGTTCTCTAACCATTACAATAGTTTGAAATCCCCTAGGGTAAGCTCCAAAGTTCCTAGACTCAGACTCGGCAAGGTCGACTTAACTCATGACTCAACTATGACTCAACAATGACTCGGTAATGACTCGACAAAATAAAATAAAAACCCTTGAAATTTAGAGATTTTTAATGATTTATAACTTGTTTCTGTTGGAATTGAAGGAATCCAAGAACACTGAGAGGGGGGGGGGGGTGAATCAGTGTTTTGTCGGTGGTGTAAGATTTTACCTTATTATATCATACACATATAAACCGGTAAATGAAGAAACATATAACATGAAGTAAATAAACCAGCCACATCAATGAACACCATAACACATTGAATTTTATGTGGAAAACCTCAAAGAGGAAAAACCACGGTGGGATTTGTGACCCACAATATAAATTCACTGGCCATATGAAAGATATTACATAGCATGGGGGCCTGCACATGTAGGAAGGCACACTGCCTAGAGCACACTACTCAACACAAAAGAGTCTCACTGACTACAAGCTTCTGCTGAGATAAAATAGTAATGGTGAACTCACAAAATGCATCTGCAATGCCAAAAAGAGTTTCGGTTATAGCTTTGTTCAGTACCGGTTCATAAACCCTGAACCCTTTTACCTGTATCTCCTTTCCTCCAAGAATGTTTAACAAACCATCTAATGATCATTGCATGATATAAATTTTGCATAAAAATGACCTACATACATATCCTTCGCATCACACTACTCTACTTCCTTGTCCTATATCAAAATGACCTAATAAACTGACTTATATACCCTTTAAAAATAATATGCCTTATGTTGACTTACAATACATTACAAAATATATTCAATGTTGGCCCTATACAATAATTACAAAATGATTTTACAAATAAAACCTTTTGGATCCCAAATTGATGTCGGCTTCACTGAAGTGTTGGATGTCGGTGTCGATGCCTGTGTCAGTGATGACCCTAATTACTCCAATGCCAAGTATCTGCTGGTGTATGCCTCCAATGTTGGTATCTGCCGATATATGCCTTGTATAGAATCTTGTTGCCATCAATAACAACATATGAATCCAATGAGTGTCAATTTCCAACAATCTCCCCCTTTGGCATTGATGGAAACACTCATGTGAAAAATGGACTCCCTGATGGTTCAACTAAAACTAAAACATGCTCCCCCTAAGATGATTAACTATATCCTCCCCCTAGGATTATATACATACTTCCCTTTTCATTTCATTTTTCACATACATATACCCCCCCTTTGGCATCAATGCCAAACACTGGTGAAAGAATTGAAATAAATGTTAGGAATCTGTGCAAAAGAATGAATAATTATAGATTACTTACTGGAGCTTGACCAATTTCAAGATTTCCGGATAAGATTTCTCAAGTAACTGTATATAGGTATCCCAACCGGTTTTGAATGTTTCAGATATGGATACAAGTCCACTCAGTAAATGTGCAAGTGTTTCTTTCTCAGTGACTTCTGCCGGTGTGGGCTTCACAAGCATATCCATGCATTCCCTCTTATGTACACCAAGTGAATCCAATCTTGGACTCACCAAACCTCTGAGACTCCTTGCTCTCCCAATGATCTTGTCTCATTCCTTTTCAAAAGAAAAAATTTGGTTCTCCAAAGTGAAAATTTTTCCATCAATAGATGTTGTAAGTGAAGTTAGTCCATCAAAAGAATTAGCAATATTAGCAATCTTTTCTTGTAGCTCCTTTATCCTCTTATCTACATTTGTTGTAAGAATCTCTATATTACAAAAGACCCTGTAGATGTTAGTACACTGTTTCAAAGAATTTTCAATAAGTATAAGTTTCTCTCCAATCTTTGTTTTCTCTATCTCAATAATCTGGTCAAAAGCGGCTTTCTTAGCCAAAGTAAATCTTTCAAGTGCTTGCCAGTCGGAAATCTGTTGTAATGATTGAAATTTTTTAGAGATGTTATCTGTCAATACCTTAAGCTTGCTGGAAGGGCTTGCTTCATTTTCAATCATACAATTTGGAATCAGTCTGTGCAAAAATGTTATTGACTGATCTATTATTCCTTTGTCTATAGATCCCTCCTTCATTAGTTCTTGAGCAACCATCATCATTAGTTCCATGGGATTCATCTCTATGATTGATTTCTTCTCAATTTGAGAAGTGTCAATTGCCAAAAGTTTTTTTGAGGAATCAACTATTGGTTTAGTACTAGGTGTTTTATTAGTTTCCTCTTCCTTTTCTTTGTTTTCCTTATCCTCTCTCGGTGTATTCCTTTTCTCATCCTCTTTTGCACTGGTGGCTTCACCACTTGGTGTAGTATTTGTTACTACCGGTGGGTTATTATCCATAATATTATCAGTATCCTATACATTACCTATTTTACCTTTCTCAAACTGTACAAATGTTGTCTTTGTCTATATAGTCTATACACTCGTATTATCTACCAGTTCATTCAAAATTTGATCTGAACTTCCCAAAATTCCTTTCCCTTTAGATCTGTCTGGAATGGTGGGAGTTATTGCCTTAGCAAATTCTTCTTGAGAAGTAAGGAATCCAGGATTCTTTTGGAAGAATTTAGCCCAACCATCTCTGGTCTTATTTATTATTTCATTGACTCTACCCATCATTAAGCTTATTTGTCGGGGTTTGCTATTAAAGATTGTTCTATTTGCAACTTCTATGCATCTTTTCATTTCCTCATTATTTATAGTACCACAAATGCCTAAAAGTTCAACTTCTTTAATCTCTTTGTCCCTCTTGATTGCATCTAATCTCCTTGCATCCAACTTATTATACAATGATAAAGGAATTTCCTTCAAAATTTCTACCAAAGCCTTCTTATCTATGTCTAAATGTAACAAAATTGCTTCTTCCATTTCATTTTGTTCATTGTCATCTAAATGCTCATAGAAATTTGACACATTCTTCAAAATTCCATCTTTAGTTACCTCATCTATCAATTTTGCACAAGTCATTGGAGGGATGATGGTAACATTACCAGATTCAATTGCTTCATCTATCTCACTCTTTTTCTTCTTCTTGTTGGGGGTTGTAGGAGCGGATGGAGCAGGCTTCCTCTTCTGAGTAGGTTTCCTTGTCGGAGGTGTGGGTGTTGTCGTTACCTTTCTTACTAGCTTCCTCCTTGGCTCCACCTTCTTCTCTTCTACCAAAGGCTTGTCAACTTTCTTCCTCTGTACCCTTCTGAATGCAAGAGGTTGATTATCCTCTGTATTAGAAATGATAGGAGATATGAAAGTCTCAGGCCTCTTTACCTCTGGAGTACTAGCTACTGCCAGTTGATCTACCAGTTTAGATCCAGAACCTAGTTCTGTATCTATCCTGTGCATTACATTTTGAGCGAAGGCTGACATTTTGTCTATTTTATTTTCCCTCCTTTTCTTGTTGAAACCAATTTTAACTTCAAGATCCTTCTCCTCTGTAGTACCAAAGTGTTCAGTCTTATCATCCAAAGGAGCATCAATCACCATTTTAGCATATAGTTCCAGAATGTTGCCATCAACTTCATACCCCAATTCAGTGACCCATATTGTTCTAGGTTCCATCGCTTCCATGAGGGTTTCATCTATTTTTACCATGAAGCAGATTTGGAGTATTTCTTCATAATGTGTTTGGATATTCTCTCCCTCAGTCTCATGTTCTCTTGAAAATATTTAAAGAAGCCCCATAACTTCTTATCCCTGTTGCTGCTAAGACTGGTGATTACATCTTTAATCTACATGCCTACCGGTATGTCATGATCCCATCATTTCTTTCCCAAACCCGATATCTCATTCATGAAATACAACATCAATCAGACAATAAGATTGCCAAACTGGAATGTTCCTTTCTTAACACCTTTGATTTTTCCAAGATTTATCATTAATTCATTTCTTAACCATTCACACAAATCATACTTCCATCATTATTTATCATTTTATATGCAACATGGATACAAGAACTGGAAATAGAGTTTAGTCGACTTGATTATGTTACTTTGTAGCCAATGATCATGCTGGCAAATTTTACATCTATATCTTTAATGGTGTTGATCCTCATTGACCTTCCATCATGGGTTGCGTCTGTGAGCTTTTCAACCTTAGTGTTGGAGATCTTCTTCCCTGGTTCCTGTCCAACTTTGGGTAAGCCGATGACCACCTGAATTGCTTCTTTGGTGATCATGTGAGGTTGGTCTAGCCAGATGAATTCATTATGGACCCTGCTTAGAACATATCTAATCATTTCATCCTTGAATTCCGGTATGTATAGGATTCCAGTTAACCTTAGGTCTTCAATGATTTGATATTCTGACTTGATTATTTTGGAGCTGCCCGGTATCACATATTGATACATTCCCTTGATTTCCTCAATGCCTAAATCCTCCAAAATATAGTGAATATAAGCCCTGACATTTTCCACATAAACTACATCATCGAGAACCGTAAAAAATGCACCTGAAGAGTCTTCCTTCATTGCTATTTGAGGAACTTCCTTGAAAATGGGTCTAAGCCTATCCTTAACCTCAACAATAGTGGGATTCACAATGAAAGTAGGAGCAGATGATTATCTGGATGCCATTTCAAAGAAATACCTGGATAACAATCATCAGTTTGAAAAATCTAGATTACTTCTTAGATAACTAATGGAAAACATTTTAGAATGCCTTTTCTTGCTTTTGATCACCTATGATTCACCTTTTCTTCGCTCTGGTTTTCTTGAGTGCTGGGTGAGTGAAAATGAGTCCATTTTCCCTTTTTATCAGTGAGTAAACCCTAATCCTTCACTGTCATAAATGCTTAGTGGTGCGCCCTACCGGATGTCAGTTTCATAGTTTTATGCCGAATGAACCTCCATCAATGATCAATACAACTCTCCAGATCTCTTTCTAGATCTCTTCCAAGGAATATGCAAGATTTTTAATGAATTTTCCAACCCCTAAGGTGTATGCCTCAGTTACCGGTTGAATTTCTTGCTGATGCAGGAATGCTCTGTTCTACCAGTGGAGTTACTAGTGTAGTTGCATCTCCACTTGGTTCCTCAGAATTTCTAACCCATCTCTTGGTGTGATCTTGTTGTATTTCATCTACCTTCCAATTTCCTTTCTCATTTGCTTTGTCATTTCTAACCGGTTTAGTCTTTCTTCTGCAGTACTTAGCAATATGACCTATTTTGTTGTATGCATAACATGTAACATTGTTCTTTTGAATTTCTTTGACATATCTGGTGTTGATCCTTGACCTACATTGATTAGTCAAATGTCCAAACTTTCCACATGCATGACATTTAACATTCATTCTGCAATCTTTTGACTTATGACCATATTTCTTGCAATTTGTGCATTGACCGGGAACTGAATTGTAGTTTTGATTTTCTCTATTTCTACATTGTTTAGCCATATGCCCAAATTTATTACAAACAAAGCATCTACCATTGAATTTGTAAGTATTAGATTGCCTTACCAGCTCCTCTGGTCTGATGAGTTCTGCATATCGGTTGTCTGATCTTTATTTGCAGTACCTGAGCTTTCACCTTTTTCAAATCCAAGTCCTCTAGAATCATCACTCTGCCTTTGGCTTTTCAATAAATCATCCAACTGTGCAGCACTAATCCTAATTTTTTTTTTATCCTCACTTGCAGTAGTTAGATCATTTCTCAGAGTCATTATTTATCTTTCAAGCTCTTGTTCATTATTCTAGGATTGTATCAAATTAGTTCTCAACATATCATTCTCATGAGCCAATCTGCTACATTCTTCAAATTTGTTCTTCAGAGATACAACAAGATTTTCTTCCTTCTTCTTTATGTCCTCAATATCTTTTGACATCCTCATAGTCAGGTCTTGCATTTCAGTCTTCATGAGCATGTTTTGTTGACTCAACTTCTGACATTGTTCCTTAAGTGCATTTTTCTCTTCATCATCCTAGTTTTGCAAAAGTTCCTTCCTCCTAGCTTGAGTTGATGATAACCTTTCTTGCACAACAAGAATGAATTCATTAGCAGAATTCAATTCATCTTGCAACTTTAAGTTCTTCAACCTTTCAACTTCATAATCCTCAAGTTTCATCTCAAGTTGCTTCTCCATAGACATATTCAATGATTCCAGTTTTAGGATCTTCCTCAAGCTATTAAACTTCCTTCGAGGCACCAGGCTCTGATACCAATTGTTGGAATTGAAGGAATCTAAGAACATTGAGAGGGGGGGGGGGGGGTGAATCAACTTTCTACCAGTAGTGTAAGATCTTACCTTATTATAACATACACATACAAACCAGTAAATGAAGAAACATATAACATGAAGTAAATAAACCATCCACATGAATGAACACCATAACACACTGCATTTTATATGTGGAAAACCTCAAAGAGGAAAAACCATGGTGTGATTTGTGACCCACAATATCAATTCACTGGCCATATGAAAGATATTACATAGCATGGGGCCCTGCACATGCAGGAAGGCACACTGCCTAGAGCACACTGCTCAACACAAAAGAGTCTCATTGACTACAAGATTCTGCTGAGATAAAACAGTAATGGTGAACTCACAAAATGCATCTGCAATGCCAAAAAGAGTTCCAGTTATAGCTCTATTCTGTACTGATATCTCCTTTCCTCCAAGAATGTTTTACAAACCATCAATTGATTATTTCATGATATAACTTTCTCATACAAATGACCTACATACATATCCTTTGCATCAAATTGTTATACTTCCTTGTCCTATATCAAAATGAACTAATAAAATAACTTATATACCCTTTACAAACAATATGCCTTATGTCGGTTTATAATACATTACAAAAGATATTCAATGTTAGCCCTATACAATAATTACAAAATGATTTTACAAATAAAACCTTTCAGATCCCAAATAGATGTCAACTTCACTGAAGTGCTTGATGTCGGTGTCGGTGCCTGTGTCGGTGATGACCTTGATTACTCCAATGTCGATATCTATCGGTGTATGCCTCCAATGCTGGTATCTACCGATATATGCCTTCTATAGAATCTTGTTGCCATCAATGACAACATAGGAATCCAATGAGTGTCAATTGCCAATAGTTTCATGCACCCATTATTTAATAATGCTTAAAGACACTATAACATCATCAAATAGAAGCTAATTTGATCACATCCATAAACATACATCCATCACATGCATAGAAATGTAAATTGTAGCTGAAGGAAATAGAAAACATAGATATATAGAGTTATAAATATTGTCAAATGTATATAAAATCCATGACATCAAATGTTCCCAAATATATATGTAACTATAAACAAAAACAAGTCTATGGCTTAGGCTCTAGCTCATCCTCAACCTCAGCCTCAGAGTAGTCTTTCTGCCTCCTACAAAGGCATCTAAGGTAGATCTTGGATGACTGAGTAGTCATAGTCTCTGCCTATGAAGTGCCACAATGATCAACATCAGTTGTGCCTATGTTGGATCGTGTTCTATCCTCGTCCTCTACCATAGCCACAACCTCAGCCTCTCTGTCTGCCATGTGTGACATGTCATAGCGCAATTCCTGGAGCTTAGACTCAATGAGTTTTACTATAACTCACCTAACTCTCTTGATTCAGGTGAGTTATGAGAAAAACTCATTGAGTCTGAGTCATGAGTTGTCAAAACTCGCCGAGCTTGGCTCGACTCGCCAACTCAGGAAACTTGCCTGACTCACAATGAGTTTTGATACTCTGGCAAGCTCTAACAAGCTTGTTGTTGAAATCCTCTAATCAAGTGATCCATTAGCTTGGATTTGAAGTCCTCCACTGAGGTTACCTTTAACAGGGTATTTGTAGTCAGTCCCTTAACCGAGTGGTCCTTAACCAGATCTTTTCCTAACAGAATATTCTTGTATAAGCTTCTAACCAGGCTTGGCTCCTAATAGGGTGAACTTCAGAAGAGTTCAAAGAATACCTGTGGGTATTCATCCCCACCATGGTTTTTCCCATTTGGGTTTCCACGTGAAAAATCATTGTGTTAAGTGGTGAATGATTTTGTGGATGTGTTTTTGGTATGGTTGATATGAATGATTGGTAAATCTACATACATATATTTAAATGATTGGAAATGCTCTGAAATATGTTATTATTTGTATTAGTGAAGTGATGTAAGGTTTTGGTCAAAGGATATTTAAGTTTCAGATCTGTTGCATTATATCACTGAAGTATTAGGTCAACCGGTAAGGTTTAACAGAAAAAAAAAAAAAAAAAATTGGGGAAAATGGGTGTGGAGCAGCAAGCAGAGCGGCGAGTGGGAATCCCAAATTTCAAATCTGGGAATGGCAGATTTCCTAGGGAAGGCAGTCTTTTTGGGGGCGGAACTGGTAATTAGGCTGGTTTCCAGGCATCCCAAGGTACGGAAGAGGACAAGGAGACAGTCAAATCGATGGAAGACAAAGATTCCAAAACTGGGGACCCACATGATACAAGTAAGAAAATAAAATGGTCTTCGCTTTTTGGAGTGAAGCCGCTGGTAAAATCAGGAGTTTTGGAAGTTACAAACATCTTTGATCCAGTTTCAGGGCTGGTTGCTATTTCTGTTCCAGATAAGCTGGTGGATCTCACTGTCACTGGTTTAGCCATGATATTAATCGGTCGATTTGCTGGTTTTAGGCCTAACATTGATGTTGTTAGGAATTTTATAAGGAGGAAATGGGTTCTCAAGGGTTAAGTGGATGTGGTGGCGTTGCCTAGGGGCTTTTATTCCTTTGATTTTAACTCTGAAGAATATATGAATAAGGCTCTATGTGAAGACCCATGGATGTTTAGCAAGTCAACTTTGGCTCTGCAGAAATGGGCTCCTAACCTCTCTCTTGATGAGTCTTTTTTTGTATCGGCACCTATTTGGACATACCTCCCGGGCCTTCCTCTAGAATTCTAGAATGAAGAAGTCTTTAAGGGGATAGCGAGCTCTTTTGGAGAACTTCTCTTAATCGACCCAATGACTGCAGCTAAATCAAGGTTAGTCTTTGCTCGCATCTGTGGAAATGTTAATCAAATGACGGACATGCCCCAATCTATTGAGATTATTTCTAAATTAGGGAAATGGACCTAGGTGATTGAATATGAATCGCTCCCATTTGCTTGCTTCCATTGCAAAAAATCAGGCCATTGGGCAAAATCCTGTCCGCTTAAGAAGGGTAAGGAAAGCAAGACTAATAGCAGTGTGCAACAGAAGCAAAAATGGCAAACTAAAGAGAAAAAAGGAGACCCATCAGTAGGGTGTGATCTTGATAAGTAAGTGATGGAGCCAGAAAAGGAGGTGAAGAAGGATGTGAATAGTAATAATGAAAAACCTGCTTGTGCTTGTGTATGTTCTAATAATAAAATAGAAAGTACTAAAGAAGATGAGCAAAGAAGAGAGTTAAATAATATAAATGATCTAGAGGACCAGGAGGTTGCATCAGTTAGTCAGGAGAAAGTAGAGGAAAGTCCCAATGATGATGTGTCTGCATCATCTTACTCAAAAGCAATTGAGGAAGACTTTAATGAAGCGTGGGATTTTAACCTTTCTGATGTTAAGCCTTTGTTGCTTCAAACCAATGGAAGCCCAAAGCCATCCCAATGCAAAACCCCATCACATAGTTTGGAAATGGAAATCCTGGAAGGAAATCTTAGGATTCTTGGCACAAAAGAGGGAAAATCGAATAAGGAGGGACCCAATGGAGGTATTGCAACTAGAAGCAAGAATAAGAAAAATGTAGATGTTGGAAGCTAAAACAAAAAGCAGGGGAGACCATCTCTAAAACATCAGAGGGAACAAGAAAGTTGGAAGAACCGTGCTGATGGAACACAATGTTCCATTGAGTCAGCCCTATCTCGGTTAAAGTATGAAGATAATTTCCTAGAATATAAGAGGGTTGAATGCCCCTCACAAGAAGGATGTGTTACGTAACATTATATGAGATCATAAACTGGATGTGGTCCTTGTTCAGGAAACCAAGATGTGTAAGGATAAAGTTGAAAAGATCAGAATATTCAAAAATAATGGAGTAAAAGGATCTAGCTCAGAGGGGGCCTCTGGAGGAACTGCGATTTTTTGGAACCAAAAAACTATAAAAGGGAAGGAAATCATCTCTGAATTTAATGGGATCTCTATGCATCTTGAGCATATCAAGGATAACTTTGTCTAGGTTTTATCTAATGTCTATGTGCCTAATACCAAAATTGGGAGAGCTAAATATTGGAGAAGCCTTGTTGAAGACATACTTAATTTTGCTGATCAAAGCTGGATTATAATGGGAGATTTCAATACTCCACTTAAAGAGGATGAGAAGATGGGAGGCCTTCCCTTGCAGCTTGATGGTAAACAAGATCTTATTGATTTCATTAATGATCAAGCTCTTATGGATGTGGATCTCCAAGGGATTAACTATACCTTGACTAATAGAAGAACTGGAGGTGATCTTATTCAAGTTAAGTTAGATAGAACTTTAATTTCTCCTGAGTGGCTATCTAAGTATAGTTGGTCTCTTGCATCTATTTTTGATTAATTAAAAATAGGTTTTAAGGGACCTGAAACATAGTTACAAATGAAAGATATTTAGGAAAGAAACAAAATACAACAACGGCAAAAAACCAGCAAAAAGACCAGCAACATAGGAAAGGACAGCAAGAGGCTAGCAAGAAATTGGCCCCAAGCCCAACAAAAACATAAAATTAGAAATTCTTCATGGTTTCTTCTGCATCCTGCACCAAAAGCATCATTGCCTTGGCCACTTCCCTCAAGTCGGTATTTTCCTGAGCAGTCTGGCTTTCTTTCATCTTCATATCCTTCTCTGCCGTAGTCTGCCTGGTTCTACACCTAGGGGTCTGGTGGCTTAGGCTGGAAGTAGGAGCATCTTCAATAACACCCAGGTTCTTCTCATGGTTTTTCTTTTCCAGATGATTCACCAGCGCGTTCATGTTCTGGGAGGAGACTTTTAGAACCTGGAGGCTATGGTCCATAGGGCTTTTCAAGGCTTTCTCATTCTAGCCATCCGGGCATTGACATTGTCCTTATCCTCCTCCACCTATTCCTTCAATATTTTGATGACGTCCTCTAGATGTTTCAGGTTGCCTTTTATCAAGTCTTTCTCCAGCCAGTCTTCCATTTCCATTTCTTCCTCCGCTTCACTATTCTCCGTCTCCTCGTGCTGCTTCCTAGAGTCAGACATGTTGATCAGCTTGTTGATCTTAACTTCCAACTCCCTTTGTTTACCCTGCATGCTGGTAATGTTTTCCACCACCCACTTCTGAAAATTGAAGAATTCAAGGGTGCAATTGCGGGCGGTGTCCAGAATGGTGTCTGCAGAATCCTTGCTCTATTCCATCTCCTCCGCATTAGGGTTTTCACCATCCTTAGGCTTCAGAGCCTCTTTCTCAGTTTCTGAGCCTTCAAGATTAGGTTGATGATTCTCAGAATTGCCCCCTTCCTCTCCTTCCCCATAATTCTCCTCCTTGTTAATCTCCATTTCAGAAATGTCTTCCTTATTCTTTCCCTCTTCTTCCTCACAAAGCACATCCTTTTCTTCCTGCATAATATCAACCTTCCTTTTTTTATGGGTAGGGGTGCTGGTCTCCCCAGTCAAATCAGAGTCTATGCATTTCTCATAAATCTGAGCATTGAGGATTAAAGGGTCATCCTTGGTAGCCCTAGTCTTATCCTTCATATATTCATAAATCAGCAGAATGAGGCCCTGGTGCGCTAGAGGGTAGGAACTGGGTTTTTTAATATGGTCGGCCAAGCTCTCATTAAGAGAAGAGGCTAAATAGAAGGGAAAAGATATTTTAGCCCCATGGCGGAAGTGGTTTAGAATGGTGAAGTGATAATTGTAAATTTTCGTAAACCTACCATCCACAGTTAGATATTCCATTAAATCCCTAAGAAATTTTTGCTAGAAAGGTTTTACCTGTTGGGGGTGAAGTATGATATATTATCCTTCTTCGCCAGGTTGCCCTTCTCATTCTCCGTCTTAGGGAAATTTTTGAAGGCTTCAGTGACGTACTTTCTATCCCTATAGAATTTGGTCCCCTCCATCTTGAGTCCCGTTACCTCCGAGATCAAACTTTCATCGATGTGCCAGATTTCCCCAAACAAGGTAGCCCTGTTATTGCTCCAGCTTTTTGCAAAACCATGAGAAACAAAGTTTCTACTACCATGGATCTTCTCCATATAATCCATGAAACTATGTCGGTGGAGCCTTCTCCACACCTTTCTTTCACTCTTCTAGTGCTCACAACCTAACGGTCCATTCCTGTTAAGGTTGCCTCCCATTCTGCTTTCCAGGTCACAATCTCCTCTGTTACAGCTCTCAGCTCGTGGGTAAAACTCTGAGTTTCTGGTTTCTCCTTGTAGAGAGTCTTTCACAATTTTGAGATTGCCACTCATGTTCATACGAACCTGGCTATTATTACAATTACCTCTCGCACACATATGATCTTGGTTATGATGCCGAGAAACACTCATCATCTGGCAGTTCATCCGCCCCCAAAATCTGTCATTGGTACTCGTTCCCCAGAATTCAATCATAATATTATCTTGCTCCATCAAGGTGATCAAAATATAATTGTTCCTTAATCTCCCACTTGATGTGATCTTCCCCTATATATTTGATTCCCTTTTCCAAATTAACCCCTTCATTAGCAAGGATATCCGCTACCTTGTTACCCTCTCTAAAGGTATGGGTTAGAATAATGCTAACATAGTTATTAAGGATAGCTTTAGCATTTTTAATAATATTGGCAATATTCCAGGAGACTAAACTAATACCTTTGAGGGCTTGTATAATATTTAAGGAGTCCCCTTCGAGCTAGATTTTTTTAAAATTGAATTCCTGGGCTAACTGGAGGCTCTTAAGTATGGCCATAGCTTCAGCCACATGGTTGTTTTGGGTTCCGAAAGGGGAAGAAAAAGCAGCAATACACCTTCCTTGAGCATTTCTGATAACTCCACCTCCACCAGCCTTTCCAGGGTTCCCTTTGGCTGCCCCATCAAAATTAACCTTTATCCAGTCATAATCAGGGAACCTCCAAACAATGTTATCTCTCTTCTTCTTGTTGTCCAATCTGTAGACCTTATGAATTAGGTTCCATTCAGTAAGAATGTCTTTTTCCATATCATTCATATCAATAATAGCCCATTGCTGATTATTCTTGTGATGGATGTTGATGTTCTCCTTTATAGCCTTGCATATTTTTTCAAAGACAACCTGAATGTTACACTTTTCTTCCCTGAATATCTTGTTATTCCTTTCTTTCCAAATGCCCTAGCATATCATGGGGAGGGTCAAAGACCATAGGTTTTTAATAATTTGACATTTGGTAGGATAATTCCATTGCCATATTATATCCTTAATGCTTTTGTTCATGACCCAATTAATTTTCCATTTTTCCCACATTTTACACCAGATTTCCCTAGTGAAGGAACAATGAAAAAATAGGTGATCAACTGATTCCCCCTCCTTCTGACAGAGCTCACATCTATTAGGGAATTTGAAGCCCCTTCGAATTAAATTATCAATAGTAAGGGTACTATTATGAGAAGCAAGCCAAAAGAAAATGTTGACTTTAGGGATCAAGATGTTGTTCCAGACTTTACTCCAAATGGGATTGCTGATTTGAGAGAAAGTGTTTTTATAGGTAGAAGAAACTGTGAATTCACCTTTAGGATCCCTTTTCTAGAGGAAAACATCATCATAGTTGTTGTTAGGGGAAAAGGACAACAACTCTTTCTGAAGAGAGGAAAAACCAGGATGAATGTCCTCAAGTTTGACCCACTTATTCTCCTTCCAATAGTCACAAACCATCAGCCCAAACCTCCTTTTACATTCTTCAATAGCTTGATTGTTGTTTTGATCAGATAGGGCTTCATTCTTCATCTAGGGGTCTTCCCAAAACCTTATTTTGTCACCTTTTCCAAGGACCCATCCAGCTCTAGCTTTTGCAACTTTTATGGAATTGGCTACACTATTCCAGATGAAGGATCCAGTCGGGATATCTTCAGAATTGAGGATTCCTTGGATAGTCTAATTCTTAATGTATTTGTCAAACCAAATTTGGTTCTAGTCTTTCTTAGTGTCATAGGCTCTCCATAACTGCTTGGCAAGAAGAGCTTTGTTAAAAGTTTTAATAATTTTAATCCCCAACCCTCCTTTGTTCTTTGGTCTACACACCTTGTCCTAGGCAATCAAAGGTATTCTCTTCTTTTCTTCCACTCCTAAACATAAGAATCTCTTCTGAATTCTTTCCATAGCTTCAACAATTTTGGCCGGAATACCAAACAGACTGAGGGCATAAACAGGGAGATTTTGAAGAGTAGCTTGGAGGAGCTGCATTTTCCCAGCCTGAGATAACATTGAGCCTTTCTATCCTACAAGTCTCTTATTAATTTTATCAATGATCATACTCCAAAAGGAATTTGGGGGAGCCAACCCTAAAGGAAGACCTAGGTAGGTGGAAGGCAGCGATTCCACTTTGCATCCAATAATATTGGCAATTTTCTATTGTCTTATGACTGGAGTATTGAGAAAGTACATAGCTAATTTGTCCCAATTAACTTGTTGACTAGTTGCCAAAGCATAGGAGTTGAGAGCTATTTGTAAGGCTTCAGTCTCCTTGACTGATGAATATCCCATGATGATAGTATCATCAACAAACTGTTGATGAGTGCAAAACACATTGGCAGAGGAAGGTTGAAGACCTTTGATAGTTTTACTTTGTTTCAATTTATGAATCATTCTACTCATACTTTCAGCCAGAATGGTAAAAAGGATAGGAGATATGGGGTCTCCTTGTCTTAGCCCTCTAGAGTTTTTAAAACTGTTTGTAGGAGATCCATTAACGAAAATAGAGAACATAGGAGTAGTGATTAGTTCTCTGATTATTTTGATAACCTTATCATCAAAACCAAAAGCCCCCATGATTTTAAATAGAACATCCCATTCAACTCTATCATAAGCCTTTGCCAAATCCAACTTTATCAAGAAACCTTCTTTCTTTGCAGCACTGAGGGAGTGAATGTTTTCATGAACAAGAATGATTGAATCAAGAATGTGTCTACCAGGAACAAAGCCTTTTTGCTCTTCAGATATGATGAAGGGAAGAACTGCCAAAATTCTAGTAGTCAACACTTTGGATATTATTTTATAGAAGGAGTTGCATAAGCTAATAGGCCTAAATTTGCCCATAGAATCCACCCCAGCAACTTTGGGGATTAAGGCAATAAAAGTGGAGTTCAATTCCTTAAGGATTCTTCTAGATCCAAAAAATTATTTCACCACATTAAATGTATCCTTCCCCACAATATTCCAAAATTCTTGAAAGAAAAACATTGGGAATCCATCAGGGCCCGGAGCTTTATCCCCTTGAAAAGAGAAGACAACATTTTTGATTTCTTCAGCAGACGGGATGGCAGCAAGGGTCTTATTCTGAATAGAGTTTATAATTTTAGGAATATTATTAACTAGATTGAGTTGATGGGTCTGATCAAGATCCTCGTTACTAGATTGAAGTTGCTTGAAGAATCTAACAACTTCATCCCTGATATCATCCTTATTAAGTAGAGTACTATTCTCAACAGTTAGCTTTGTGATTCTATTTGCTGCCTTATGTTTTAGGGAAGTCATATGGAAAAACTTAGTGTTTCTGTCCCCTGCCTTCAGCCATATAGCCCTGGATCTCTCTCTCCAATATATTTCTTCCCTAGAGATAATGGTGTGAATGTTGTCAAGGACCTTATCTTCCATGGCTTTGGAATACTTTTTGTAGCCTTCTTTCTGGATGGAAATTTGAATCTGGTCCAGTTCCTCCTTTAATTTTTTCTTTGAATCAAAAATATCACCAAAGACCTTCTTGTTCCAAGCCTTAATATTGGATTTGACATATTTTAGTTTTTTGGCAACTTTATACATGGCTGTTCCATTAATATCAAGATTCCACCATTCAACAATGGAATTTTCAAGATTGGGGTGGGATATCCACATCTTTTCAAAGCAGAAAGGGAATCTCTGGTTATGCTTAGAGTTCTTAGCAACAAAGGAAATGGGATAATGATCTGACCCAATTCTATTAATAATAGAAAGGGAACAACTATGAGAAATAATCCAATCATTAGAGAGAAGAGCTCTATCAAGTCTTACCTCGATAAGATCATCACCATCTCTTCGGTTTGACCAAGTATAGGAGGCTCTGTTGAGATCCAAGTCAATGAGAGCATTGTCATTGATAAAGTCCATCAGGTCAAATCTGCTTTCTGGTTGAGCTTGACTACCTCCAAATTTTTCTCTGTCTTGTAGAGGAGTATTGAAATCTCCCATGACAACCCAACTATTCATAGAGAATTTTTTCCCTTTTTGTTGAACTTTTTCCCAAAATTTACTTCTAGCATATTTGGAATTAGGGGCATAGATATTGATTATAACAAATTCCTTTTCATCAAAAATATTTCTAGCTTTTAGGGATAGAATATTGCCATCCTCATCTATCATATCTCTAGAGGTTGTGCTTTTATTCTAGAATATTGCAACCCCTCCAGAGACTCCATTCGAGCTACTGCCATAGACTCCCCCATTTTTAAAAAACTTTAGTTTCTCCACTTTCTCTTTACTCATTTTAGTTTCCTGAATCAAGATAATATCCAGATTTTGATCTCGAATAAGATTCCTTAATATATCCTGTTTATTGAGACCGTTTAGGCCTCTGATATTCCATGATATTAATTTCATTTAGAAGCCTGGGGGCAGGACTCCTTGATAGTTCTCTACCTTCCATTAGCTATGTTTTGTTTACTCTCTTGGTCCCTATGCCATTTCATGGTTTTGCGTCCTGGTGGGGATCTTGAGGCCCCAAAGTCTGCCTTAGATCTAGTTCTGGTTTTTACTCCATTAGGACCTCCTATCTTCTTGGTCTTAATTTTCTTTCCATTTTCTGTTGTGTTTTCTTCTTGTTGTTCTACCCTGGATTCATCTTGTATGTTGCTCCATAGCTTTTCTCTTTTCCGGGGTGAAGTGGTCATATTTACTTCTATGTTCTAGAATAAAGCATTTAAGTTTGCTTGTGGCGATCCAAACTTATTTCTCCTTCTCATATCTATTTCCTTTTCTTGAAGCTCTTTCCCTAAACAGGGTTCTTCTTTCTCTGATATGGGTTCATATAGTTCCTCATGATGAGAGTCAGTGATATCCTCAATCTCACCATCCTCAAGTGTCTCTATATTGATTTCATTCTCCTTCTCTTGCACCTAAAGGGCTTCAAAGGTATTGCCTATTTTGATCTCAAATTCCTTGGTTTCATTCTTCTTGTTCCCCTTCATGGCAGGGTCTTTAATAAGGTCATCATTTTCCTGATTTACTAGAACCAGATTTCCACTTTTTTCTTCTAACTTATTGCAGACTTTGTTGTTATTTTTTTCTTTCAAAACCGGTTTATTAATATTTTTTTCTTTAATCATAGGTCGTTTAGGGTTGCTGGGGAAAGCCTTAGCCCAGTGACCTGCTTTTTTGCAAGAAAAACACACAAAAGGGAGATTCAAATTCAATGGCTTGTTCCCCTAACCCAAGTTTGGAGTTTATATCAATAGTACTTGGGAGATCCATATTCTATGATATATTGATGTAGATGCATGCATACACTAGTCTCTTGCGAGCTACATTCATTGGGTCTATCGCAATAAGCTCCCCAAAGGAATTAGCAATTCCTGAGAAAACATCCTCTACCCAGTATTCCAATGGTAGTCTGGGCAATCTAACCCACACCAAAGTAGATTCAAAAAAGGAGTCATTTAGTTCCATGTTAGGGGTCCATTTTCTAATAGAAAGAGATGATTTACCAAACATCCAGGGGCCTCCACTTAGAACTACTTCCAAATCTTCCCCACATGAAAAAGAGAACACAAAAAAACCTCGTGGCAGGGCAGAAAATTCAGCCTATCCTTTCATTCTCCATTTTATTTTAACAAAGGATCTAACATCCTCAATATTTGGTCGGGGTCTGACAAATTTCCCCTCCAGAGAAAGATTCATTAAAGAAATGCTATGGTCAATAACCAAATCAGGAACCTCAATCGCAAGTTTACCTATTCTATTGTCTGATATATCCTTCACAAAGGGGAGAGAAGATTTACCAGTCGGTTTACGAGAGACATGTCTAGCGAAGAGGCTATTTCATGGTTTAGGTATTCGTCCCTCCTTGGTATTTCTTGTATCAACCTGCACCGCCTCGGGGCAAGAATCTTGCATATTTTTTAATTTTTCAGGATCGGGAGGAGGGTCCCATGTTCGTGGGTCCCCATCCTGTCTTCCATCCTCATCATTAGATGTTTGTCCTCGAGCTGCAGTGGATTCAGACCTAGAGGAACCAACATTGTTGTTCCCTCCATTTCTCGAATTCAAATTTCCCCCTACAAACGTTGTTCCCTCCATTTCCTCGTCTCTTCTTCTTCTTCTCAGAAATACTAGTTGTTATGATGCATGTGAAGGATAGGTTCCATGATGGTCTCTTGCATCTGTTATCAAGATTGGTTTGGATCATTATCCTATTTCTTTTACTGCCAATTCATTTTTTGCTAAGAGAAACTTCCCTTTTAGATTTGAAACAGTTTGGTTATCCCATCCTTCCTTGGAAGCTTGTGTTGCTGATTGGTGGAATTCTGAGGTTGAGGGAATGACTCTTTCTAGGATAGCTAAAAAGCTCAATATTATAAAGGCTAAAATCAAAATCTAGAACAAAGAGATTTTTGGGGATATCTTCAAGAGTAAAATTCAAATAAAATCTGAAATAAAAGAAGTTCAAGATAAAATCCAAGAGGGGCTTTTTGAAGAGATGAGATCTGTGGAAAATGGTTTGTTATCAAAATACCACACTATTATTTCCAATGAAGAGACATTATGGAGACAAAGATCAAGAGCCTTGTACTTGAAGGAAGGTGATAAAAATACCCAGTTTTTCCACTTAACTTCTCTTAAACATAGGGCGGCTAACAAGATATCCAGGTTATCCTGTAATAAAGGGATTTTAACGAAGGATAATGATATTAGAAAGGAAGATCTGGATTATTTTGGTACCCTTCTGGGAGAAGTGGATAACCTTGATGCCAGTAACCAAAATCTCTTGTTGCAAGCTATTCCTCCTACCTTGACTGAGGAAGACAATAAACATCTGTCCATAATTCCTAATAAGCAGGAAATCAAAAAGGCGGTGTTCTCTTTTCAAGGAGATAAGTCTTCTGGACCGGATGGTTTCCCTATGTTCTTTTTCCAATCTTTTTGGCATATTGTGGAGATTGATATTTGTAAAGGTGTTAAAGAATTCTTTGGCTCTAGAAGGCTTCTCAAAGAACTGACTGCTACCTTCATTGTCCTTATTCCGAAGATCCCTGGAGCTGATTCTCTTAATAAGTTTAGACCCATTAGTCTTTGCAACTCTGTTTACAAGATTTTGTCTAAGGTTCTTACCTCCAGACTACTGGATATTCTTCCAAGAATTATCTCAGCCCAGCAGAATGGTTTTGTCCCCGGTAGACAGATTCTGGATTCCATTATTTCAGTTCATGAAAATATTCATTCTCTAAAGGCGGCTAACAATCAGGGTTTCTTTTTGAAGTTAGATATGGAAAAAGCTTATGATAGAGTGACCTGGCAGTTTCTCTTAAGGATTATGAAAGCGTTTGGATTTGGAGAAAAAGTTATTCATCTTTTCTCTCAATTGATGGAAACTTCCTCTTCTGCTGTTATTGTCAATGGATACCCTTCTAGTTTTTTCAAAAGTACCAGAGGTCATAGACAGGGGGATCCCATTCCCCCTATCTTGTTTACCATTTTAGCTGAAAGTTTGGGTAGATTCATTTTTAAAAATGTGGAAGAAGGCAATCTCAGAGGACTAAAACCTTCCTCTGCCAATTTTACCTGTACCCATGAACAGTTTGTTGATGATTCAATTACTATGGGGGAAGCTACCATTAGGGAAGCTAAAAATATGAAGAACGTTTTAAATATTTATGAATCTGCCTCTAGTCAAAAAATCAATTGGGATAAGAGCTCTTTGTTCTTCATCAATACCCTTGTTCAAAGACAATTAAGGATTGAAATAATTCTTGGTTGTAAAATTGATGAGCTTCCCTCTACTTATTTGGGGCTTCCCCTTTGTATCAAGCCTATGGATAATTTTTGGATTAAGTTGGTTGATAGATTCAACTCCAAACTGGCTAGTTAGAAAGGGGTTGTCCTTATTCAGGTGGGCAAAGTTACTTTGCTCAAAGCTTCTCTCCAAAACCTGCCTATTTATGCCCTTAGTTTGTTTAAAATTACTAGAAAGTTTGTGGAAGCAATTGAAAGAATCCAAAAAAAATTTCTTTGGTCAGGAGTGGAAGTCAAGAACAGAATTCCCCTTATTGCCTAGAATAAAATATGTTCTCCTAAGGCCTCTGGAGGGCTGGGTTTAAGGAATATTAGTTCTATGAACATTGCCTTATTAGCTAAACAAATTTGGAGAATGAAAGGGGAGGAAAGAGAGTGGAATTTAATCTAGAGAAACAAATATCTTCACATGCAACCCTCTAAGGAAGAATTCTTAGATAAGTCTTTTATTATTGAAGGCTCTGCAATATGGAATGCAGTTCAATTGGCAAAAAGTTTGGCTGTTGCTGGTAGAATGTGGAATCTGGGAAATGGTAGTAGAAGTATAAGATTTTGGGAAGACAGATGGATAATGGATAAACCTCTGGAGGAAATTCCAATCCTTTATGATTGGTTCAAAAGCAGGTTTGGGGGTCTGGTCAGAGATTACTAGAGAAATGGGAAATGGACTGATTTTAGCCAGCAGAGTCCGGAGTTAAAGTTTCTCAAGGTTGTGCTTTCTTCTAAAATTCTTAGAGACAACAAAGAGGATAGTTTGATATGCAAGGAAAATCTGGATGGGAATTATTTTGTGTCCTTGGCCATGGCTATCCAAAACAAATTGGAAGAAAATCCTATTTGAGCTAAAGTTTGGAACAAAAGGTTAGTTCCTAAAGTTAATATTTTTTTTTGGATCTTTATCCAAAACAAGGTATTAACTTTGGACAACCTTCAAAAGAGAGGATTTGTTTTTCCTAACAGGTGTTCTCTTTGTCGTAGGGAAGAAGAGTCTTCTTGCCATTTCCTCCATTAATGTACCTTCAGCTAGGAAATTTGGAAAATTATTTTAAGTAGGTGGAAGTTGAGTTGGGTCTTTCCAAACTCTCTTGGGGAATCTTGGCAGCAATGGCAATGCCCTAATTCCAACGCAAAGATAGTGGAGCTTTGGAAACTTATCTTCCTGAATGTTATCTGGAATATCTAGAAAGAGCATAATAACAGGATCTTTAGGGATAAAAGTGCCATCCCTGAAGTGTTGGTGGATAAAATTTATAGGAGTATCGTTGAATGCATCAATGGTACTAATGATGGACCAGTTACTAAAGAAGACTTCAATGACAGGTGGAATCTCTCAACTACCAAGCCTAGTAAGGAGAAGGGTAAAGAAGGTCTTGTTTGGTGTTTTCCACCTCAGGGATGGCTAAAGGCCAACTTTGATGGGGCTTCTAAGGGGAATCCGGGTAAAGCTAGTTATGGGGGCATTGTCAGGAATTTTGTTGGAAGTTTCCTAGTGGCAGTTGCTAGTCCTTTGGGGAGTCAAACCAGTCATTTTGTTGAAGCCTTAGCTGCGTTGAACACTCTTATTATAGCTAAGGACCTAAATAATGATAAATTATGGCTTGAGGGAGACTCACTTAATATCATTAAGTGTTTGAAGGGGGAAACCGAGCCATCATGGTCTATTGAAAACATTATTTTTAAAGCTAGGGAAATCATTGCTAGTTTTAAAGCTATTATCATTGAGCATGCCTTTAGAGAGAAAAATATGGTGGCAGACTATTTGGCAAACCTAGGCGTTAACTCCAATTCTCAAATAATTTGGCATGGGGAAGATATTAATATGAGCATTAAAGAGCTCCTCAAAAAGGATAGATTTATGGGGAAAGAAGGACCACATAATCATGATAGCTTATATGAGTAATTTATGCTTTGATGGAAAGGTTATGATTACCTAGAAAAGTAGCATAATCCTAATCAAATATAATATCACTTCGCACACTTTGTGGGTCATATTTTTCAAAATCTTGAGCGACAACGGGAATAAAGTTTTGAGTTTGCAGAAGAACAAAGGTGAAAGTCTGAAATTGAATATGGGAGGAGATTTAAGGAGGGAGGAACCAGACAACACATCCAGATGGATGGACATGCCAAAAGTTTGGGCAAAGCTGGAAAAAGGTTCCCTTACTAGTTTCATGGAGAAGTTGGTTGATTATGACAAAGGTAGGGTTAATCTCATTGTCTCCAAAATCTTTGAAAAATTGGTGTAATGGGTCCTTTAAAATCTATGGTTTTAGGTTCAAATTGGACGCGGGCCTCATCGTGACTATGACAGGTATGCCCCACTCTGGGCTTAATTTCTTTAGAGATCTCAAGATTTCCAATAATGCGGTAAATTTGTTCCCGCGTAAGGAAAAGGAGAGGGCTAAAATTGGAAAAGCTACAGGGGGTTATAACGAAGCCTCCAACATCAAGAAAATCTGGGGCTGGGTTTTGAATGCCATAATGGAATATATAACTATTGAGGGCCTCTTTTCCAAGGCTCGCACTTATCACTTTATGTTATTAAACCACTTTAGACATGAGAAACGGGTATCCCTGCCCTACTATCTCTTTAGGTCCCTTACTAGGTCTCTCAATAAACACAACAAGAATCCCTCAAATCCGATACTCCATTGTTGGCTTTTGCTGCTCATCACTGTAAAACCCTCACCATGCTGGAAAACAAGAGGTTATCCACTTTTCTAGGGAAAGGTAAGAGAATGCTAGAGGAAGGGGAACCTAGCAAGGAGGAGGCTACCTCCAGGAAAAAAAGCAAGAGTGCCATTGGGATGAAAGTCCATGAAGATAAGAATGACATAGAGGAAATTGGAAAAGAGGGTAGTGAAATGGAAATGGATGAGTCAAAGGGTGAGGACAACAAGAAAGATGAGGAAACTGGAGCAGAGCATGAAGAAGGTGAGAACGAGTCCAACAGTGATAGCCCAATTCATAGTGCTAGCCCTGGCAATGACAATAGCCAACCCATGGTGGATGTGGATGACAAGGATAATGAGGAAAAAGATTTGAATTATGAGAGGGAGAAGAACAAGGAACCTGAGAAGGATATGGTAAAGGATAGTTTGAGTGAGGAAAAGGAAAGCGCTGGAGAAGGGTTATTCTTGGATAACCTTAAAAAACTTACTGAGGCCAGATTGGGTTATGATAGATGGACTTATGAACTATTGAAGAACCTAGAGAAAAATGGGAAATAGATGGATGACAAAAGGAAGGAAGATGACAAGGATCAGAAGCAGTGGAAGAAGGAAATGGAGGAGAAAGTTAATAAAATGGCTGCTTAGATTAACTTGCTGGAAGAAGGGAAAGTGGCAATGAAAAACTTGTTGGGTATTATCCCAAATATCTTGTCTGCTGTCACTAAAAACCTTGAGGATATCTCGAAGGTCCTTGATAATTCCAATTCTCCCAAACCGGTGGTGGACCTTGACATGGATGAAGATGCTATCGAGATTGGAAGTGGTGAAGCTACTCCGGGTGGAGCTGGAAAGAGAACCAGAGCAAGTGTTAAGAAAGTTGATGCTATGTCTACTAAGGAGATCCCTAATCTTAGGGAAAATATCAAATACCTTTATGGGATTAGCAATAACTTGGCTAATGCCCTGAAAAATATTAATTAGTTTCTTTTGTTGGGTCTAGCTGTATTTTGCTGGTTTTTTGGGGCTTTAGCAGGTTTTCTCTAGTTATTTCGCTGGCTTTTCTTGGGTTTGTTCCTCCTAGTTGCTTAATGCTTATATCTTGTAAGTTTCTTTTGTAAAGGATTTTTGGGTCCCTTCAAAACCTATTTTTACCTTAATAAAAAATAGAGTAGCTGCAGATTTGTTAAAATGACTAAATTGATAAACTTCTGTGAGTTGATTCTAAGTTGAAAATAATTTTGGTAAAAATTCAGTTGATTTTCCAACTACTGATTCACACCCCCCCCCCTCTCATTAGTTGATCGGATCTTTATAGTTTCGTCATATTATAAAAATTAGGGGTCAGACCCCTACTCAAGAAGGACTAGAATGCAGGATGCATCAATCTAGTGGGCTTCATGACTATTGTTCACTTTGGATTGATGAGATGCAGGCTACTCCATAGGGGCAGCCGCTTAGATGAGTTTGTAGACATGTTGAAGATAACAACAAAAAATTTGATGATTTGTGATGCTTATGTACCTTTGGAATTGTTGTCAAAGGGGGAGAAGAAATATGATTAGTCATAAGAGAAGACATATGATGAGGAGGATAAGCTGTGTAATTGAAGATAAAGTGTAATCAACAGATGAGGTGCAGTAGAGAACAAAAGAGTTGTAGAGAAGGTCTAAAATAGAGTGGAACAATATGAGTTGGGTATGTTGATGTTTAGTGTTGCCATCAATGCCAAAGGGGGAGATTGTTGGAATGTTTGGCATAATTGATACATATGGAGAATGATGACTAAACCAGTACAAGACTATTTGAGATGATATTGTGATGAAGAGATTGAGATTGCATGATGGATGACTTTGATCAGTTATTTATATTGTCATTGATGGATACTAATGTTTTCTTATGTTGTATTGTGTCATCTAAATCTTTTGGTCTACCGGAGAGGGCTTACTGGTAAAGAATCAATAAACTAAGAATTAGGACCTTAACCGGTAAACGATAAAATATTCTGATTGTATCTGGTGATTGGTGATGATTGAGGCTTTGTGGTTTTGAATGTAAGTTTCTATCATTGTGACATGTATCTGACCAGAACCACATCATGTTGTGACAACCGAAAGTTATGTTTATAATTGTTGTTGAGTTTTTGCTAGGGTTTAAGAAGGGTTTAAGGACTGGTAAAGAATTCTCTTGAATGGTAATGATTTTTGGTTTGGCGGTGATCTACATCAAGTTCACATGTTGATGATAATGCGATACAAACTGTGTGATGTGTTTGAAAGATGTTTTGGCACGTTTGGAGAGCGAATTTCTTGGGAATGTGCAAAGTGCTTAGCAGAATGAGCTAAGGGTTTGACTTTGTACCGGATCGACTTGCTATGATGATTTATTATCATTCAACGACTGATATTGATTTATAATTTATTGTAATGATCCATATGATGATCTGTAATGAGTTGTAAAGATTTGTTATGATCTATGTAGTAAGTCTTAGGGTTTTGATGTCAACCTAGTTGTAAAGGTTATTTATGTTGGTAAGGTTGATATTTTGAAGTGTCGACGATTTTTAGAAGTGTGGAAGCCGAACCAGGGTGTGTGAGAAGATCTACCAGAGTGATGAAGACTTAGAACTTAATTGGATCTGATCAAGCAAGCAGTTGAGTGCTATAAACAGATCATTCAATGTTGTTCTCTAACAATTACAACAGCTAAAATCTCTTAATTAGGTAGGTCCTAATAGGCCTCACATTGTAAAACCCCCTAACAAAGTGACTCAATATCTGAGTTCTAAATCCTCTTGCAAGGTTGATCCTAATAGATCAAAGCTCCTAATAGGGCTAAGGTAAATCCCTTAACTGGGTGACTCCTAACAAGGTCTTCTCCTAATAGGGCACCATTGTAAGCTTCTAACCAGGCTTGGCTCCTAACAAGGCGTATTCCGAAAGAGTGCAAAATATTTGTTGGTATCAATTCCCACCATGGTTTTTCCCTATTTGGGTTTCCATGTGAAAATCATGGTGTTCATATGGTGAATGTTTTTGATGTGATGGTTTGATTTACTTTCAGTTTGTGCATGGTTAATAAGCACTTAATGTGCAGAATTGATATATCAATTTAGCAGATGTTTGTCAATAGATACCGGTATTGGTAAATGACTCTAGTGTTGATCTATATTTGATTTGGTGAAAGTTTTATGAGTCTGAGTTTCTGATTTCAAATTATTGTTAATACTAATTCACCCCCCTCTTAGTATTAACTGGTGATAGTTTTGATACTTAATGTTAAGTACAGATGCCAATCTAATAAGATGAGAGGGGGGGGGTGAATCATACAAACTTAATCTTCCATAAAAACAACAGATTCAACCTCAGTAACATATACTTCAGCAATATAACCAAAACTGCTAAACATGCAAACTCATAAGCATATAAACATCATAACACTCATAACACCAGATTTAACGTGGAAACCCAAATAGGGAAAAACCACTGTGGGATTTTAGACCCACTAAGAAATATACTCTTGTAGAGTATGCTCAGTTAAAAGCAAATCCTGTTAAAGATTACAAACACATTGCTAGATGTGACCTGGTTAAGGGATTTCCCTCAGATCTGTTAGGATCTTCACCTTGTTAGAAGTGACCTTGTTAAAGGATTTCAAACACTCAATCAGAATGTCACCTTGCTAGAGGGTTTTACAAATAAGACTATTAAGTCCACTCGGTTAAGAGATTTTCTGTCACTTTACAAAATAACAGTAATAAAAATCTATCTGCAACTTCACATCAAAAATGCTAAAGAAGATTCTTATTTTCTCAATACAATCTAGACATAGAACTAATCTTGTCCATCTACTAGGCTCTATACTCTGTTATTCAAATAGGTCTTCAAGCTTCAGTGCTCGGTAATTACTATGTAGCATCCCTATGCATACACTTGCCTGCATACATTGTTTATCAACAGTTCCTTATTTATAAACAATTTGCCAACTGCTTAATCTCCTTGATCACATATCCCATGATCAATCATAGCCATCAGATCTTCAAACTTGACTAGGTTCAATGTATCCTTCAATCAGAAAATGTTTTACCCCACCTTGGAACTTGTGCTAGGGTATTGTGGTTCAATCTGAGCTGTAGATCTTCCTGCTGATTTTCCTTTGCCATAGATTCTTTAACAAACTTCATGCATGACATACCAATCATTTAATCATAGCCAGCTCATCAGCTTCCTTCATTAAATAATGCTTCTATTCATTCAATGCATTTTGATATTACTCAGTTGCAACTCAGTAAATACTAAACTTCACTCAGTAGACATTCTGCCTTCATTAACCGATAGCGATAACCTTAGGGTTTACCGACTAGGTTCTTTGCTTGGTAACATAGTATAGTATTAACCTTACAATCAACAACATATGTAGGATATCAAAACAATCTAAACATCATGATCTCATCATTGTCTAACTCAGTAATAGTTGCCCATTGAATAACTTATTCCTCCCCTTATTCATCACATTCTTTCTGTGTCTTTTACTGACATCTTTATACTCATCAAATCATACTTCTTAAGATATGGAAACATCATACTAAATTAGAAAATCAATTTCTTGACATCAATGACAAAATAATAATATTAGTACAGTAAACATCCTTAATCAGTTATATCCATAATCATCAACAACCTTCTCAATATCCTTATTGAAATGCCAACAATCTCCCCTTGTCTGTTATAATGCCAACAATTGGATCCTCTAATATTAACAAAGGGTTTTTGGTATGTTGTCTATAGATGGTTCATTCCCATTTGCAGAGGTCCACATGATGTTTTTGATCAAGTTATGAGATCTGGTATTGAGGATGTTATTCAGTTATTTGTGTTATTCAGTATTTTGTTTTGTCCTATGTATTGCTCCAAAATTGTAATATCTTTTATTGCAGATGTGTGGGATGTATTGTGGATGTTGATGTGTGTCCTTAGTTTGATTGGTTCATGATTTGGAAATCCACAAGCGAATCTTTCAGGTTGATAGTCAGTTATGTTGGTGTTCTTGAGCTCTAGTAAAAAGATGATGATGATTTTGGTAATCCAAATTGTTGTGGTTATTGTGGTGTAATTCATGTTGCTTGTGAATATTTCTAGATCTCGTTCTATATATATTGGTGGTCTGCATTAATTATTGTGCATGTTATTGATTATTTTTTGTGTGAATTGATATTCTTTGTGTTATGCAACATTATTGATGTTATAGCATGTTGTGGATGAATGAGGCATAATTGTTGGAGGTGTTGTCTATTTGCGGTATTGATTTGAGTCTAGACTATGTCTTATCCGAAATTGTTTTGGTCTGCATGTATTGTTTTAGTATGTGAGGTTATTATTTTGTAATTTGTATTGAGGGTTTGGCTGACCTTGGAATAGAGGTTGATGACTTGTATAAATAAATGTAATAATCATGTAAGATGTATGTCTATGATCTTAAGAGTGTGTGTGATCAATTATTACTATAGTATAAATTATTACTATACTATGTAATAATTTCGCTTTGTGAAATTATTTGATCTTTCAAAAGTGTGAAGGAGAGAAGAGAAGTGTTGCAGAGAAAACTGTGTGCTTAACCGGAACTGTACTCAGGCATATGGAGATGCTATTTTCACAATTCATATAATTTGGATTGTTGTCCAAATGTTTTTGTAAGTTAGTGAGACTTCCTATAAGGCAATGAGCCTTCCCTAAAGGTTGTAGCCTTTCTAGGTTTCTTATTTGAGCAATGAGCTCTAGGAAGTGTGCCTAAATGCATGTGCATTCTCCATTGTAGTATTTACATTTATTGCTAATAGGGTATTATCTAATTGTCGATAGGTTCCCATAATGGTTTTTCCCTTAACCATGTTTTCCACATAAAAAATATTGGTGTTATGTGTATTATATATGTGGAGTTGTTTCATGCTTTAACTATTAATTATCGGATCTGATTTGTGGTTTAAGTTGCAGTGAGTTTTTGTGCAAACGGATTCCCCCCCTCTCAGTTTGTTGCATTGTTGCCAACAAGATAAAACAATGGAAATCCATGATGGGGATGGAAAGTTTATTATGAAGTAGTAGGGTGTGAGTGTGTGCAAAGTGAAAGGATGATGCAAAATCCAAAATGAGGGAGGAGAAAAACACTCTTCACATGGTGTTGGTTTCCCAATTTTCACCATGGTACTTGCCTAGGGAACCATCGAAGTGGTTTTCAATATTGGATAAAATTAATTTCTTTAATTTTTTCTTCTTTTTTTGTGTCACACATGACACCTGTTTGCCAGGTTTTCATCAAGGTGATGATTTTTCATTTTTTTAAATTTTTTTGTATTTTAACTTTTATTTTTTTATTTTTTTGTTTTTTTAAGGGATTCTCAGAAAGACTAAGTGTAGAACTTGCGAAGGTGCATGCTTTTGATAGGATATTCAAATGGTTAACCTTTAGGAGTAGAAATCTTATATGCACCAAAGCCATAGATTGTTGTGACAACATAGGGGCCAAGACAATTAGGTTCAAATTTACCCTGTTCTCTTGATTTTGCTAATTTTTTAGGATTTTCTTTGAGAAAAAAGTCACCTACCTCAAATGTGAATGGATTAAACTTATGATTATAACTTCAACTCATGTGTTGTTTGTATTATTTGAGATGATTGAAAGCATTTTGTCTATTCTCATCCAATAGTTCAAGATCCTGAAGTTGAGACACTTTGTAATCCTCCCCACTGATAAGATCACGCAATGAGATCCATAAAGATGGTAACTTGGCCTTGATAAGAAATATAGCTTTAGTGCCATAGATAAGTGAGTATGGTGTGGTGCCAGTGGGGGTACAAATGCTTGTGTAGTAGGCTCACAAGGCGATATTAAGTTGTATGTGCCAATTACAACCAACATCATTGACGATCTTCTTAAGGATTTTCATAATAGTTTTATTAGATGCATCAAATTGATCGTTGCCTTGCAGATAGTGTAAAGTGGAGAAATGGTGTTGGATATGTAACTTCTCATAGAGCTCATGAACATCCTAATTTTTAAAAGGACATTGATTATCCATGACGATGGAAAGGGGAACACCATACCAACATATAATATAGTTAAGGATGAATGTGTCAATCTGTTTGTTAGTAACTTGTGTAAGGGGAGTGGATTAAATCCACTTCATAAAATACTTAGTGGTGGTTATTATAACTTGTGACCGTTGGAGGATGGAGAGTGAATCTTGCCCATGAGATTGAGCCCCCATTGACAAAAATCCCAAGGTGTTGCAATTGGTTGTAGTTCATATGTTGGTACATGTATCAAGTCTCCATGTATCTAAAAATGCTTGAATTTTTTGACAAATTTATAGGCATATTTTGTTAATGCATAATAGCTTCATTAAGATAAATGATTGAATGAGAGATAAATGAAGTCTCTCATTCAATCATTTACCATATTGATAACTATGATAAAGCCTTCAAGCAATTGAATCATCCTTGATAGTCATTCTATATTTGTATATGACCAAACTATTGATTAAATCATACTATGCATCTTTCTCGTGTTCATCTATCTAATGAATCTTGTATCTAGATGAATATCGATCTAACATAATGATGACTCTGATTAATATATTATCGGATTGCATTAGATCGGGTTGCATATTATATTGGGGTGCATATAGTATATATCGAATGCATATCGGGTAGTATTATGTTAGTTGCGGATATTTATCGGTGTGTTAGTCTACACCAATAGTTATCGGTTGTCAAGGCTAACATACCGATAACTATCATCGGTTAGCATTGACAGCCACCAATATACTATCGGGTGGTAGCGATTGGTTAACACCGATAATTATCGGTTATACTCCACATCGATTGACATTTACGTAACATGTAGTTTATTAGTAACAATAAGACATGATCAAGTAATGTCTTGATCGGTCATGACTGATCAAGGCATTGCTTGACCATTCCTTGTTTGTCATATACTTATCATAAGTGGCATTCATGAGATAGGACATAGAAAATATTAAATACTCCTCTCATTTGCCACAAGCAAGAAGATAGTTAGACATATACAATAAGAATGTAATAATACATATCAGATAACAGAAATATATCTTGCATATTGAATTGAGAATTGAACAACTTTTACATGGTATCAAAGCTAGGTTAAATCGAACCTGAGGCTGTTCAATTTTGTGGAAAATTCAAACAAGCATATATTCAACATCAAAATTCTTCTAATGGGTAGTGTCATCAGATTTGAAGATCCTATCAGATTTGTTGAAGCAATCAGACAACTCCTCGTCTAGGTCGGAACTTCTTTGAGCGTGATGATTTGGATATACTGATTGCCTATTCTAATGCAATCTAGATATTAAAGAAGATCAACTCTACTCTTAGGGAATCAACTATAGTTTGCACATTAAGAGCCAAGTTCTTTGTGGAATCACTAGGGAGCGATTCTTTGTAAATCGAAAAAGGCAATAAGGAAGGTTGCAAGTCAAAGTTTGATGTCAGATATGTATCTCTAACTATCCATAAAATCACAAGAGTAGCCAGTGCACTCTGGATGAACACTTGTTCACAATGCCTTGTTATCATCAAACAATATTATCTTGTTAAGTGCCTTTCTGTACAAGGATGGGTTCGAATATGCCGCATGAAGAGGTATATCACATTCATAGAGTAATGATACATAAGTTGAAGGATATTATCGCAGGCTATTTTTGTAGAGGCGATGATATAGTAGACACACCCTGTGAGCACAGTTACGGATACAGTTGCACTACAAAGATGATAGAGTATGTAGCATCAAAATGCGGGAGAGATGATCTTCCATGTTCCAAGCAGACACTGCAAAGCAATGCAATGTGGAGAGACTTCCCTTCATCTTGTTTTCTCGGTAGGGTCACGCAAATACATTTCATTTGCTTTTGAGGAAGGAGCTGAAGTAGACTTTCAAGATGACCAGAAACAGACACCACTGGACAATGCAATTACATGTAGACAAGATGCAGTCACAAATGTCTTTATGAAACAAGAAAAAATTGTTGTAGTAATAAAAAAAAAAATTGATCAACAACAAAAGTTCAAGGGAGGTAGCAAGATCTCGATTTGACATAGATCTGATGGATTGTCTGCGTATCAAATCACTTAGAAAGTTTTTGTGATTAATAGTTCCATCTATTGAATTGGGCATTAAGGTTTATCTTTAATGTTGTTTGGCACTAGTGCCACAACATTGGAAACAATACTCATATATTTTCCAGTCAAAGAGCAACATGAGAAACAATGGTCTTACTGTAGACAAAACCAATTTGATACTCTCTTTCCATAGCATGTACAGATTTGCAGAGAAGGGTCTTCATTTGAATGCATGGCTGGGAAGATTATTGAGGAAGATCGATTCCACATTGATACTGTTGAGTGTCCTGTGTGTGGCATATGGGATCAACATCTCACATATCCTGGTTATGTCAAATGAACACAACAACTAAAGGTATTTGTATCAAAGAGCAACCATCAAATGAGATCTAAATTTTCAAGTGCAAAGAATTAGGAATGAACAATTGCTGGATTGCGAGGAAGACTAATAAACAAAGAGATAAGTAATCCATGTTTGATTAATGATCATGAATTTCATATGTAGTTATTAATTCATGCAATTACATTATGCGTGTTATTTGTGAATCAACATTGTTAGTAGGTGTTTGCATAGGACAAGCTACATTTGAATATCTTGTTTCAATTTCTTCAACGTACTATGAGAAACTTGCCCCTTACATGCAGGACATCTTTAGAATCACAACAAAAGCAGTTAAAAGTGATGAAGAGCTTGTTTCTCCTTAGGCTATAGGTTTTTGAAGTACTATTTGTGATGAAGAATTCAGGAAGAATATTGAGGGGACTTTAGTGGAGATTCTAAGATTTCGCATTCCCATCTATAAACAAGTATTTGCCTACAAAAGTGCAACAATCCATGAGGAAGAAATGTTGACCATAGGGGCTCTTGTTTATGCTACTAGTGATGAATTTGCTAAGTACATGCCAGAGTTCTATAAGTCATGTTTTGTAGGTGATCTTTCAAGATAAATAAAGGACAGACCAAGAAGCATAAGAGATTTCATTCAAGGGAGAATGAACTCAATGCTTGCAGTCATAGGACTGAGTTGATGTAGGTAAGTATTTATTGAAGAAGAAAGAACCCATATAGTTTGTCCTTGTAGTCTAATTCTTAGACAAGGAGGTCAGATGGTTGATATCAGATTCAGAGGGAGTCTAACATTTCATCAAAAGCAACCTTAGACAAGGAGGTCAGATGGTTGATATCAAATTCAGAGGGAGTCTAACATTTCATCAGAAGCAACCTTAGACAAGGAGATCAGATGGTTGATATCAGATTCAGAGGGAGTCTAATATTTCATCAGAAGCAACCTTAGATAAGGAGGTCAGATGGTTGATATCAGATTCAGAGGGAGTCTAACATTTCATTAGAAGCAACCTTAGACAAGGAGGTCAGATGGTTGATATCAAATTCAGAGGGAGTCTAACATTTCATTAGAAGCAACCTTAGACAAGGAGGTCAGAAGGTTGATATCAGGTTTAGAGGGAGCCACACCATCATGAAAATATGCTTAATGCATTCTTCTCTGTGAGAGATAAGTTTGAGGAGCAAGCCCTTGTTAATACACTCTTTTCTGTGAGGGAGAAGTTTGAGGTGAAGGCCCTTGTTCCACCCTTTGGGAGTAGTCATGGTGAACATCATGATGAGATGAAAACATCACATTGAGCAACTCTGTGATGGGAACTTGTGTTCATATGCATTCTCATACATGGGAGTAGCCATGATGGATGTCATCATGTTGAGTACCATGATGAATTGTGTTCCACTCTCTAGGAGTAGCCATGGTGGATGTCATTTCATGACTATATTATTAACAAGGATTCCTCCCTAGCTAAGAGGGAGTGTTGATGTTGTAGTGGCCACCCTTGTGAAGAGACAGATGGTGTCATTGAGGACCGACCCCTTGTGAAATGGTGCCTCCCTCATATATATACAAGATGAAAACTCATTCTCTGATCCATTCAATTTATGTGAAGAGTAGTTTATATATTAGTTAGAGCAAATCGATCCTCTAAAGAAGGCCAATTAGATTTGCTCTTGTGAAATTTGCTTCAAGGAGTGAAGCAACATATATTGGGCCCATATCTTGTATTATTGCTAGACATATATGATATATAAAGAAGACATTTTTATGCTGGGTGTTTCTCCCTTGAGTAGGAGGGTTTTCCCTTGGAGATCAAACTGCAGATATTCTGACCAAACCTCTTTCAGAGTGAAGGTTGATCACTTCAGAAAAGGTTTAGGTATGATAGAAAGGTAATTTTCTTTGCAATTTGTATTTGCATGTTTAATGTGTAAACTTCTTTGTCATGATAGGACATTTTTGGATTTTATCCCCTGGGTTCATATCTAAGAGGTGACGATCTCTCAAGATAATGAACACTTGTATGCAGACATTATAAGGTGACGATCTTATAATGTCTAAACTAGTTATCATGGTGGATCTTTGGTGGATCATGGATGAAGCCATGATTGTGTTATGATAAAACATTCATATGAAATGTTAATGCAGATACCACAACTTGGATAAGATGAGAATTTAAATCTTTCTCATATGATTATCCTTAAGTATTGTGTGTTTAGGCAATACTGATATCACGTGCTTAGGTGATATCCTGTTATCACAATATTGACGTGATGGACATTTGTATCATGTGTTTAGGTGATACTTCATATCATGTGATTGGGTGATATAACATTTGTATAAAATGTTAGTGCACTTATCACAACTAGGATAAGGTGAGAAATTAAGCTTTCTCATATGATTATCCTTAAGTATTGCATGTAGGCAATACTGATATCACATACTTAGGTGATATCCTATCAATCGCAAGATTGATGTGATGAACTTCAGGATCATGTGTTTAGGTGATGCTACATACCAAATGATTAGATGGTATGATTCTCATGAATGACTAAAATGATTACTATCAATTAAATTATGATGCTTGAATATATTGTCTACATTCATCTTACCTAGCTAAGAGGGAGTGTTAATGCATAATAGCTTCAGTAAGATAAATGATTGAATGAGAGATAAATGAAGTCTCTCATTCAATCATTTATCATATTGATAACTATGATAAAACCATCAAGTAATTGAATCATCCTTGATAGTCATTCTATATTTATATATGACCAAACTATTGATTAAATCATACAATGCATCTTTCTCATGTTGATCTATCTCATGAATCTTATATCTAGATGAATATCGATCTAACATAATGATGACTCCAATTAATATATTATTGGATTGCATTAGATCGGATTGCATTAGATCAGATTGCATTAGATCGGATTGCATTAGATTGGGTTGCATATTATATCGGGTTGCATATAGTATATATCGAATGCATATCGGGTAGTGTTATGTTAGTCATGGATAGTTATCGGTGTGTTAGTCTACACTGATAGTTATCGGTTGTCAAGGCTAACACACCAATAACTATCGACTGTTAGCATTGACAGCCACCGATATACTATCGGGTGGTAGCGATTGGTTAACACTGATAATTATCGGTTATACTCCACACCGATTGACATTTATGTAACATGTAGTTTATTAGTATTAACAATAAGACATGATCAAGTAATGTCTTGATCGGTCATGACCGATCAAGGCATTGCTTGACTGTGCCTTGTTTGTCATATACTTATAGTAAGTGGCATTCGTGAGATAGGACATAGAAAATATTAAATGCTCCTCTCATTTGCCACAAGCAAGAAGATAGTTAGACATATACAATAAGAACGTAATAATACATATCAGATAATAGAAATATATCTTGCATATTGAATTGAGAATTGAATAACTTTTACATATTTCTCCATAGTGGTCCAGTAGTAACCAATCCTCATTAGTTTCATAGCTAAGGTTGGACCATTAGAGTTAGTCCCACATATACCTTCATGCACCTCACATAACACAATTTGGGATTCCTCACACTATAGACATCTAAGGAGAGTACCATCTGATGAAAACAGGGAAGACCACTAACAGGGGGGGTGAATCATTTGTCACCAAAACTTAGCAAAACTAACTTTAATCTAAGATCTAATAATTAATAGTGGAAGCATAAATCAACAACACAACATAAACACACATAACACCAATATTTTGTAAGTGGAAAACCAGGTCAAGGGAAAAACCATAGTGGGAACCTACTCACAATATGATGATAACCTGTTATAAGTATACAAAATATTACAATGGGGAATGTGCATGCATTAAGGTACACTACTCAAAAACAACAAAGGGCAACAACCTTACGAAGAATCACTATCTTACAAACACATTCAGATTACATCCAAAGGATCATGAACTAAAAAAATAATATCTCCTCATGCCCAATTATAGTTCCAGTTAAGCACATATAACATCTCTTACACTTCTCCACACTTCTTCTCTACTTTCAAATGATTAATACATTATTTGTATGCAACACACCTCGAAACACTAAATTACAAAGATATTTCATTTATTTATACATGAAATCAACCTTGGATCAATATCATCAAGGTCGGCTCAACCCATATCACCTAATTAAAAAAATATAATCATACACACTACAATATCAAATGTGGACCAAGCAATGTCAGCTAAGAAATAGCACAAATCAATATCACATGCCTCTAACATGAAACACCTCCAATAATTATGCCTCAAACATCTGCAACACATTACACACATCATGTCAGCCAAGGACATGAAGACCACCACCAGATCAAGGAAAATCATCAATAACGTTCTTACCAATCAATGCAAACTACCAAAACAAATATCACATGATCTAGAAACATCCACACGCATCATGAATTACCACAACAACATCCACACCAACTCAAATTACTAGAATCATTGTTATCATCATAACGAACTTCAAGAACATTAACTGAACTGACTGTCAACCTGGAAAAATAACTTGCAGAGCTCCAAACTACAAACCACTTGAATTGAGGACACAAATCAACATCCCAAACATAATTCAGAATCCACAAACCAAGATGTTATAATGCAGAGCAATACAAATCAGAATCTTGAATACTAGCAATATTGAACAATAGAAAAACTGGCCATAAAATAGATAATCATAACTTACTCAAATCTTCATGCGGACCTCTGACACTTGCATTGAAACAATTATAGATATCACTCTACAAACCCTTTAATATGCAAGCAATGATCATCAATATACGTCATAAACCAACTAATTGAGCTTCACTACATCACTACTCTAGACAAAGAACATATGTTGACATCAATGACAACACATTTCTCAGATATCATTAGAGCACATATTTGTAGCATATAAACAACAATATCCAACAATCTACCCCTTTGGAAATGATGGCAACATATGATGTGAAAAACAATCAATGTCAAAGAAATCAACAACTCTCTCAAATAACTCTTTCACACTACAAATAATTCTCTCCCCCTTTCAGATAATCTCTCCCTCTTTGACATCAATGGAAAAGACACATATTTTCAAACATAGAATCTCACAAATCTAACCATCTGACTACTCCCTTGAGTAGTAGTCACCACATCAATCTAGATCACAAGATATGACTATGAAATGCACTAGACTGATACATACCAATGCACCTTAGTTCTTATCAGGAGGGGCAATAACCCCCACCTACTCTATGAGATACTCTAAAATATCCTTAGGCAAAGGATTCATGAAAATATCTACAATCTGTTCCTTTGTGGATACATATTCCAACCTAATTTCTTTCTCATTTACCTTCTCTCTCAGAAAATGAAACTTGATATATGTATGCTTAGTCTTTGAATGCAACACCAGATTATTGGAAATGTTAATAGCACTTGAATCATCAGAGTAAATAGCAATAGGCTCATCATACACAATTCCAACATTCTTCAACATCTGCATCATCCATATAACTTGAGTACAATTGTTAGCAACAACAATATATTCTGCTTTTGTAGTAGATAAAGAAATGGAATTCTACTTCTTGCTCAACCATTAAAATAATCTATTACCCAAGAAAAATACACCACCACTAGTACTCTTCCAACCATCAACATCTCCTACCCAATCAACATCAGTAAAGGCACTCAAAGTAAAAATCATTATCTTTAGGGTACCATAAGCCAAAATCAACAATTCCTTTCAGATATCTAAAGTTTCTTTTAATAGAAACACCATGAGATTCCTTGGGATAAGCTTGAAATATATAAACAAGACAAACACCATTCATGATATTCGGTCTAGTCTGAGTCAAATATAACAATCCACCAATCATAGATCTATATCTAGTCTGATTTGATTTAGGGGAATCATCATCCTTGGTCAATTTACATCCAATCACCATAGGGGTACCAACTAGCTTTGAATCATCTAATCCAAACTTCTTCAACAATTCCTTCACATACTTTGATTGAGATATGAAGATACCTTTGTCTAACTGAGTAATTTGCAATCCCAAAAATATTTTCATCTCACCAATCATAGACATCTCAAATTCATTTTGAATTTCATCAACAAACTTCTTGCACAAACTATCATTTCCTCCAAAAATAATGTCATCGACAAAAACTTCAATAATCATAATGTTATTATGATCAATCTTGAAATACAAATTACTATCAACAATACCTTTGTTGAATCCAAGCTTCAGCAGATACTTATCCAATTTGGCATACCAAACTCTTGGCACTTGCTTCAGTCCATACAAAGCTTTCTTCAACCAGAAAACCATATATTTTTCATCAATTAATTGAAATCCATCTAGTTGCTCAATGTACACTTCCTCTTCCAACTCACCATTTAGAAATGCTAAGTTGACATCCATCTGATATACCTTGAAATCCTTTTAAGTAGCATAAGAAAGAAATAATCTTACAACTTCAATTATTGCTACTAGAGAAAAAGTCTCCTCAAAATCAATTCCTTCCATCTGTGAATATCCTTTACAAACAATTCTTTCTTTTTTTCTAACAACTTCACCTTTCTCATTCAATTTATTCTAGAAAACCCATTTAGTTCAAATTACATTTTTGTCCTTAGGTCTGGGAACAAGAATCCATGTATTATTCTTTTCAATCTGATTTATTTCTTCTTCCATCTCTTTTACCCAATGTTCTTATTTGCATGCTTCCCTCACATCCTTAGGTTCAATCGTAGAAATCAAACAATACTTAACTTGATCTTCTACAATTCTTCTCCTAGTCTGAATACCTTTATTTTTATCTCCTATAATCTGATTTTCTGAATGATTTAATCTTACATACCTAGGAGTCTTAGGGTTTACTTGATTTTCAAACTCTTGTGTTCTTTCTTCTGTACTATTTCCTTCTCCTTGAGTTACTAGATTCATCGAAGGAATTTGGACTTGGTTTTGGGTGTGAACTTGCTTACCTTTATCAAAACTATTATATTGATCATCTGAATCATATCTTAAGCATCTGGGTTAATACTCATTACCTTCATCAACTTTGAAATTAGCACTCTCAACTATCTTCCTCAATCTCTTGTTATAGCATTGATAGGCTTTTATTTTATTAGAATAATCAAGAAATATTCCTTCATCACATCTAGCATCAAACTTCCCTAAAGCTTCATCTCTTCTGATATAACATTTACTTAAAAAAATTCTAAGATATCTAACAGTAGGATTATAACCAAACCTAATTCATAAGGAGTCTTATCGGTATCACCTTTGATATGCACCATGTTAAGAGTGTAAACAATATTACTCACAACTTCTCTCCAATAGACATGCAACACATTTCCTTCAATCATCATTGTCCTAGCAGCTTCTTGAATGGTTATGTTCTTTCTTTCCACAACTCCATTTTACTGAGGGGTTCGAACAATAGGTAACTATCTCTTTATCCCATGCTCTTCACATAATGTATTGAAATCATCAGAGATGAATTCACCACCTTTTTTTGATCTTAGACACTTCAAATTCAATCATGTCTTAGTCTCAACCATAGCTTTAAAAATCTTGAACTTCTCTAAAGCTTCAAACTTCTCCCTTAAGAAAGTAACCCACATCATCCTTGAGTAATCATCAATCAACAACATGAAATATCTATCTCTTTGAAAACTTATGACTCAAGAGTGACCACACAAATCAATATGCACAAGATCCAAAAATTCATTAGAAAAATGCTTTTTACTTTTGAAGTAAATTATGGGTTGCTTCACCAATTGACATTCTTTGCATATAGAGTTAGTAGGCTTCATCAATTTAGGAAGATCTCTTACTGTTTGAGTAGAACTTATCTTAATCATGCTATCAAAATTTACATGACACATCCTTCTATGCCATAACCAAATTTCATCAATCTGAGAAATCAAACAACTTTTACCAGTAGAATTCAAGTGAAATATATTACCTTTTGTCTTTGTACCTGATGCAATCTCATTTCCGGAACTACTCAAGATTCTTCACTTCCCATTCTTGAATTGAAGATCATATCCCTTGTCAACCATCTATCCAACACTCAGAAGATTATTCTTTATGCCTTCTAAATACAAGACATCATTAGTATTGTGCTTACCATCAAGAGAAATAGAACCTCTATGATCTAGAGAATCCCCGGTTCATAGAAATCTTGCATCAACCAAAAATATTTCCTTTTTGTTTGCAGTTTCAATATTTCTTTCTATGTAACCTGGATTTGGCTCACCAGAACCCATGGAGTTGGATTTTACTTGAATACTTGATCATCTTCCTTATTCCCAAACTGTGGAGCATTTGGATCATTTTCTGGCAAGTTATCCTACTGGTTTCCGAGACAGTTTTTGTTACCGGTTGCCTGGACCTATTTGCTTTGGTGATCTACTAGATCCCCTTTTGTAGCTTGCGGAGCCCTGAGTATTGATTTTGATGTTCCTTGACATGTGGATGACATTTTCTCATGATCTAGACTTCATCCTTTAGATTTTTTGGTGGAATTTCTTTGGCGGAGGCTGACCCAGTTGGTTTTACACGTTAGGTCTTGTTCTTTGGGTTTTTATCCCTTTTTGGGTCGACCAGATCCCCTTGGATTATATAAATCATTGTAATCAAGCATTAATATGTAATCAAAAAGTTACAATGAGCATAGAAGATAGATCTTAAGATTCGAGGTCTCAGTTGTGACCTGTTTTGTATTTTGAGCATGTTTTAGCAAGCCTGTGAGCCAGTTTCTGTAACCCAGTTGTTACTAGTTGGTTGTAAATAGTTTTCATGATATAATTCAATCTATTATGCATTACCTCTATCATGTCCTTATGTTTCCATTGTATTTACTCTTTATGACCAGTCTGGACTGATCTCTTTGAGGTCCCTCCTAGTTGGTGACTGCTTCAAGTGGTATTAGGGAAAGCTTTCATTCCACAAATTTTGTTGTCTTGATAATTTTGTTGTAGGGTAGTGGATTGTGGATCTGACCTATAGCTGTAGAGGACTAGCATAAAGATGGTTTGAAGAGAAACTAGGAATGGCGGAACGTGTGGGAATGCAGACCCTACTATGATGGAAATGTTACGAGGAATAGCAGCCTAGTTGGAAGCCATGGAGACAACCCAGAGAAGAGGCCGACACATTGAAGATGAAGGAGAAGAAGCGCAGACAAAATAAGTAAAGCCACCAGCAGTTAATCCGAATGAGGAAAGGTTTTTGAGGGTTTTGCATAGGATGAATACTAAACCTCATTTTACCCCATCAGAATATGATGGAAAGTTGGGTTTGGATGAATTGATGGATTCGATCTAGGAGAAGGAGAAATATTTTGATTTTGAAAACTCTGTAGAAGAAAGGAAAGTGAAATATGCCTATACCCAATTGAAAGGTTATGCATGTCTTTGGTGGGAGCATTTGCAGGTTGATAGATAGAGAAGAGGTAAAGAGAAGATCAAGACATGGGATCAGATGGTTGCTAAGTTGAAATCAAAATTTAAGCCAACTGATTATCAAGTGAATTTGTTCAAGAAGTTGCAGAATTTGAGACAGAAGGAATCTAGTGTGAAGGAATACACTGAAGCATTTTACAAGTTGAATATCAGATCCGAACATGTTGATGACAAAGTTAAACAAGTTGCAAGATATTTGAATGGATTGTGGGTGTCTATACAAGATGAAATCAGTTTGATCAAATTACAGAGTGTTGAAGAGGCTTACCAGTATGCCCTGAAGGAAGAAGAGAAACTAAACAAAAGACATGAGTAGAGGTAGAGAGGCAGAGGTGGAAGGTTTTTTGGAGGAAGATTTCAAGGAGGAAGAGGAGATACCAGAGGTAGAGGAACCTGTACAGATAAGAACAAGGACAAATAAGTGAGCAAAGAAGGAAATTCATACTAGAAAGATGATAGAAATTTCTACTAGAGGAGAGAACCAAATGGCTACTGGAATGAGAATTTTGGAAGACAAGACAGGAGAGTGCTTAGAGGAATTGTTATAAGTGTGGAGGAGAAGGACATCATGCTTTCAAATGTAAGAATATAGTGAATGTCGAAAGAGAAGCATTGGTGGAAGAAAACCCCATCAGATTAGATAATAAAATGGAAGATGAAGAATTGTTGATGATGAGAAGAGCTTTGTGTCATACCGGGAGAGATGAAGAGCCCTTGCAGAGGAAGAATTTGTTCAAGACTAGATGTAAGGTATCCGGTAAGTGTTGCAAAGTTGTTATTGATAGTGGTAATTTAGATAATATTGTTTTAGAAGAGATGGTGAATAAGTTGAATTTGGAAAGATTGAAACACCCTAAGCCTTATCAGATAGCATGGATCCAGGATGAACATTAGTTGTTAGTAAGTGAGAAATGTTTGGTAAAATTGAAAATTGGGAATTATCATGATGAAGTCTTGTATGATATTATGCCTATAGATATTTGTCATATTTTTTTGGGTATACCTTGGCAATTCGATAGATAGGCAATACATGATGGGAGGAAGAATACATACACTATTATGGCCAATGGGATGAAGCAAACCTTTTTGCCCTTGGAGGAACCTTTGAAGAATGAAGTCTATATGAATGCTAGAATCTATTTGGTGGATGGAAGGAAATTATTGGATGGATTGAGATATGAGAATGTGTGTTTTTTTCTTAGTTCTTAAGAAGACTGAGAATCCAGAGCATGAAGAGGAATAACTAGAAGAGATAAAAGATTTGTTGGTAGAATATGAAGACATCATTTCAGATAATGTGCCTGATGGATTGCCATCTGTGAGATGTATCAGTCATTGCATGGACTTGGTTCTTGGAGCTAGTTTGCCGAACAAAGCTGCACACTGGATGACCCTGACAGAGAATGAAGAACTGAATAGACAAGTGCAGGAGTTATTGAAGAAAGGTTTGATCAGAGAAAGTTTGGGCCCTTGTGCAGTACCAACAGTATTAGCACCTCAGAAGAATGGAGAGTGGAGAATTGTATTGATTCCAGAGAAATAAACAAGATCACAATGAAATACTGGTTTCCTTTGCCTAGGATGGATGACATAATGGACTGTTTGAGTGGAGTCAAATACTTTACAAAGATAGATTTGAAGAGTGGATATCATCAGATCGGGATCAAAGAAGGAGATGAGTGGAAGACAACATTCAAGACAAATGAAGGATTGTATGAATGGTTGGTGATGCCTTTTGGGTTAACTAATGCACCGAGTACTTTCATGAGGCTGATGAATGACGTATTGAAGAAATTCTTAGGTAAGTTTGTTATTGTATATTTGGATGACATTCTGAATTTCAGCAAGACAAAAGAGGAGCATTTTTTGCATTTGAGACAAGTTTTACAAAAGTTGAGAGAGGAAAAGCTACTGATAAATCTTAAGAAGTTTACTTTCATGAAAGATAAATTAGTCTATTTGGGATTTGTGATATCTGAGGATGGTTTGAAGATGGACCCTGAGAAAGTAAAAGAAATTGTTGAGTGGCCTACACCGGAAAGCATTAGAGAGGTAAGATCATTTCATGGATTGGCTAGTTTCTACCCGAAGTTCATTAGAAATTTAAGTTCAACTTGTAACCCTATGATTGAGACCATGAGGGGAGATCAGAAGGAATTCAAGTGGATCACTGGAGCAAACAAAATTTTTGTGTTGTTGAAACAGAAAGCAACTGAGTATCTTGTGTTATCTTTACTGGGTTTCAATAAAGTATTTCAAGTGGATTGTTATACAAGTGGAACAACAATAGGAGCAGTCTTGAGCCAAGAAGGGAGAGCAGTAGGTTATTTTAGCAAGAAATTGAATGATGCCCAAAGGAGATATTCAGTGTATGATCAGAATTTTTATGCCATAGTTCAATCCTTGAAGAAGTGGAGACATTACCTATTGCCTAAGGAGTTTGTGTTGTATATGTATCATCATACTTTGTAGTATTTGAAAAGTCAGAGTAAGTTGAATCAAAGACATATGAGGGGTAGAAATTTTGTAGAGTTACAACTTTGTGTTGAAGCATAGAAGTGAGAAATCTAAAAAAGTTGTTGACACACTAAGTAGGAGAAGGAATTTGCTGACATAGATGAGAGTGACAATATTAGGATTTGAGGAATTGAAGACCTTGTATGATGATGACCTGGATTTTGTAGAACCTTGGAGAGCATATAGAGAATTGATTATGGCAGATAGAAGCAAGTGGTTGGATTACTTCATTTAGGATGGGATGTTATTCAAAGGAGTTCAGATGTTCATGCCTAAGAGTTCTATGAGGGAGAATTTGATAAAGGAGAAACATAGTAGAGGATTATCTAGACATTTTGGTTTTGACAAAATAGTAGCATTGGTGAGTGAGCATTACTTTTGACCCTAGATTCATAAGGATGTTAGGAAATATGTGCAAATTTGTAGAGTTTATCAAGTTGCAAAGGGTAGTAGTTAGAATGTGGGATTGTATAAACCTTTGACAGTACTGGTAAGAGCTTGGGAGGATATAAGCATGGATTTCATACTTGGATTGCCTAAAACACTGAGAGGGAATGATTCTATATTTATGGTAGTGGATAGATTCTTGAAGATGGCTCATTTCATACCTTGTAAGAAGACATCAGATGCATTACATGTAGCAAACCTATTTTTAAAGGAAGTAGTGAGATTGCATGAATTACCTAAGAGCATAGTTTTAGAGAGAAACACTAAGTTTGTTGGCTATTTTTGGAGAACACTTTGGAAGAAGATGAAGACATATTTGAAGTTCAATTCTACTTTTCATCCATAGATTGATGGACAGACATAAGTAGTTAACCGGAGGTTGGGAAATTTGTTGAGATGTTTAGTTGGAGATCAAACTAGAAGTTGGGATTTGATTCTTGCATAAGCAGAGTTTTCCTACAATAATTCAGTAAATAGGAGTACCAGAAGAACACCTTTTGAGATTGTTACTAGAGTACATCCTAGAGGTATATCAAAATTAAGAGAGATTAGTAGTGAAGATAGAAGAAGTTCAGAATCAGAAGAATTTGTTGATCACATGAAGGACTTACATATTCAAGTTAAGAAACATTTGGAGGAAATGAATAGCAAGTATAAGGAGAAGGAAGATGAGAAGAGGAGACATAAGGAATTGGAAGTTGGCGATGAAGTGATCGTGTATCTGAGAAAAGAAAGATTCTCGGTTGGAACTTATAACAAATTACATATGAGAAAGTTTGGACCTTGCAGGATTTTGAGAAAGTTCAGTTTTGGGAATGCATATGAAGTGGAGTTACTAGATAGTCTAAGTATTTCACCTGTATTTAACATTGAAGATCTTAATCAGTATCATGAACTAGAATTCAGTGAGGATAATATTGTAGACTTGGAGAAACAGTTTCCCTAGAAGGATCTGGATCAGATTGAAGACATTTTGGACAGTAGGATTGGGCGTAGTACTCGGAGCATTTAGTATAAGGAGTATCTTGTGAAGTAGAAGGATAGACGAGTTGAAGATTCATCTTGGATTTATCAAGAAGAGGTAGACCACGTTGGTTTTCCTCTGACCCCAGAAAAGTGAGAGACTCACTTTTTTTTCAACAACCCCAGATGTCTGATGCAAGAGCATCCCCGGTTCATAGCAATCTTGCATCAACCAAAAATATTTCCTTTCTGTTTTGCTTTCTGTTTACAGTTTCAGAATTTCTATCTGTGTGTCCCATATTGATAACTCAATGATGAAAAGTGAGTACCAAACCAGTATTGAGAGGGGCGGGGGTGACTCAGTACAGGCACAACAATAAAAAACTTCTATTGAGCTGGTTTGATTGCAGACTATAAACTACTGGCAATCCCTAACACCGGTCCAAACTAGACTACTATCGGTTAAACACAGTGCAACTGTGAAAGACATGAACTGGTCAATCTTCTTAGCTTTCCACACAAACTACTTCCTCATTTCCATTTTCTCCTTATGCATAAACAAATAATCTATCATCAGAGACACAATAATTTACTAGCATAACATGATTCATCGCTAGACAGAAAATAACAAAGCATCACATGAAAGAGGTATCACACATGACACACACATTTTTCATGTGGAAACCCAACTAGGAAAAACCACAATGGGGATGAATACCCACAAGCTATTTTTGAACTCTTTAGAAGTTCGCTCTGTTAGGAGCCCAGTCCAGTTAAAGACTATTACAACAGGTTCTGTTAGGAACTGATCCTGTTAGGGATCACCCGGTTAAGGGATGGCGAGAATACCCGGTTAAGGGTTAAACCCTGTGAGAGGTTACCTTGTTAGACGATTTTATAAACTCAATGGCTTTGAGTCACCCTGTTAAAGGATTTATAGCAAGCTGGTTAAAGCTACCCGGTTAAGGGATTTTCCAACTGTTGAAGTAGTTAAAGATCAACAGGTATTACAATGATCTGGTAATAGCACTCAATGCCAATGCAGATCCACTTTGGTTCCTTCCTTCTGCACACACACTAGGTAGGTATCAATCCTCTTATCTGGTATGGAAAGAATTGTGTATCTCTATACTTAGATACACACACAACATTTGCCAACAACCTCAACATGAAACATAACATTGACCTTATAGAACATAGATAGGTCGGCAGCATAAACCCTAAACACTTAGGTTAAGCAATTGATCGGTTAAATCCTGACCATTGAGCACTTTGCATTTCAATACAATGGTCTTGAATAGATCTCAAGACATTCTCCATCATTCGTTCTTCACCGCTTCATGGAGGCGATAGCCCATCACGCGTTCTCCACCGTTTGCAAAGACTTTGCACATTCTCAAGGTAGATAGGACCAATCTCTTTCATGCAAGATCCTTCACGTGCACAAGGCTTATGTGGCAACATGATTTGATCTCCATTACAATGCTAACTCATCACACAATGTCATCAGGCTTGGAATACTTCAACTGCAAACCCTGAAGCTAAGACTACCAACTAGTAGTTCTACCACATTCCATGTACCGGTTCTTGTTCCAACATACCGGTTTCGGTTCACAACATCATACCGGTTCACTTGGACAAGCATACTGCTTCACTTATTGCACATATACCGATTTACACCACCATACCAGTTCTCTTTGCCAGTTGCTTAACTTCAATATACCGGTTCACTTCTTAGCATATTGACATCAATGACAACATACAATATCATCATGTCATCATACTTTTGAACATATGCCAACAATCTCCACCTTTGACATTGATGGAAATATACAATGATATCACTCTGTCTGCATGACATCTTCTCCTAAATATTGCATATATCTTTTCACTTCACATCTTCTCCCCCTTTGACAACAATGCCAAAGTGGAGGCACAAGCGTCCTTATTCCACTACGCTACTCCCCCTGAGGAGTAGCATCCTTCAAAACATCAATCCTGAGAAGATATAGCAAAGTAAGATCTGACTGATGTGTAGCACTTACTTTTAGTCCACCTCTTGAAGGGGCAACACCCCTAATTCACCTCTCAAATAGGTAAATGAAGCCTTCGGTAGAGGCTTGGTGAATATGTCTGCTAACTACTCCTTACTGGACACATGTTCCAATGTCACCTCTTTGTTCTGAACCTTTTCCCTCAAGAAATGATACTTGAGTTCAAAGTGCTTGGTTCTAGCATGTAACACCAGATTCTTGGAGATATTAATTTCACTTGTATTGTAACAGAATGTACTTACCGGTTCAGATACAAGAACTTTGAAGCCATTCAATACATGCTTCATCCAAATAGTTTGGGTACAGTTCATAAAGGCTACAACATACTCCGCTTCTACTGTAGACTAAGAGATATAGCTCTACTTTTTACTCATCCATGAGACAAGTCTACCACCGAGAAAGAATGCACCACCGGTTGTGCTCTTCCTGTCATCTACATTACCAGCCCAATCAGCATCTGTGAACACTTTCAGGTTGAACTCATTATTGTATGGATACCATAACCCATAGTCAATAGTTCCTTTTAGATATCTAAGAATCCGCTTGACTGCTACCAAGTGGGATTCTCTTGGGCTTTGCTGAAACTGAGCGGTAATACCCACTGCATGTTCAATGTTCGGTCTGCTATGCACTACACAATGCAACTTACCAATCATTGATTGGTATTCCTTCTCATTTACCAGTGCTGAGTCATCTTCTTTTCATAGTTTACAACCGCTCACCATTGGTGTACAAACCGGTTTACTATCTTCAATGCCAAAGGTCTTCAACACCTCTTTGACATACTTGGACTGAGTAATAAAGATTCCATCTTTCATTTGTTGAATCTGCAGTCCAATGAAGAACTTAATCTCCCCTATGAGTGACATCTCAAATTCCTTCTTCATCCCATTAGAAAAATCATGACTCATCTTGTCATCTCCTCCAAAGATGATGTCATCAACAAATACTTCACAGATCAGAATCTGATCTCTGTCTGATTTCAAGTAGATATTGCTATCTTTACTTGTTCTTTCAAATCCAAACTTCACAAGATGGGAGTGCAAGCATTCATACCATGCTCTAGGTGCCTGCTTTTGTCCATACAAGGCTTTATGTAGCCTACACACCATGTCACTGTCTTCTAATAGGGAAAACCCATCTGGTTGCTCTATATACACCTCCTCTTCAAGTATTCAATTTAGGAATGCAGATTTTACATCCATTTGGTATACCTTGAATCATTTAAAAGTTGCATATGCAAGAAGCATACGAACTCCTTCCAATCTGGCTACTCGAGCAAAGGTTTTTCCATAGTCCTCTCCTTCTTCTTGAGCATACCCCTTACACACTAGTCTGGCTTTGTTTCTTATCACTGTCCCATCTTCATTCAACTTATTTCTGAAAACCCATTTGGTACCAATGACATTTTTATGCTCTGGTCTGGGTACTAAGAACCATGCACCATTCTTTTCTATCTGATCAAGTTCCTCTTCCATTGCCTTGACCCAATCTTCATCTTTATGTGCCTCTTTGAATGATTTAGGCTCAAATTCAGAGATCATACATGAGTTTTCTCTGACCTTTCTTCTTCTAAGAATTCCTGCATCTTTGTCTCCTATGATCTGCTTTGGATCATGATTGAGTTTGACATACCTAGGTATATTCTTAACAACTTCCTCTTGCTTTTCTTCATCATCCTCGTCTTCATCAGCATCTACCGGTGTATGAGCACAGTTGTTGGTACTGGGCAGATTTACAATCGATTCCTAGAAGGTTACTACTGGTTCACCTCCTACATGCTCTTTGCCAGTTTCCTCAGATTTCTCAGAGTTTTCATCAACCCTAACATTGATGGTTTCAACAATTCTCTGAGTCCTATTGTTGAAACATTTGAGAGCTTTGCTCTTGTGGAATACATTAGGAATATTCCCTCATCACATTTGGCATCAAACTTGCTCTGATGTTCACTCCTCTTGATATAACATTTACTACCAAACACTCTAAAGTAGCTTACCACTGGTGTCTTACCGGTCCAGTACTCATAAGGAGTCTTATCCTTTCCTTTCTTGATGAGTACCCGGTTCATTGTGTAGGTTGCAGTGCTCACCGCTTCTCTCCAAAAGGTGTGAGTGACCTTTCCTTGGATCAACATAGTTCTAGCCGCTTCAACCATAGTTCGGTTGTTCCTCTCTGCTAAGCCATTCTGCTATGGAGTTCGCGGGGTAGACAGTTGCCTCTTGATTCCATTCTCTTCACAATATTTGTTGAATTCACCAGAAGTGAATTCCCCTCCTTGATGAGTTCTAAGGAATTTGATTCTTCTACCGCTTTCCTTTTCTACCAGTGCTCTGAAGGCTTTGAACTTTCCAAAAGATACAGATTTGTCCTTCAAGAATGTGACCCACATCATTCTTGAGCAATCATCTATAGGAATCATAAAATACCAATCTCCCTGCACACCCCTAGTCTTCATAGGACCACACACATCAATATGCACAAGATCAAGTAAATTGTCAGCAGTGAAAGATTTACCTTTGAAGGTTTAGGAAGACATTTTCCCCAGTTGACACTCTCTGCACAAAGGATTTTCCAGTTTGCTCAGCACAAGTAATCCTCTAACTGCCTTGGTCTTACTAGCCTTCACAATATTATCAAAGTTTACATGGTAGAGTCTCCTATGCCATATCTAGATATCATCAAACTTGGCCATAAGACATGTACTTATATTTGCATTGAGTTGAAATAAGTTACCTTTGGTCTGCATACCAGTGGCCATCAATTCACCATTCTTTGCTTTGATTTTGCACACTCCATTTTTGAATTCCAGTGTGATTCCATCATCATTCAGCTGGGCAACACTCAATAGATTGTGTTTGAGACCTTCCACCCAATACACATTGTCAGCACTGCTCTTTCCATTTAGAGAGATGGACCCTCTGCCTTGACCATACATGGTGCATCATTACCAAAATGAACCACACCACCATCATACTCTTCCAGGGATATAAACTTTCTCTGGTCACCAGTCATATGGTGAGAGCAACCACTATCAATAATCCACTCATTGGAATTATCAAACTGGGAGACAAGAGCCTTTTTGTCTGACACATCCTCCTTGACTACAACAAACACAATATCTTCATTTTCTTCATCTATGACACCTTCATCAATTGCTACAAAATAGTTTATCCAGTTTCCTCCTTTGAATTTCTTGAACCTTTCCATTTTGTCCTTGCTATCACCATTAGGATAGTTTATAGCAATGTGTCCTATCTGGTTACAAGAAAAGCATTCCAAAGGAAGCTTACCTCTATATTTGTCGGTTCCCTTGGGAAGTCTCTTGGCAAGAAGAGCTTCAAATTCCATTAGAATCTCCTCATCATCCATTTCTCTGCTCTATCTTGGTTCACCACTGGTGCTTGCTTCTTTTCCTTTTCTGGATGGTGCAACAGATGCTCTAAAAGATGATTCAGTCTTCTAAACAATGCCATCAAAACTATTTAGCTCATAGGCTGTTAATTTTGCAATGATGGAGTCTAGGGATACCTTAGTCTTTTCTATTAATCTCAACTCCTGAATAGAATCAACCCTTATTGCATAGACCGGTAATAAGGATCTCAAAACTTTGCTGACAATAGTGGAATCTTCCATTTTACCACCTGCACTCTTGATATCACCAAGAACGGTTTTGATTCGTATTCCATATCATTGAATGGTCTCCCCTTCAATCATCTGCACATCTTCAAACTTACCTCTAAGGCTTTCTTCCTTAGCTTATTTTACATGCTCATCACTGCCATAGATATTTTCAAGAGTATCCCATACTTCTTTGGGATTGTCTTTATCCTGGACATCAATAAACTCAATGTCAGATAAGCTACTGATTAGGGCTTCCATGACTTACCCATTCTCCTGAATCTCTCTCTTTCGGTCATCGGTGACGGTACAAATAACATAAACGTTCTCAACATAGCTCCAATGTTGAGCACCCATGCTTCTGATGCATATCTTCATTCTGTCCTTCCATATTTTAAAGTTATTTTTGTTGAACTTTGGACCTTCCCTCAAGCAGTTAAGCTTACAACACTAAGGACTTGGAGGATGCTCTGATACCAATTGATACATGAATGATGAAAAGAGTACCAAACTGGTGCTGAGAGGGGGGGGGTGTGAATCAGTACAGGCACAACAATAAAAAACTTCTCTTGAGCTGGTTTGATTGCAGACTGTAAACTACTGGCAATCCCTAACACCAGTCCAAACCAGACTTCTATCGGTTAAACACAGTGCAATTGTGAAAGACATGAACCGGTCAATCTTCTTATCTTTCCACACAACCTACTTCCTAATTTCCATTTTGTCCTTATGCATAAATAGATAATCTATCATCAGAGACACAATAATTTACTAGCATAACATGATTCACCGCTTGATAGAAAATAACAAAGCATCACATGAAAAAGGTATCACACATGACACACACATTTTTCACGTGGAAACGTAACTGGGAAAAACCACAGTGGGGATGAATACCCACAAGCTATTTTTGAACTCTTTAGAAGTCCACTCTGTTAGGAGCCCAGTCCGGTTAAAGACTGTTATAATAGGTTCTGTTAGGAACTGATCCTATTCGGGATCACCCAGTTAAGGGATGGCTAGAATACTCGGTTAAGGGTTAAACCCTATTAGAGGTTACCTTGTTAGAGGATTTTATGAACTCAATGGCTTTGAGTCACCCTGTTAAAGGATTTACAGCAAGCTGGTTCTGGTTAAAGCTACCCGGTTAAGGGATTTTCCAATTGTTGAAGTAGTTAAAGATCAATAGGTATTACAATGATCTAGTAATAGCACTCAATGCTAATGCAGATCCGCTTTAGTTCCTTCCTTCTGCACACACACTAGGTAGGTATCAATCCTCTTATCTGGTATGGAAAGAATCATGTATCTCTGCACTTAGATACACACACAACATTTGCCAACAACCTCAACATGAAACATAACATCGACCTTATAGAACACAGATAGGTTGGCAGCATAAACCCTAAACACTTAGGTTAAGCAATTGATCGGTTCAATCCTGACCATTGAGAACTTTGCATTTGAATACAATGGTCTTGAATAGATCTCAAGACATTCTCCATCATTTGTTCTTCACAGCTTCATGGAGGCGATAGCCCATCACGCGTTCTCCACCGTTTGCAAAGACTTTGCACATTCTCGAGGTAGATAGGACCAATCTCCTTCATGCAAGATCCTTCACGTGCACAAGACTAACGTGGCAACATGATTTGATCTCCATTACAATGCTAACTCAACACACAATGTCATCAAGCTTGGAATACTTCAACCGGAAACCTTGAAGCTAAGACTACCAACCAGTAGTTCTACCACATTCCATGTACCGGTTCTTGTTCTGACATACTAGTTCTGGTTCACAACATCATACCTGTTCACTTGGACAAGCATACCGCTTCACTTATTGCACATATACCGATTTACACCACCATACCAGTTCTCTTTTCTAGTTGCTTAACTTCAATATACCGGTTCACTTCTCAACATATTGAAATCAATGACAACATACAATATCATCATGTCATCATACTCTTGCACATATGCCAACAGTCTCCCCCTTTGGTATTGATGGACATATACAATGATATCACTCTGTCTGCATCACATCTTCTCCTACATACTACATATATCTTTTCACTTCACATCTTCTCCCCCTTTGACAACAATGCCAAAGTGGAGGCACAAGCTTCCTTATTCCACTACGCTGCTCCCCCTGAGGAGTAGCATCCTTCAACACATCAATCCTGAGAAGATATAGCAAACTAAGATATGATTTATGTGGAGCACTTACTTTTAGTTCACCTCTTAAAGGGGCAGCACCCCTAATTCACCTCTCAAATAGGTAAATGAAGCCTTCGGTAGAGGCTTGGTGAATATGTCTGCTAACTGCTCCTTACTGGACACATGTTCCAATGCCACCTCTTTGTTTTGAACCTTTTCCCTCGAGAAATGATACTTGAGTTCAAAGTGCTTGGTTCTAGCATGTAAAACTAGATTCTTGGAAATATTAATTGCACTTGTATTGTCATAGAATATACTTACCGGTTCAGATACAGAAACTTTGAAGCCATTCAATACATGCTTCATCCAAATAGTTTGGGTACAGTTCATAAAAGTTGCAACATACTCTGCTTCTACTATAGATGGAGAGATACAACTCTTCTTTTTACTCATCCATGAGACCAATCTACCACGGAGAAAGAATGCACCACCGGTTGTGCTCTTCCGGTCATCTACATTACCAGCCCAATCAACATCTATGAACACTTTCAGGTTGAACTCATTATTGTATGGATACCATAACCCATAGTCAATAGTTCCTTTCAGATATCTAAGAATCTGCTTAACTGCTACCAAGTGGGATTCTCTTGGGCTTTGCTGAAACTGAGCAGTAATACCCACTGCATGTGCAATGTCCGGTCTGCTATGCACTAGACAATGCAACTTACCAATCATTGATTGGTATTCCTTCTCATTTACTAGTGCCGAGTCATCTTCTTTTCATAGTTTACAACCGCTCACCATTGGTGTACTAACCGGTTTACTGTCTTCCATGCCAAAGGTCTTCAACACCTCTTTGACATACTTGGACTGAGTAATAAAGATTCCATCTTTCATTTGTTGAATTTGTAGTCCAATTAAGAACTTAATCTCCCCTATGAGTGACATCTCAAATTCCTTCTTCATCTCATCGACAAAATCATGACTCATCTTGTCATCTCCTCCAAAGATGATGTCATCAATAAATACTTCACAGATTAGAATCTGATCTCTGTCTAACTTTAGGTAGATATTTCTATCTTCACTTGTTCTTTCAAATCCAATCTTCACAAGATGGGAGTGCAAGCATTCATACCATGCTCTAGGTGCTTGCTTTTGTCCATACAAGGCTTTATGTAGCCTACACACCATGTTATTGTCTTCTAATAGGGAAAGCCCATCTGGTTGCTCTATATACACCTCCTCTTCAAGTATTCCATTTAGGAATGTAGATTTTACATCCATTTGGTATACCTTGAATCATTTAAAAGCTGCATATGCAAGAAGCATATGAACTCCTTCCAATCTGGCTATTGGAGCAAAGGTTTTTCAATAGTCTTCTCCTTCTTCTTGAGCATACCCCTTACACACCAGTCTGGCTTTGTTTCTTATCACTGTCCCATCTTCATTCAACTTATTTCTGAAAACCCATTTGGTACCAATGACATTTTTATGCTCTGGTCTGGGTACCAAGGACCATGCACCATTCTTTTCTATCTGATCAAGTTCCTCTTCCATTGCCTTGACCCAATCTTCATCTTTATGTGCCTCTTTGAATGATTTAGGCTCAAATTCAGAGATCATACATGAGTTTTCTCTGACCTTTCTTCTTCTAATAATTCCTGCATCTTTGTCTCCTATGATCTGCTTTGGATCATGATTGAGTTTGACATACCTAGGTATATTCTTAACAACTTCCTCTTGCTTTTCTTCATCATCCTCATCTTCATCATCATCTACCGGTGTAGGAGCACAGTTGTTGGTACTGGGCAGATTTGCAATCGATTCCTAGAAGGTTACTACCGGTTCACCTCCTACATGCTCTTTCCCGGTTTCCTTAGATTTCTCAGAGTTTTCATCAACCCTAACATTGATGGTTTCAACAATTCTCTGAGTCCTATTGTTGAAACATTTGAGAGCTTTGCTCTTGTGGAATACATTAGGAATATTCCCTCATCACATTTGGCATCAAACTTGCTCTGATGTTCACTCCTCTTGATATAACATTTACTACCAAACACTCTGAAGTAGCTTACCACTGGTGTCTTACCGGTCTAGTACTCATAAGGAGTCTTATCCTTTCCTTTCTTGATGAGTACCTGATTCATTGTGTAGGTTGCAGTGCTCACCGCTTCTCTCCAAAAGGTGTGAGTGACCTTTCCTTGGATCAACATAGTTCTAGCCGCTTCAACCATAGTTCGGTTGTTCCTCTCTGCTAAGCCATTCTGCTATAAAGTCTGGGGGGCAGACAGTTGCCTCTTGATGTCATTCTCTTCACAATATTTCTGGAATTCACTAGAAGTGAATTCACCTCCTTGATCAGCTCTAAGGCATTTGATTCTTCTACCGCTTTCCTTTTCTACCAGTGCTCTGAAGGCTTTGAACTTTCCAAAAGATTCAGCTTTGTCCTTCAAGAATGTGACCCACATCATTCTTGAGCAATCATCTATAAGAATCATAAAATACCTATCTCCCTACACACTCCTAGTCTTCATTGGACCACACAAATAAGTATGCACAAGAACAAGTAAATTGTCAGTAGTGAAAGATTTACCTTTGAAGGTTGAGGAAGACATTTTGCTCAGTTGACACTCTTTGCACAAAGGATTTTCCGGTTTGCTCAGCACAGGTAATCCTCTAACTGCCTTGGTCTTACTGGCCTTCACAATGTTATCAAAGTTTACATGGTAGAGTCTCCTATGCCATATCCAGCTATCATCAAACTTAGCCATAAGACATGTACTTATATTTCCATTGAGCTGAAATAAGTTACCTCTGGTTTGTATACAGGTGGCCATCAATTCACCATTCTTTCCTTTGATTTTGCACAGTCCATTTTTGAATTCTAGAGTGAGTCGACCGTCATTCAGCTAGGCAACACTCAATAGATTGTGTCTGAGACCTTCCACCCAATACACATTATCAACATTGCTCTTTCCATTTAGAGAGATGGACCCTCTGCCTTTGACCATACATGGTGCATCATTACCAAAATGAACCACACCACCATCATACTCTTCCAGGGATATAAACTTGCTTTGGTCACTAGTCATATGGTTAGAGCAACCACTGTCAATAATCCTCTCATTGGAATTATCAAACCGGGAGACAAGTGACTTTTTGTCTGACACATCCTCCTTGACTACAACAAACACAACATCTTCATTTTCTTCATCTGTGACACCTTCATCAACTGCTACAAAATAGTTTATCCTTTTCCTCCTTTGAATTTCTTGAACCTTTCTAGTTTGTCCTTGCTATCACCATCAGGACAGTTTATAGCAATGTGTCCTATCCGGTTACAAGAAAAGCATTTCAAAGGAAGCTTACCTCTGTATTTGCCAGTTCCCTTGGGAAGTCTCTTGGCAAGAAGAGCTTCAAATTCCATTAGAATCTCCTCATCATCCATTTCTCTACTCTGTCTTGGTTCACCGCTGGTGCTTGCTTCTTTTCCTTTTCTAGATGGTGCAGCAGATGCCTTAAAAGCTGATTCAGTCTTCTGAACACTGCCATCAAAACTATTTAGCTCATAGGCTGTGAATTTTGCAATGATGGAGTCTAGGGATACCTTAGTCTTGTCTATTGATCTCAACTCCTGAATAGCAGCAACCCTTATTGCATAGACCGGTAATAAGGATCTCAAAAATTTGCTGACAATAGTGGAATCTTCCATTTTACCACCTGCACTCTTTATATCACCAACAACGGTTTTGATTTGTATTCCATATTGTTGAATGGTCTCCCCTTCAACCATTCACATGTCTTCAAACTTACCTCTAAGGCTTTCTTCCTTAGCTTGTTTTACATGCTCATCACCGCCATATATATTTTCAAGAGTATCCCATACTTCTTTGGGATTGTCTTTATCCTAGACATCAATAAACTCAATGTCAGATAAGCTATTGATTAGGGCTTCCATGACTTTCCCATTCTCCTGAATCTCTCTCTCTTTTGGTCATCGGTGAGAGTACTAGTAGGGATAACATAAACATTCTCAACATAGCTCCAATGTTGAGCACCCATGCTTCTAATGTATATCTTCATTTTGTCCTTCCATATTTTAAAGTTATTTTTGTTGAACTTTGGGCCTTCCCTCTTCATCATTACAATATGATCTTTCCGTCAAGTGGTTAAGCTTACAACACTGAGGACCTGGAGGATGCTCTAATACCAATTGATAACTCAATGATGAAAAGTGAGTACCAAATTGGTACTGAGAGGGGGGGGGGGGTGAATCAGTACAGGCACAACAATAAAAAACTTCTCTTGAGCTGGTTTGATTGCAGACTGTAAACTACTGGCAATCCCTAACACTGGTCCAAACCAAACTACTACCGGTTAAACACAGTGCAACTGTGAAAGACATGAACCGGTCAATCTTCTTATCTTTCCACACAACCTTCTTCCTCATTTCCACTTTGTCCTTATGCATAAACAGATAATCTATCATCAGAGACATAATAATTTACTAGCATAACATGATTCACCACTTGACAGAAAATAACAAAGCATCACATGAAAGAGGCATCACACATGACACACACATTTCACATGTGGAAACCCAACTAGGAAAAACCACAGTGGGGATGAATAACCACAAGCTATTTTTGAACTCTTTAGAAGTCCGCTCTGTTAGGAGCCTAGTCCAGGTAAAGACTGTTACAATAGGTTCTGTTAGGAACCGATCCTATTCGGGATCACCCAGTTAAGGGATGGATAGAATACCCAGTTAAGGGTTAAACCCTATTAGAGGTTACCTTGTCAAAGGATTTTATGAACTCAATGGCTTTGAGTCACCCTATTAAAGGATTTACAACAAGCTGGTTAAAGCTACCCGATTAAGGGATTTTCCAACTGTTGAAGTAGTTAAAGATCAACAGGTATTACAATGATTTGGTAATAGCACTCAATACCAATGCAGATCCACTTTAGTTTCTTCCTTCTGCACACACACTAGGCAGGTATCAATCCTCTTATGTAGTCTGGTAAGAATCACATATCTCTACACTTAGATACACACACAACATTTTCCAACAACCTCAACATGAAACATAACATCGACCTTATAGAACACAGATAGGTCGACAGCATAAACCCTAAACCCTAAACACTTAGGTTAAGAAATTGATTGGTTCAATCCTGACCATTGAGCACTTTGCATTTGAATAAAATGGTCTTGAACAGATCTCAAGACATTCTCCATTGTTCGTTCTTCACCACTTCATGGAGGCGATAGCCCATCACGTGTTCTCCACCATTTGCAAAGACTTTGCACATTCCCAAGGTAGATAGGATCAATATCCTTCATGCAAGATCCTTCATGTGCATGAGACTGACGTGGCAACACGATCTGATCTCCATTAGAATGCTAACTCATCACACAATGTCATCAAGCTTGGAATACTTCAACTGGAAACCCTGAAGCTAAGTCTACCAACTAATAGTCCTACCACATTCCATGTACTGGTTCTTGTTCTGACATACCGGTTCCGGTTCACAACATCATACCACTTCACTTATTGCACATATACCGGTTGACACCACCATACCGGTTCTCTTTTCCAATTGCTTAACTTCAATATACTGGTCCACTTCTCAGCTTATTGACATCAATGACAACATACAATATCATCATGTCATCATACTCTTGCACATATGCCAAAACATATTTGGCTCACCAAAACCTATGGAGTTAGATTTTACTTGAATACTTGATCATCTTCCTTATTTCCAAACCATGGGGCATTTGGATCATTTTCTGACAAGTTATCGCTACCGGTTTCTGAGACAATTTTTATTACCGGTTGCCTGGACCTATTTGCATTGGTGATCTACCAGATCCCCTTCTGTATCTTGCAGAGCCATAAGCGTTGATTTTGATGTTCCTTGGAATGTGGCCAAACTTTTCATGTGATCTACACTTCATCCTTTGTATTTTCTGGAGGAATTTCTTTGGTGGAGGGCGACCTTGTTGGTTTTACACATTAGGTCTTGTTCTTGGGATTTTGATCCCTTTTTTTGGACAGATCGGATCCCCTTGGATCATATAAATCATTTTAATTGAGCATTAGAATGTAATCAAGAAGTTAAACTGAGCATAGAAGATAGATCTTAAGATTTGAGGTCCCAAATGTGACCTGTTCTGTATTTTGAGCATGTTTTAGCAGGCCTGTGAGCCAGTTTCTGTAACCCAATTGTTACCGGTTGGTTGTAAACATTTTTCATGATATATTTCAATCTATTTTGTATTGCCTCCATCATGTCCTTGTTTTTTTGTTGTGTTTACTATTGTTGACTGGTCTGGACTGATCTCTTTGAGGTCCCTCCTAGCCGGTAACTACTTCACTCTACCACAGATTATACCAACTTTGTCATCACCAAACCTAACAACACCACCATCATACTTTTCCAAGATCAATTTTTTTTTCTTATCACCTATCATATGATGAGAGCATCTATTGTCAATCACCCATTCATCCTTTTCTTCAACTTGTGTAGCTAAAGCTCTTTCCTCATTAATGCATCTAGTAGAATTAGTAGGCATTGGATCATCTTCCTTGATAGAAATAAACACCCATTCATTATCACTTGAATTTCCTTTATCAAATTCATCATTTGTAACACCTTCATTAGCAGCATAATAACATCTCTTCTAAAATATAGGCTTGTAGGTTTTCTTAGGAACTCTTTCCAGACACCTTGAAGAAAAATGTCCTATCTTATTGCATGAAAAACATTTAAGAGACAATTTTCCTTCATACTTACCAGCTCCCTTGGGCAATCTCCTAGCAACTAGTGCTTCAATCTCCTCAAGCTCTCGCTCTTCTTCTTCATTTGTATTCATCTCTTTCTCATATCTAGATATCCTCCTTGAATAACTTTCACTTAGATCAAATCTTTGCTTGTCCTTTCCAGAAATAGTGGCTTTGAATGCAAATTCTACCTTAGGAAGAGAATCACCAAACTCACTTAATTCAAAGGCTAATAGCCTACCAATCAACATCTCTAGTCACATCAGTCACGATCTAGACCTCCTCAATAGTAGTAACTTTATGTTTGTAGGATATAGGCAAGGATCTGAGCACTTTAGAAACTATCTCCGACTCTTCCAACTTTCCACTAACACATCTGATATTGACCACCAATTCATTCACCTTCTACATAAAATAAGTAAAGTTATAATCTTTTCCCATGTTCAACATCTCATACTTTCTTTTCAAGCTCTGCAACTTAGCAATCTTCACATAAATGTCACCTTCATATAGTGTTTCCAATTTCTTCTAGATCTCATGAGTAGTTTTCAATTCCATCACATTTTCCATTTTCAAATCAGTCAAAGAACTCAACAATTATTCCTTAGCCCTGATATTGTATTCTACTTAACCTCATTCGGAGTTGAAGGACCATTTGTGGGAACAATATAGTTGTCTCTAGTAACTTTCCAGTAATCTTCACCAATGCATCTCAAGTAACAATCCAATAGATTCTTCCAAAGAGAATAATTTGTTCCATCAAATCTCGGACTCTCTTTCTTGTAAGTAGCCATCGTAAATTACCTCAAGTTGTTAAGATTCTTCGGAGGAACCTGCTCTGATACCAATTGATATAAATAGGGCAGACAACTGAGAGGTGGGGTGAATCAGTTATCACCAAAACTTACAACAACTTACTTTAATCTCATATCTGATAATAACAGTGAAAGCATAAATCAATAGCACTATATAAACACACATAACACCAAGAATTTTGACATGGAAAACTATTAGGTCCAACTAGGAAAGCTAATGTACTAAGAGGGGAGGGGTGAATCAGTACTTCAAAACTTTTCTTGAACAACAATTTTACTGTTAAACATAAACTAAATACTGCTGATCTCATAATATATAATGCTGAAACATAATCATAGAAATAACATTCATACAAATTTCACTCCATAACACAAAGATTTTGGTTACGCAGAAACTCTTGGTTAGAAAGAAAATCTGCGGTGGGGATGGCACCCACAACTTCACTACTGTAATAATCAAGATTGCTCAATTAGAGCTACATGTTTAGCTATTTCTGATAGCTTACCCTATTAGGAGTACAAAGATCTTTAGATCTACCTTGCTAAAGGATTTTACAAACACTTTTACAAAATGTTATACCTGGTTAAAGGCTTTATAATTTATAGACTTTGTTAGAGTCTTTTACCCTGTTAAAGGTTTCTAACTCAACTCAAAATAATTCAATCAAAATTTTTACAAAATATCTGCAACTTTACATCTGAAATGTTATAGCAGACTCTATGTGCTCAATATGAAATTACCTTGCTCATAGAATACCTCAGTAATTGATAAGTGAACTCGGTGACCACTTCTGTATACTCTATCACTTAAACTATTCTCTGAAAAACCTTCTCGGTGACCTCTGAATATCTTTGTTAATATTCACATCTTATCTTCTCTCAAGATTTTCATATTCAACTCATCATTTTTCCCTCTTGTTTAGATACTCAAATCATTATGTATATATAGATCTCTGAGATGGTGATCTATTCATGCATCGATCATACAAACATGTTTTATCGAATGAATAAACATAGAAATCATTTCATTGCATAAACTCCCTCAAAATCATACAAAATCTTTAAATGCAATTTCCTATGTAATAATGGTTCCATGTTCTCGAATCTTGTAACATGTTTCACATGTGTGTCTAGGTTCATTGAATCTAGTAACACATTTTCACTCAGTTTGGATTGACTCGGTATACCTTCTTTGTTGCTCGGTAGACATATAACTTTACTCGGTAGACAGCTCGATGTGTCTCATCTTGGTGACTAGCCTTTCTCTGTAACTGACACCTTAGTAATTACCGACTGGACATTTCGGTGGTATTAACCGACTAGAGTATATAGAATGACTTTGGGTATAAAACTAATGACAACTTAGTAAATAGCAACAATCTCCCCTTTTGACATTAGTTTGGTATGTTTGACAAAACTCCTTTCAAAGTCATAATACAAAATCTATATACTTTACAAAATAAACTAAAATGGCAGTATATACATTTGTTCAAATACATACTCAAATGCATACTCCCCTTATCAATATGCTGTATAACTTGATGTTCTATGCTCCCTCTGTCAATTTCAACTGTACACTCGGTATATATATTATTAACTCTGTACACTCAGATACTCGGTACACTCGCCCTTTTTTACAAACATCAAAACTAGTTACCATTTGGTGGGGGCAACTGGTCAAAAATAGATTTATACTTTGTACGAGAGACTTTGAGAGCGTTGGTAAGTGCATCCTTGACACTTTCCATTAGAGAATTTTGAGCTGTAATATCAATGGATAGTGAGATCAAACCGTCTAAAGTGCTTCCCTCTACTTGAGTGGACAATTGGGTAGCTCGGTTGATCTGCTCTTGAACTGATGATAAATGGGGAATAAATAATGTCTGAAGAGTCATGATATCCATCCTTATTTTGTGCTTTGCATTCCAAAGTTCTAACTATTGAGCCATAAGAGTTTGTAGCTTTGTATAAAAATTCTGAATAGAATTTGGCTTGGTAGTCAATTTATTTGAGAGATCAGCAATCTCTTTTTCAATGACTTCGGTCTTATTCTTGATATCTTTGATAAAGAATGAGAATGTACATAACTTCTATAATAAATAAATAATATGCTTGAGTTGAGGGGACAACTCAGCAATGAATCCAATAAGCTTAGTTTTACCTATAGCAATTTCTTTCTGCACTTCTTCAATCATCTTGGCAGTTAGCTCTTTTTCTTTCAATTTGCTAAGGTATTTTGATGCTTCTACTCCTGATGCTTCCAATTGAGTGAGTAGTTCATCCAATTGCATATGGATAGCAACATCTTTATTTACGGTAGCTTTAGGTAGCATGTCAATCAATAATGCTTTAACCTTCTGAAGTACTCAGTTCTTCTTTTGTATAGCTATTTGTTTTTCTTGCTCTACTTTGGCTTTACAAAGCTCACCAAATTCTATCAGTGCTTGCCCTTTTAGTTTTGCAATGTCAACATTCGGCAACACAATAGGCTTTGATAGATCTATCTTGAAACTGTGCTTCTTTTCTTTCTTCTCCTTTGATGATGATACCTTCACCAGTTGAATGAGGACAATGGCTTTGGAGGCTTGTCCTTCCTCGGTAAGTTGCTCGGTGGAGGCAACACTTTTGTTGGTTCCTATAGCCTCTATTGTATCCTTTGGTGTTTCCTTTCTTGGGGTCTTAGTGGTAATAGTTTCAGTGTTTGAAGGTGCTTGGGAAGTTTGCTCGCCAGTGGCTTGAGAGGTAGATTCACCTTGTGTAGCCTTTTGACCCTCTTTACCTTGATCTGTGTTCTGTGGTTTCTCAGTTGAAACTTGTTGGGTTACCGAAGGATAGGACTTAACTTGTTCCAAAACTAATTCACTTGATACCAGTTTGGAATAGGCATTCCCTTCTATCATTGCTTCTTCCTGTGCCTCAGTATCCATGACATCCTCATCTAACTCAATAGTTGAAGCAGGATCTTGCTCGGTGATGTCAACTATCTCCACTTCACCTTGAGGTTCTTCAGTCTAAATTCTAAATATTTCTTGCCATTTTTCTTTAGTTTCATTCTCTACTTCAAGGTAAAGACCAATCATCATTTTCAAGGCCCTTTGCTTTACTTGAAATTTTGTCTGGTAGTTTTTCAAATGATCTTTTATATCTACTGACATATCTGGAAAGAGATATACCAAAACCCTTTCTCTAATCTGCTTCTCCAAGTCCATAGCATATTTCCATCTATTGTCAATATGAGAGTACAATGCTTTTGGAAGAAAATCAGTTACTTCCAATGCAACTACTCGGAACTTGAGAAGTGTACACACTACTGACTCTTCTATTTGCCTCTTCTCTTCTTCTGTTCTGGAGTCATACGTTACATATCTAAATGACCCAAATCCACCATATTGTTTTAAATTTGCACAAAAATTATCAACACTGTGTATATCTTCCTTAGTGCTTTTCACAATCTGAAATTTATTTGCATCTTCAGACTCTGTGTCACTTGACTCTTTATTCAAAATTAGTCTTTTGGTCATCTTTTTATAAGTTTTGTAACCTTAGGCATTTCAACATTTTTTTGCCTCTTACCGAGTGACACAATAGATGATCTAGTGATCGGTCACTTTGCTGGCGGGGTCAGTGATATCTTGGTTGTATCTTGTTTCTTCTTTTTCAAAATTTTGCCTTTTGGCAACCCGATGCTTAGTGTAATTGTTGGTTCTTGAGCTTTAGATTCTTCCTCGATTGAAAGTTGATCACTCTTGGTAGGAGTGGAGGTAGAACCTTCTCCAAACTTTTTAGTTAAATCCTTTATCATTTTGGTGGCTTTTCTGGTATCCTTAGGTACTACAATGCTCATTTTTACTTTTTCTTTTACCTCTTCATAGGTTCCATACCTGATCTCGGTAGAATGCCTTGGAAGTGCAAAGAAGGCATCTATCTGCTGTTGAGCAATGTCAAAATCAATCTTATAACCCATAGGCAATAAAGATTGAGTCTTGGGCTCTACTGCATTAACATAACAGTAGTCGGTATCCAACTCAAAACAAATGGTATCCTTATACTTTTCCACTAGCTACGGTGGGATCTTGTACTTGCTATGCATCTTTTTCTAAAAATTGTTAAAGTAATCATCCATTATCACATTGAAATTATCACCTAGCTGATTGATGAAATCATTTATCTAATGGGTGATTGGTCGATGTAATTCCCAAACAATGTTATCGACTAAAGGAAAGAATTTCTAAAAATAGAAGAACATACACTTTAAGAGTGACCCAAAATTTAGTGTGTTAGCAGTATTATTCTTCTTCGGTTTCCTTATTATGTTGAGATTTTCAAAAAGATTCTTCAACAACACTTCACATAAGTCAATTTTCATACCCTTTTTCACAATTTTATAGGCCAAATCTATAGCTGCACACGGTACACTGTTTTCTCTTGCTGACTGGAAGAAACAATAACCAATAACTCTAATAGCAAAGTTAAGTTATGCATCAGTTACATTGTTCAACTTAAGACCTCTGCAATCAGACTCAACTCTAGTTAATGTTATCAATTCCTTCTATGAAATCATCTTCTGTGCTCGGGCATGGTCAAATATAGGGTATCCGGTTATTATGTGAATAATCTCCTTGGTGCTCTTGAAAGATTGATCTTCTAACCACATAAAATCGTCATGCACTCTGCTCAAGACAAATTTGACCCATTGGGGTTTGAAGACTCGGGGATAGGTTAGGGCTTCGGTCAATCCCTTAACTTTGATGTGCTCAAACTTGCTATCCAGGATTCCATCAGTGCACAATTCATCATACATATCCTTAATTTCAGTTTGGCCTAGCTCTTCAACACAACACTTAGTATAAAATCTGACATCTTCTATCAACAGAACCCTATCCAGAATAAGAGAGAATGCAGTTTTCTCATCGAGTTTAGATGCCACTTTGGGAGGTAAGGTGTATTTCACTGACGACTTCTCAATGGTCTCAACTACAATGGGTTTTTGCACCTTGGGAGCCAATTCAAACTTGGAATTCTACTTATAGAATAGCTTAGGGTTTCAAATAACCAGAAAATGCTTCCAACTTAGTAAATACAATGCAAATATTCACAACTGATTTTGATTGGTTAACTTGCTTGAAAATGCATTTTAGATTGTGTGAAATACCTTGAATTCACTTTTGGGGATGTTTGATCACCTTTAATTTGCTTAGCTCTGCTCTTTGAAAATTGGTAAGTGAAAAATGATCGTGCAGAGTACTTTAAATACATCCTCAACCTTATTAGGATTCGTGCAGTTAGGTATACTCTGCATCAAATGCACTCAGTTCCACTAAACTGACTATCTCCCTTATACCCTTTTACCGACTAGATAGGCTTAATGTATTTACTGACTTCTCTGGTAAATCAAAAATACTAGATAATATTTCAAATTTTCTATTGCATCTTAGCTATGCAGATCTTGGAATTAAGTATATGATTAATAAGGAACTATTAAAATCTAACCTTGTGAGAATGCAGTCCCTTCATACCTTTATTGATTAATTGGAAGTAGATGCACCTAACTCAGTAGGTAAGCTGCTTTCTTCATTGGTTGACACATTTTCCTTCTTTTCCCATAATTTCTATAGTTTTCTTGTTATCTCCTCAGTATCTCTTCTGGGTTGATCTGTGCATTCTTTAGCCAAGTGTCCAACTTTGTGACAATGAAAGCATGCCATTCCAGGATTTCTCCATGATATCCGGTTGTTCATTCCAAACCTTATCATACAGTTAGCACTTATATGTCTATATCTTCCACAACATTCACCCCATATCCTTGTATTGTAATCCCCTGGTACTACAGTATATTGATGATTGAGATCTGTGTGAGTTTGGCAACTTCTGGTATTTGCTCGGTGTGGAGACCATATATAGTTTTTCTACTTAAACCAACACTTTTCGGTATTGTGTCCATATCTATTGCAATTTTTGCAAAACCCTTTGAATTTTGCCTTTTGATAATTGTTAACAGACTTTGTCCTACATTGTTTAGATGTGTGACCATACTTATTGCAATTGTAACAATAACCATCAAACCTAGTTACATTCGATTGCTTACCTTTTCTGATCAGACAAACATTGGCAGTATGTCCTTGTTTTCCACAGTAGTTGCAAATAGGCTTCTTGTCTTTCATCTTATCTTTGTTTCCAGCCTTCTTTGATGATTCTCCTTTCTCGGTGGTGTTGATCCCTTTCTCGATAGAGTTATTTCTTTTATAACCGAGCCCGACAGATTTGTTAGGTGATCTTAAGTTTAGTTGCTCATCCAACATTCGTGATGCTTTATAACTTTTCTTCAGTGTTTCTTTGGACTTCTTTTCTTCTTCTAGTTCATTAGTCAATCTTGATAATTCAATTTTCAATGCTCAGTTCTCATTTTCTTTTAGATTTGCTTCATGATGTGCATAACCCAATTGATCAGACAGATTATGTTGAATTCCAGTCATCCTTGATATTTCATAATTCTTTTCAGACACCATTGCTTCTAGCTGTTGTTTTTCTCTTTCTACATTTCGAATATTATCTTCAATTGTTCTCAATGCATCAATATTTTCAGTCATTTGTGTGCTAAAATACTCATGCTCCCTTCTCATTGCTTTTAGTTGTTCATTCAGTGCTTTGTTCTTTTCTTTCAGTTCTACAATCATTTCTTCAAACTCTTCTAATATGCTGTTCTCAGATGATGTCTCAATTTGTTCCACCAACTCTTGTGAGTCTTTTAAATCATCAGACAACCTTCTTCTGAATTTCAATGATCTTTGCATTTATCTCTGCATATCTACAATCACTTGATTAGCATGATCCAATTCTTCTTGAAGATTCACAATTCTACGAGATTGTTTGTAGCCTTCCATTGATAGGATATTTATCTTTAGGTTGTTAAACCCTTTACCAAGAGTAGAGCTCTGATACCAATTATTAGGCCCAACTAGGAAAGCTAATGTACTAAGAGGGGAGGGGTGAATCAGTACTTCAAAACTTTTCTTGAACAACAATTTTACTGTTAAACATAAACTGAATACTATTGATCTCATAATATATAATGCTGAAACATAATCACAGAAATAACATTCATACAAATTTCACTCCATAACACAAAGATTTTGGTTATGCAGAAACTCTTGGTTAGAGAGAAAAACTGCGGTGGGGATGGCACCCACAACTTCACTACTGCAATAATCAAGATTGCTCGGTTAGAGCTACATGTTTAGCTATTTCTGATAGCTTACCTTGTTAGGAGTGCAAAGATCTTTACATCTACCTTGGTAAAGGATTTTACAAACACTTTTACAAAATGTTGTACCTAGTTAAAGGCTTTACAATTTATCGACTTTGTTAGAGTCTTTTACCCTGTTAAAGGTTTCTAACTCAACTCAAAATAATTCAATCAAAATCTTTACAAAATATCCTGCAACTTTACATCTGAAATATTATAGCAGACTCTATGTGCTCAATATGAAATTACCTTGCTCATAGCATACCTCGGTAATTGATAAGTCAACTCAGTGACCACTTTTGTATACTCTGTCACTTAAACTGTTCTCTGAAAAACCTTCTCGGTGACCTCTAAATATCTCTGTTAATCTTCACATCTTATCTTCTCTCAAGATTTTCATATTCAACTCATCATTTTTCCCTCTTGTTTAGATACTCAAATCATTCTATATATATAGATCTCTGAGATGGTGATCTATTCATGCATCGATCATACAAACATGTTTATCAAATGAATAAACATAGAAATTATTTCATTGGATAAAATCCCTCAAAATCATACAAAATCTTTAAATGCAATTTCCTATGAAATAACGGTTCCATGTTCTTGAATCTTGTAACATGTTTCACATGTGTGTCCAGGTTCATTGAATCTGGTAACACGTTTTCACTCGGTATACCTTCTTTGCTGCTCGGTAGACATAGAACTTTACTCAGTAGACAGCTCGGTGTGTCTCATCTCGGCGACTAGCCTTTCTCTGTAACCGACACCTTAGTAATTATCGACTAGACATTTTGGTGGTATTAACCGACTAGAGTATATAGAATGACTTTGGGCATAAAAATAATGACAACTTAGTAAATAGCAACAAAAACTTGGTCAACAAAAAAAACACATTGGGAACCTACCTACAATATTATGATACCATGTTAGAAGTATATGAAATATTACAATGGGGAATGCACATGCATTCAAGCGCATTGCCTAGAGCTCACTGCTCAAAAACAACAAAGGGAAAAAACCTTGGGAAGACTCACTGTCTTAAAAATAAATTTGGATTACATCCGAAGGATCATGAACTAATAAAATAGCATCTCCTCATGCCTAGTTACAATTCTGGTTAAGAACATATAACATCTCTCACACTTCTCCACACTTCTACTCTACTTTTGAATGATTAATACATTATTCGCACACAACACACCTTGGAACACTCAATTACAAAGATATTACATTTATTTATACATGACATCAACCTTTAGATCAATATCATCAAGGTTGGCTCAACCCATATGACCTAATTACAAAAATATAATCATACACACTACAATATCAAATTTGGACTAAGTGATGTCAGCTAAGACATAGCACATACTAAAATCACATGCCTCAAACATGAAACACCTCCAAGAATTATGCCTCAAACATCCACAATACATTATACACATCAAGACGGTCAAGGGCATGAAGAACACCACCGGATCAAGGAAAATCATCAATAACGTGTTCACCCATCAATGCGGACAACCAACAAAAATAGCACACAATCTAGAAACATCCACACCAACTCAAATTACTAGAATCATCATTGTCATCATACCAAACTTAAAGAACATTAATTGAACTGATTGTCAACCAGGAAAAATAACTTGCAAAGCTCCAAACCATGAACCACTTGAATTGAGGACACACATAAATGTCCCAAATATAGTTCCAAATCCATAAACCAAGATATTACAATGCAGAGTAATGCAGATCAAATATTGAACACAGGCAATAGTGAATGATAGAAAAACTGGCCACAACATAGATACTCATAACTCACTCAAATATTCATGTGGACCTCTAACACTTGCACTGAATGAACTAGAGATATCACTCTACAAACCCTTTAATCTGCAAACACTGATCATCAATATACAACATAAATCAACTAATTGAGCTTCACTACATCACTGCTCTAGACAGAGAAAATATGTTGCCATCAATGACAACACATTTCTTAGATATCATTAGAGAACATATTTGTAGCATGCCAACAACAATATCCAACAATCTCCCCAATCTCCAACACCATCGAGACCTCTACGATAAATAGTGTCAATAATAATGACGTAGTAGGAGGTTTGGTGGATGAAGGTATGACATTGACTGCTGGAAAGGTTTGGTAGAAGTAGTTATTATAGAGGTAAGTGAAGATGTCATTGTATTAAGGGGAATCGGTACTAATAATGATTATAAGCTCAGATGGAGGGATCTCATACATGGGGACTAAGAGATTATCCACCATGAAATCTTAGTGAGTTGTATATTATAACATGTCAATCAAAGAAGCAATAGTAGCCATCACATCAACAACTCTATTGTTGCCTCTAAGAATCTACTCAAAGGTTATCTCTATGAATTATTTCTTGAATTCATCAACCATCTACTTGTAAGGAAGCAACTTTTCATCCTTTGTCTGATAGTAATTGTTGGTTTCTAAAATAATTAACTGGGAATCACCAAAAACATGAAATTCTTGGATCCTCCATTGAATTGCAATCCATAGACCTATGGTGAGTTCCATATACTCTACTATATTTTTCATACAAGGGAATGATAATATATATGATTTTGGAATGCAATCTCTCTGTGATGTGAACAGAAGGATTCATGCACCTGCTCCATACTGTGTGAATGATCCATCAAAATAGAGTTGCCATAATCTTGAAGTTGTAATTGCTAAGATGGATTCATTTAAAAATTCTGAAATCAATGGGTGGTCATCTATCATAGGTGCATCAACTAACTAATTTGTGATCACTTTTCCTTTGATGGATTTTATCTTAATATATTCAATATCAAATTCACTAAGGATCATATCCTATTTTTTCAATCTATTTGTAAGGGTTAGTTTGGTGAGCAAGTATTTTAGGGGATCAATCTTTTCTATGAGCTTTGTTTTGTGAGTGAGCATTTAGTTTCACAATTTCTATGAAAAAATTTATGTCAAGGCATGCACACTCAATAGGACTGAAATTTAGCTCATATCCCACTAATGCACGACTGATGTAGTAAATAGTTCTTTCTTTTCCTTTATAGTCCTATTGTGCTAAAAGTGTCCTTAGTTCTATTGCTATTGCTGATATGTAAAGAAGTAGGGGCTTCTCTTCAATGGGTGGCATGAGAACATGAGGATTCATGAGATATTCTTTAAGAATATAAAATGATTGTTGGCATTGAATATCCCATATGAACTTAATATTCTTGTGTAGAAAATGTGTAAATTGATGGCCCTTATCTGCAAGTTGAGCAATGAATCTTCTAATTGACTGTAGATTCCTTTGTAATGATCTTAAATCGACTGATATTATTTGGTGGAAGCATCTCTATAATAGCTTTGAATTTTGCTAGATCAACTTTAATACCTTGTTGTGACACTATGTATCCTATGATCTTCTGAAAGGTTACCCCAAAGACACATTTCTTGGGATTTAATTGCACTTTTTATTTTTTGTCTTGTGAAACTTTTGTCTAAAAAATCCAAATCTTTCTCTTCTGAACAATTTTCCTAAGAGTTCATCTATATAATCTTCCATCAAAATGTGTATCATATCATGACATTCCTAATAGTTCTGATACTTAATGTAAGTACAGATGCCAATAGCTGACAAGATGAGAGGGGGGGGGTGAATCATACAAGCTTAATCTTCCATAAAAACAACAGATTCAACCTCGGTAACTTATACTACAACAATATAACCAAAACTGCTAAACATGCAAGCTCATAAGCATATAATCATCATAACACTCATAGAACCAGATTTAACGTGGAAACCCAAATAGGGAAAAACCACTGTGGGATTTTGGACCCACTAAGAAATATACTCTTCTAGAGTATGCTTGGTTAAAAGCAAATCCTGTTAAAGATTACAAACACATTGCTAGATGTGACCCGGTTAAGGGATTTCCCTTAGATCTGTTAGGATCTTCACTTTGTTAGAAGTGACCTTGTCAAAGGATTTCAAACACTTATTTAGAATGTTACCTTGCTAGAGGGTTTACATATAAGACTGTTAAGTCCACTCGGTTAAGAGATTTTCTATCACTTACAAAATAACAGTAATACAAATCTATCTGCAACTTCACATCTAAAATGCTAAAGCAAATTCTTATTTGCTCAAAACATTCTAGTCATAAGACTTATCTTGTCCCTCTGCTGGGCTCTCTACTCTGTTATTCAAATAGGTCTTCAAGCTTCTGTGCTCGGTAATCACTATGTAGAATCCCTGTGCATACACTTGCCCGCATTCATTGTTTATCAACAATTCCTTATTTATAAACAATTGCTAACCGCTCAATCTCCTTGATCACATTTCCCATGATCAATATTAGCCATCAGATCTTCAAACTTGACTAGGTTCAATGTATCCTTCGATCTGAAAGTGTTTTACCTTGCCTCAGGACTTGCAGTCCTTTCTTGGAACTTGCACAAGGTTATTGCGGTTCAATCTGTGTTGTAGATCTTCCTATCAATTTTCCTTTGCCATAGATCCTTAACAAACTTCATGCACGACATACTAATCATTTATACATCTCCAACTAATCATTGTCTTTCATTAAATAATGCTTTTATCCATTACATGCGCATTGTCATAACTCGGTTGCAACTCAGTAAATACTAAACTTTACTTAGTAGACATTTCACCTTCATTAACCGATATTGATAACCTTAGGGTTTACAGACTAGGTTCTTTGCTCGGTGACATAGTATAGTATTAACCTTACAATCAAAAACATATGTAGAATATCAAAACAATCTAAACATCATGATCTCATCATTGTCTAACTCGATAGTAGTTGCCCATTGAATAACATATTTCTCCCCTTATTCATCACATTCTTTCTGTGTCTTTTACCGACATCTTAATTCTCTTCTAACAAATCTTCTCAAGATATGGCAACATTATATTGAATTAGATAATCAATCTCTTGACATCAATGACAAAATAATGTTATAAAGATAGTTATCATCCTTCTTCAGTTATATCAATAATCTTCAACAACCTTCTCAATATCCTTACTGAATATCAACAATCTCTTGATATTGAAATGCCAACAATCTTTCTTACTGTAATGCCAACAATCTCCCCCTTTGGCATTGATGGCAAAACCAATAATTAAATGGTAGTACCAACAAGATATTTAAATTGATTCAGATTTAGATTACTGTTAGACTTCTCCTATTATCCTTGAGCTGTTAAAATCTTTTTAAGTCTTCTTCCTTTTCATTAGGCTTCTGAGTTGTTGACTTGCATTTAGTCTTCTCCATTTTTCATTCTACTCCTCCTGTCATTAGTCTTCTGTTATTTCCATCATTCAGGGCTTTCATTCAGTCAACCATTTAGCCTTTCAACCATTTAGTCTTCTCCCCCTTTGACAACAATGCCAAAAAGTAAAAGAACTAAATCATGATTTCTTCCTCTTGTGAAGTGATTTGCCTTGTTGTGTAACATCTCAGTCCCGATCAGAGTAATTGGTTCTATTCACTTTTTCCTGCACAACTTTAGGTGACCTCCTAAAGTGTGTAAATAAGCATCAATCCACACATAATATTATGTAGATTCATCGAATTGACGCTTTCACCGAACTCAGTCAGTGAGTAGAAGATAGGGGTAGGACCCCTAACTTGCTTCTGAGATACTCAAAAGTGTCCCTTGGCAATGGCTTTGTGAAGATATCTGCTAATTGCTCCTTTGAACTGATATATTCCAGCACAACTTTCTTCTCTTGAACTTCTTCTCTAAGATAGTGATACTTTATAGATATATGCTTTGTCTTAGAGTGCATCACTAGATTCTTTGAAATGTTAATGGCACTAGTATTATCACAGAATATAGTTACTGGCTCGGTAAATTTCTCATTTATACCTTCCAACAGTTGTTTAATCCATGCTATATTGGTATAGTTCAATGCTGCAACAACGTATTCAGCTTCTATTGTTGACTGTGAGATACATCCTTGTTTCTTGCTAAGCCAACTTACTAGTCTTTCTCCTAAAAAGAAAGCTCCACCACTTGTGCTTTTCCTCTCATCAATGTTGCCTGCTCAATCAGCATCAGTATAAACTTTTAAATCAAAATAATTCTTTTTTTCATATACTAAGCCATAATCTTCAGTGCCTCTCAGGTATCTAAAAAATTCTCTTGATTGCTATCATATGTGTTTCCTTGGGATTTGCAGAGAATCTTGCTACAATACCTACTGCATGTGCTATATCCGGTCTACTATGCACAACATATTGCAATTTTCCAATCATAGATCGGTAAAGTGTCTCATCAACAGATGCAGATTCATCATTCTTTAATAATTTATAGTTAGTAGTCATAGGAGTACTTACTGGTTTAGAATCCTCCATTCCAAATTTCTTCAAGATTTCCTTTATGTACTTGGATTGAGTAATGAAAATCTCATCTTTCATTTGCAATATCTATAAACCTATAAAATACTTTATCTCACCGATTAGTGACATCTCAAATTCTTTGCACATTTCATTTCCAAAGTTCTTGCATAAGGAGTCATTTCCACAAAATATGATATCATCAACAAATATGGCTGAGATCAGTATTCCATTGTCCTCATCTTTCTTCATGTACATATTGCTATTTTCACTTGTCCTTATAAAACCAATCTTGATTAAATAAGAGTGCAGTCTTTCATACCATGCTCTAGGTGCTTGTTTTAGACCATATAAAGCTTTGTTCAGTTTGCATACCTGATCTTTACTCCTGTCTTCAACAAATCATTCAGGTTGTTCAATGTAAACTTCTTCTTCTAGTATACCATTCAAAAATGCAGATTTGACATCCATTTGATATACCTTGAAATTTTTGAAAGCAACATATGCCAATAATGTTCTTACTCCCTCAAGTCTAGCCACAGGTGCAAAAGTCTCACCATAATCTATTCCTTCTTCTTGAGCATAACCTTTGCAAACTAGTCTTGCTTTGTTGCGAATGACTTCACCTTTCTCATTTAGCTTGTTTTTGAAAATCCACTTAGTACCAATTACATTTTTGTCCTTCGGTCTTGGGATCAGTGTCCATGTGTCATTCTTCTTGATTTGATCAATCTCTTCTATCATAGCATTTACCCAATCTTCACTATTAAATGCCTCTTTCACTATTCTCGGTTCAAATTCAGATATCAAACATGTGTTCTGTCTTAGTTTGTTCCTTGTCATCACTAGATCATCCTTATCTCCTATAATTTGACTTGATGCATGATGTCTTCTAACATATTTGGCTAATATAGGCTCGGTAGGTTCTATATGATCTTCTTCATCACTCGGTAACTGGACATTATCTTCATTTTCTTCAGCAGCTTTCTCGGTAGGACTTCTTGGTTGAACATAAATGAATTCTTCATAATCTTCTTGTTCTTTGGAATTTCCTTCATCATTTCTTTCTGCAAATTCATCAATTTTCACATTTGCACTTTCTACTATTTTGTAGATGATTTGATCACACATTTAAATGCTTTACTTCTAGAAGAATAACCAAGAAATGTTCCTTCTTCACTTTTCTGATCAAATTTTCCATTTCTGTCATCTTTGTGAACATAGCATCTACTTCCAAAGATTTTAAAATAACTTACATTAGGTTTCTTGTCATACCAGATCTCATAAGGTGTCTTCATAGTTCCTTTCTTCAATTGAACTCGGTTCAGGGTGTAAATGGCAGTGTTGATTGCTTCTCTCCAAAATGTTTGAGGTACCCTCTTTTCTATCATCAGGGTTCTTGCACAATCCACAATTGATCTGTTTCTTCTCTCGACTATCCCATTTTATTGAGGTGTTCTCGGTGCAGATACTTGCCTCTTTATACCATGATCATTGCAGAATAAGTTAAATTCATTAGAAGTGAATTCTCCTCCTCTATCAGATCTAAGACATTTTAGTTGTCTTCCTATTTCATTTTCAACTCTTGCCTTATACCATTTAAACATTTGAAAAGCTTCTGATTTTTCTTTTAAAAACATGACTGACATCATCCTTGAGTAATCATCCACAAATAATATGAAATATTTATCACCATAATAACTTTGAACTTTCATAGGACCACAAAGATCAGTATGAACTAGATCTAAAATTCCTTTAGAAGTGTAAGACTTACTTGTAAAGCTTGATCTTGTCATCTTATCCATCTAGCATCCTCGACACATAGCATTCTCAGGTTTTTCAAGACTCGATAGACCTCTTATTTGGTGCTTCTTACTTATTTTGATCAGACTATCAAAATTTACATGACAAAACCTTTTATGCCATAACCAGGTATCATCTATCTTTGCATAAAGACACTTGTTCCTAGTTGAGTCAAGATGAAATGTATTACCTTTTGTTTGTGTCCCGATAGCAACTAACTTTCCATGCTTGTCATGAACTTTGACAATTCCTTTCTGAAATTCTATTCGGTATCCTGTATTGTTTAGCTGTGCTACACTCAACAAATTGTATTTCAAACCTTCAACCCAGTATACATCATCACATTTAGCATTGTCAAGAAGTGTTATAGATCCTTTACCTTTCACCGGACATGGTGCATCATTGCCAAATCTTACATAGCCTCCATCATAGTCCTCTAATTTAATAAACTTGTGTTTATCACCTGTCATATGATGTGAGCATCCACTATCTATGATCCAAGAATCATTATTATTTATGTGAGATATTAGGGATTTTTCTTCATACCTTTATTCATCAGATCCATCCTTAATAGCCACATAAACAACTTCCTCATTATCAGTTTCATCAGATTCATCATCATTGGATTCTTCATCTGCTATTAGAAATGTTTTTCTATCTCTCCTTCTGAATTCTCGGTGTCCTCTGTATTGGTTATCTTTCTACCTATTATCTCGGTATTCTCTCTTTTCACTAGATTCTTTGTCAAGGCAGTTAGAAGCCATATGTCCTATCTTATCATAATTGAAACATTTTAAAGGTAGCTTCCCTTTATACTTACCTTTGCCTCTCGATAACCTTCTGGCTAATAATGCTTCAAATTCTTCTTGCTTCTTGATTTCCTCATACAGTTTGTGCACTTTTTCCATGTTCTTGCAAAATCTTTCACTTGCTCCACTGTGATCTCCTTCAGAGTACTTACTCATTCTATCATTGCAATCATCAAATTCACCAAAATGAAAAGAACTGAATGCAAATTCAACTTTATTTACCGAAGACCCACTGTTATCAAAATTACTTAACTCAAATGCATGTGGCTTACCAATAGTAGTATCCAAAGAAACCGGCATGTTAGGTACAAACCTCAATTCATTGATTGCAGAGACTTGAATAGCATAGGCTGGTAGAAGGGTTCTCAACAACTTACTTGTTATATCCTTTTCTTCAATAGTTCCACCTACTCCTTTAATTTGAATGACAATCTCCTTTAGTCTTGTACTGTATTGGGTTATGTTCTCACCTTCATTCATTCTCATGGATTCAAGTTGTCCTCTTAGACTATCTACTTTTTCTCTTTGTACATGTTCATCACCCCCATACACAGATATGAGCTTAGTCCACATTGCTTTTGCATCATTACAACCTTCTAGATCATTAAACTCTGAGTCAGTCAATGCTGATGTAATTTCAATCATAGCTTGAATATGTTCTTGCTTTGCCTTTATCTCTTCCAAGGTCATAGGGTTGGTTCTCGGTGCAATGTAATCATTCTCCAGATAATATGTTGCATATTCTCCAATTCCTGATAAATGTAGCTTCATCCTTTTCTACCATGTGGAGAAACTTGACTTGTTCAGCTTTGGTGCATCCCTTTTATACATCTTCGGATCTTTGCCTCAAGTACCTTTAAACTTTTTCTTCCAGAGTCCAAAGCTCTAATACCAATTGATAGTTCTGATACTTAATGTAAATACAGATGCCAATAGCTGACAAGATGAGAGGGGGGGGTGAATCATACAAACTTAATCTTCCATAAAAACAATAGATTCAACCTTGATAACTTATACTACAACAATATAACCAAAACTGCTAAACATGCAAACTCATAAGCATATAATCATCATAACACTCATAACACCAAATTTAACATGGAAACCCAAATAGGGAAAAACTACTATGGGATTTTGGACCCACTAAGAAATATACTCTTCTAGAGTATGCTCGGTTAAAAGAAAATCTTGTTAAAGATTACAAACACATTGCTAGATGTGACCCGGTTAAGGGATTTCCCTCAGATCTGTTAGGATCTTCACTTTGTTAGAAGTGACCTTGTCAAAGGATTTCAAACACTCATTTAGAATGTTACCTTGCTAGAGGGTTTACATATAAGACTGTTAAGTCCACTTGGTTAAGAGATTTTTTGTCACTTACAAAATAACAGTAATACAAATCTATCTGCAACTTCACATCTAAAATGCTAAAGCAGATTCTTATTTGCTCAAAACAATCTAGTCATAAGACTTATCTTGTCCCTGTGCTAGGCTCTCTACTCTGTTATTCAAACAGGTCTTCAAGCTTCTATGCTCGGTAATCAGTATGTAGCATCCTTGTGCATACACTTGCCCACATTCATTGTTTATCAACAATTACTTATTTATAAACAATTGCTAACCGCTCAATCTCCTTGATCACATTTCCCATGATCAATCTTAGCCATCAGATCTTCAAACTTGACTACGTTCAATGTATCCTTTGATCTGAAAATGTTTTACCTTGCCTCAGGACTTGCAGTCCTTTCTTGGAACTTGCACAAGGTTATTACGGTTCAATATGTGTTGTAGATCTTCCTACTAATTTTCCTTTGCCATAGATCCTTAACAAACTTCATGCATGGCATACCAATCATTTATATATCTCCAGCTAATCATTGTCTTTCATTAAATAATGCTTTTATCCATCCCATGAGCACTGTCATAACTCGGTAAATACTAAACTTTACTAGGTAGACATTTCGCCTTCATTAACTGATATCGATAACCTTAGGGTTTACCAACTAGGTTCCTTAGGGTTTATTGACTAGGTTCCTTAGGGTTTACCTAGGTTCTTTGCTCGGTGACATAGTATAGTATTAACCTTACAATCAACAACATATGTAGAATATCAAAATAATCTAAACATCATGATCTCATCATTGTCTAACTCGGTAATAGTTGCCCATTGAATAACATATTTCTCCCCTTATTCATCACATTCTTTTTGTGTCTTTTACCGACATCTTAATTCTCTTCTAATCAATCTTCTCAAGATATGGCAACATCATACTGAATCAGATAATCAATCTCTTGACATCAATGACAAAATAATGTTATAAAGATAGTTATCATCCTTCTTTAGTTATATCAATAATCTTCAACAACCTTCTCAATATCCTTACTGAATATCAACAATCTCCTGATATTGAAATGCCAACAATCTTTCTTACTGTAATGCCAACAATTCCAATAAAAATTTCCCCAAGGACATGTGAAAGTAGTCTTGTTTTTGTCCTTAGGTTTGATCTTAATATGATTATAGTTGGAGAATCCATTTATGAGTGACAACATTGTGTGCCTAGCTATAAGATCGATAATTAAGTCAATGTTGGGTAGTGGAAAATCGTCGTTAGGACAAGATTTGCTAATATCTCTAAATTCTATGCATACTTGAATACAACCATCTAGTTTTCTCATGGACACAATATTGGAAACCCATTTTGAATAATCAAGAGACCCGATGAAACTAATGTTTAGAAATTTTTTGAGCTCAACTTTGACCAAAAGTGCCACTTGCGGATGCATTTTTCTCAATTTATATTTAACTAGTTTTGTACTTGGTTCTACTATTAGTTGATGTATGATAATATTAGTATCTAAGCCAAGAATATTGACATATGACCATGCAAAGTTTATTTGACGTTCCATGATGAATTTTACAAAATTGGGATGTTCTTGATCTATCTTCTACCAATTAGATGATATGCAAATCTTCTTCAATCCCAAAATTAGTTTGTATTGTCACTTCTACCCACATAGGTGACCTCTCCTAATATGATTTCAAGGGGAGAGTTTCAATCCTTCCACCCTCTGGAACCTCATAGAGGTTTTCACCACTGGATATGTCCTTTCCTTTTACTTTTTCATGGTCTAAAAGCACCACAATGCCATTTTCACTAGAAAACCTTTTTTAATTTATTTTTATATTTTTTCAACTAAAAGTCTTGACACCCCATCCAAATTAAGTTGTGTCATCAAGTTCAATGATGAATCCTACTCTATGGTCCCCAATAGGAAGACCATCTTGCAATACAAGGCATTCAATGATAGCCTCATTGTTTTGGAATGTATCAAGTTGTGGAGGCCCTTGTTGGTCCTACTTTATGAGTTGAGGGTAGACAAGTGGAAGGCCATCGATTTGATCAAGATGGGAAGTAGTAAAGGTAAAGATACATGAGTCTTCATATATGTCAATAATGTCATCAGGGTCATCACTAGTACTCATCGATTTTGATCATGGAAGAATTTTGATCGACACTACTAGAAGAACACTTAGCAATGAGAGTTCTCACTTTTTGTGATTTAGACCTAGAACTTTGAGATGTAGAGGATTTAGGATTCCAAAAAAAAATTATCCATGATTTACCACTAGCATTCTTATCTTGGGGTATTTCTTTGTTATGACTTGCTAAAGTTTATCCAACTCTAAACTTTTCTTCAAAATTGGGCTCACCAGGTTCTCTGAAAGTTTCCTCTAGATCATAGTCACTAGATGACTTATCCGAGTCTCATTCCTAGTCATTGGAATATGATGACGGATGATGTTCTTTAGGTGATACATTATCATTAGTGGAACTTGAAGGCCTATTTTTAATGTTGCTTGAGATCTAGAGCCAAGAAACCCCAAAGGTGTGTATCTCAGTCCTTTGGTCTATTATTTTTTAGGTACTAGTTCGGGTTGGATAAGTTCCACAATTCCTTTCTTTTGCAAGACAAGAGGACCTTTTCCATCATATCCTATTTTTTGTAGAAACTTGAAGCCTTTTCCATAGTTTTCAATTGGTATTCTGATGTTATCATGATTTAAATGTTCGTCTAGGTCTTTAAATAACATCTTGAAAAGGTATTCATCTTCCATTTCACCCCATCTAATAAACATTGTGGGGTCCCATTTGATAGTAACTACTGTCATGAATTGTGAAGACTATGGTCTACCATAAATATTAGGGGAGTCCATAAGCTGTGTAAGATACATGGATTGTTGCAAACTATATTATCCCATTCCATTGTTTTTTACCTTAGCCTTGATCTCAAGTTGTTTGTAAGTAGGATATTTTAATGAATCAAGATTGACATATTGTTGGTTAAAAATTTTCCAAACTAGTGAGTTCACCAAACTGTGGTTTCTGTTGGTATTTTGGTATGGTTTTGTCATTGATGTCAACACCTACTAAACACTTATCAACTCAGGCACTTTGGACAATCAGCAACATTCACCGGCAAGCAAATGACTCATGCACAGTCACCAGTATCTGGTACACCGGCAAGACATAATGATCACCGACATTTGGAATGATATGGAAAACACTTGGTAATGTCAAAGACATCATTTGGACATCTTGTCCTGGAGTTTTGTTTATTGGTATATTCATCTTTGCATATTTGTTGTTACCGGCAAATAGGTCCAAGGTTACACCGACAGGTTTATCTTTTCCAGATCAGCATGGCACGCTATGAAGCTGATTAATTATTGTTGTAAATGCATTAAGCCGACATGTTGAATTGGTTATTGCATCGGATATTGTATTGTTTGTAAAAAAAATTTATTGTAATATCTTGTAGAGCCGACCTACTAAAATTGGTCTTAGGTTATGGTATAAATGTAAGATCTTATTTGTAAGATCAAATGTGGAATACGAAAAAGGATTGCGTGAAGGTATATGCAAGAATAAGAAGAGCTATACACCTAGACATCATTTGAACATTGAATGAGGGTTTTTGTGAAGACAATCAGAACTACACCGGTATTGAATCCAACATATGAAGATGCTATTTTGTGCAGTACATTCTTATTGGATTTAACCATCCAACCGTAGTCAGTGTGGCTCCCATTTTGTGATTGAGTAGTGAGCTCTAGGTGCTTGGCCTTTCTGCATGTGCAGACCCCATTTATGTACACTTACTATCTACAGTAGTATCATTTGATTGTGGGTAAGGTTTCCCACCATGGTTTTTCCCCTTATAGGTTTCCACATACAAATATTGGTGTTATGTGTTGTGGATGACTTTGTCTTTATGTTTCATGCACTAATCCTTACCAGTATAGCAATTAACTATTAGAACTATCTACTGACATATTAAACTGGTTTACTGGTATTAAGCAGTAAGTTGGTTAAGTTTTTTTTGGTTTGAATTTATTTGATAACTGATTCATCCCCCCCCCCTCTCAATTGTCTCTGGGACTTAACAATTGGTATTAGAGCTGAGTCCTCTTTTGCAGAAGTTTAACAGCTTGAGGAGATCCAATGTCTACTAACTATTTCAGGAAGGACAATCCTAAACTTGATGGAACCAACTATGACATATGGAAGATTAGAATGGAGAGACATCTAAATTGCATTGGAAAGGACATCTAGGATGTTACAAAGAATGGTTATACTACTCCTACTCAAAGTCAGCCCACTCCACCCAACTTGACTAAAGATGAGGAAAATGATTGCAAAGCAAGAGAAGCACTTTTGAGTGAATTATCAAATCAACAAATCATGGGACTATTAGATAGGTCTACTGCTAAAGATATTTGGGATCATTTGGAAACATTGAATGAAGGATATTCTATAGTCAAAATTGCAAAACTTGAAAGCTTCCGGGTCAGGTATGAACATCTGAAAATGGAAGAAGATGAAAGGATTTCTGCTTTTATGGAAAGAGTAAATGAGATTGTTTTGGGTATTAAATGTTGTGGAGGAACCTTAAGTGAAGATGAAATTATTTCAAAAAATTTAAGAGGATTGCCAATGACATATAAAATGAAAGTCACTGCTATAAATGAGTTAAGAACAATGCCTAATACATCAGTTACTAGGGATACATTAATTGGGAAACTCTCAGCTTTTGAAATTGAAGAATTTGGTCCTGTTGCTACTATAAAGACAGATTTGGCCTCTAAAGCATCAACACCATCTACTCCATCATTTGATAAATCTGATTGGAAAGCCTTTTATGCAAGAGAACTTGAAGAAAGCAGAAAAAGAGAATGAAGAACTTGAAGAACTTGAAGTACTATTTGTAAGTAAAATGCCTAAAGGTCCAGTTGGAAGTAAGTATGAAGGTAAAACACCCTTTAAATGTTTTAACTACAATAAGATTGGTCATATGGCTTCAAGATGCCCTAATAGACATGCTAGACTAAGAGAAGAAGATAGAAGAACATACAAGCCTAACCCTAAATATCAGAGATATAGATTTAAGAAGAATAAAGACAAATCTTGTTACATCGCTGATGAATGATAACTCAATGATGAACTGATAGTACTAACCTAGTACTGAGAGGGGGGGGTGAACCAGTACAGACAAAAATACAATCCTAAACCGGTTTGACAATAGACACTTCAAATGACTGGCAAACAGTGACACCGGTTTGAAATAGAGTGCAACCGGTAAAGCTAAGAATGACTGAGACAAGCATTAACCAGTTACTCAATTAGCTTTTCACTCAACTCAAGACTACCCTACCATTTCTCCCTTATGCATAAATAGGTAATCTATCATCGGATCATAATAACAACTAGTTCAACATGTTTTATTGATAGGCATAAAACATAGAACCATCATATGCTTGATAGACAATAGCAAAGCATCACAAGATAAAAGCATCACGCATGACACACATATTTTTCACGTGGAAACCCAATTGGGGAAAACCACGGTGGGGATGAATACCCACAAGCTATTTTTGAACTCTTTAGAAGTCCGCTCTGTTAGGAGCCTTGTCCAGTTAGAGACATTACAATAGGTTCTGCTAGGAACCGATCCTGTTAGAGATCACCCGGTTAAAAGATGGCTACAATACCCGGTTAAGGGTTAAACCCTGTTAAAGGTTACCTTGTTAGAGGATTTCAAGAACTCAATAGCTAAAGGATTTCGAACTCAATAGCTTTGAATTACTCTGTTAAAGGATTTACAACAAGCCAGTTAAGGCTACCCTGTTAAGGGATTTTCCAACTGTTGAGGTGGTTAGAGATCAACAGGTATTACAATGATTTGGTAATAGCACTCAATGCCAATGCAGATCCACTTAAGCTCCTCTTCACCTTCTACACTTACACTTTGTAGGTATTACTTCTCTCCTTTTGGTCTAGCAAGAATCATGTATCCCTTCTCTTGGATACTCACACACAACTTTTGCCAACAACCCTAGAAAGAGTCACAACATCGACCTTATAGGAAAATAGTTAGGTCAGTAGCATAAACCCTAAACCCTAAACCTATTAGGTTAAGGAATTCAAATGGTTCAATCCTGACCGTTGAGCACACTGCATTAATCTCCATCGTTCGTTTTTCACTGATTTCATGGTGGCTGATAACCCATCACACATTATCACCATTTTACAAACTTCGTACATTCCCGAGGTAGATAGGAACAATCTTCTTCATGAAAGATCCTTCACGCACACAAGGCTTATGCAACAACACAATCTATTCTTTGCTATCATGCTAACTCATCACACAAAGTCACCGGTTGAGCCACATAGACTTGAAGCACTTCAACTGGAAACCCTAAAGTTGAGACTACCAACCGGTAGTCATACAATGCTTCCATGTGTCGGTTCCCATAACCATATGCTGGTTCACCTTTGAACAAGCACACCGCTTCACTTTGGCACACATGTCGGTTCACAGTGTTATATCGGTTCTCTCATATGTCAGTTCTCACCTCTTCAGCATATTGACATCAATGACAACATACAATGTCATTATGTCCTCATACCAGTTCACATAATGCCGACAATCTCCCTGTTTGGCATTGATGGCAATATACAAAGATGTCTCTCCGCTTCACATCTTCTCCCCCAATTTCTACAGATATCTTCTCTGCTTCACATCTTCTCCCCCTTTGACAACAATACCAAAATGGAGGCACAAGCTTCCCTGTTTCATTATGTTGCTCCCCCTGAGGAGTAGCATCCTTCAACACATCAATCCAAAATAAATTTGACTATGCAATACCTGACTGATGTGGAGCATATACTTTTAGTTTACCTCCTAAAGGGGCAACACCCCTAATTCACCTCTTAAGTACATAAATGTAGTCTTTGGGAGAGGCTTGGTGAATATGTCTACTAACCACTCCATACTGGAAACATGTTCCAGTGCAATCTCTTTGTTCTAAACCTTTTCCCTCAAGAAATGATACTTAAGCTCAAAGTGCTTGGTTCTAGAATGTAAAACCGGATTCTTGGAGATATTAATTGCACTAGTATTGTCACAAAATATACTTACCAGTTCAGAAATAGGAACTTGGAAACCATTTAATACATGCTTCATCCAAATTGTCTGAGTGTAGTTCATGAAAGCTACAACATACTCTGCTTCCGCTATAGACTGAGAGATACAACTCTGCTTCTTACTCATCCATGAGATTAGTCTACCACCGAGGAAGAATGCACCACCGGTTGTGCTCTTTCGATAATCTACATTACCAGCCCAATTAGCATCTGTGAACACTTTCAAGTTGAAATCCTTGCTATATGGATACCACAATCCATAGTCAATAGTTCCCTTCAAATACCTAAGAATCCACTTGACTGCAACCAAGTGGGATTCTCTTGGACTTTTCTGGAACCTTGCAGTAATGCCAACTACATGTGCAATATCCAGTCTACTATGCACTACATAATGTATTTTACCAATCATTGATCGGTATTCCTTCTCATCAACCAATGCTGAGTCATCCTCTTTGGATAGTTTACAACTAGTCACCATCGGTGTACCAATTGGTTTGCTATCTTCCATGCCAAAGGTCTTCAACACCTCTTTGACATACTTGGACTGAGTGATAAAGATTCCATCTCTCATCTGTTGGATCTGCAGTCCAATGAAGAGCTTAATCTCCCCTATGAGTGACATCTCAAACTCTTTCTTCATCTCATCTACAAACTCATGACTCATCTTGTCATCTCCACCAAAGATAATGTCATCAACAAATACCTCATAGATCAGGATCTGATCTCCTTCAGACTTCAAGTAGATATTTTTATCTTCACTTGTTCTCTCAAATCCAATCTTCATAAGATGGAAATGCAGGCATTCATACCATGCTCTAGGTGCTTGCTTTAGACCATATAAGGCTTTGTGTAGCCTACACACCATGTCATTGTCTTTAGATAGGGAAAACCCATCTGGTTGCTCTATATACACCTCCTCTTCAAGTACACCATTTAGGAATGCAGATTTTACATCCATTTGATATAGTTTGAAGCCTTTAAAAGCTACATATGCAAGAAGCATGCGAACTCCTTCCAATCTGGCTACAGGAGCAAAGGTTTCTCCATATTCTTCTCCTTCTTCTTGGGCATATCCTTTGCACACCAGTCTGGCTTTGTTTCTAATCACTGTGCCATCCTCATTCAGCTTATTTCTGAAGACCCATTTGGTACCAATGACATTTTTGTGCTCCGATCTGGGTACCAAGGACCATATACCATTTTTCTCTATCTGGTCAAGTTCCTCTTCCATTGCCTTGATCCAGTCTTCATCTTTATGTGCCTCTTTGAATGTTTTAGGCTTGAATTCAGAGATCATACATGAGTTTTCTCTGACTTTTCTTCTTGTAAGGATTCCTACATCCTTATCTCCTATGATCTGCTTAGGATCATGATTTAGCTTGACATACCGAGGAATGGTCTTGATAGATTCCTCTTGCATTTCTTCTTCATCCTCATCTCCATCAGTATTAGTATCTACATCTGCCAGTGTAGGAACACTGTTACTTGTACTTGGTTGACTAACAACTGGTTCCCAGAAGGTTGCAACTAGTTCATTTACCGCTTGCTCACTATCGGTTTCCTCAGTTTTCTCAGAGGTTTCATCAACTCTTACATTGATGCTTTCCATAATTCTCTGAGTCCTATTGTTGAAACACTTGAGAGCTTTGCTCTTGGTGGAATATCCTAGGACTATTCCCTCATCACATTTCACATCAAATTTTCTCTGGTGTTCACTCCTCTTGATGTAACATTTTCTACCAAACACTCTAAAGTAGCTAACCACAGGTGTCTTATCGGTCCAATACTCATAAGGAGTTTTATCCTTACCTTTCTTGATGAGTACCCAGTTCATTGTGTAGACTACAATGCTCACCGCTTCTTTCCAAAAGGTGTGAGCTACCTTTCCTTGAATCAGCATGGTTCTAGCTGCATCAACCACAGTCCTGTTATTCCTCTTTGCTAGGCCATTTTTCTATGGAGTCCGAGGGGCAAATAATTGCCTCTTGATGCCATGTTCTTCACAGTACTTGTTGAATTCACCGGAAGTGAATTCCCCTCCTTGATCAGTTCTTAGGCACTTGATTCTTTTACTGCTTTCCTTCTCCACTAATGCTTTGAAAGCTTTGAACTTTACAAAGGCTTCAGACTTGTCTTTCAAGAATGTGACCCACATCATTCTTGAGAAGTCATCAGTGAGAATCATGAAGTACCTATCACCCTGCACACTTCTAGTTTTCATAGGACCACACAAATCAGTATGCACAAGATCAAGCAAATTGTCAGTAGTGAAATATTTACCTTTAAAGGTTGAGGAAGACATTTTCCCCAATTGACACTCTCTGCACAAGGCATTATCCGGTTTGCTTAACACCAGCAACCCTCTAACTGCCTTGATCTTACTAGCCTTCACAATGTTATCAAAGTTTACATGGCAGAGTCTCCTATGCCATATCCAGCTATCATCAAATTTAGCCATAAGTCATGTACTTATATTTGCATTCAGATGAAATAGGTTACCTTTGGTCTGCATGCCGGTGGCCACCAATTCACCATTCTTTCCTTTGATTCTACAAACTCCATTCTTGAATTCTAGAGTGAGGTTGTTGTCAGTCAGCTGGGCAACACTCAGAAGGTTGTGTCTGAGACCATCAACCCAGTACACATTGTCAGCACTACTCTTTCCATTCAGAGAGATGGACCCTCTACCCTTGACCATGCATGGTGCATCATTTCCAAAGCGAACCACACCACCATCATACTCCTCCAAGGATAGAAACTTGCTCTAGTCACCAGTCATATGGTGAGAACAACCACTGTCAATGATCCACTCATTGGAATTATCAAACCAGGAGACAAGAGCCTTCTTGTCTGACACATCTTCTTTGACAGCAACAAAAACAATATCTTCATTTTCTTCATCCTCTTATTCCTCATCTGTAACACCTTCATCAACTGCCACAAAACAATTTCTCCGGTTTCCTCCTTTGAACTTCTTGAACCTTTCTGGTTTGTCCTTGTTGTCACCATTAGGACAATTTACAGCAATATGTCCTATCCGGTTACAAGAAAAGCATTTCAAAGGTAGATTACCTTTGTATTTTCTGGTTCCTTTAGGAAGTTTCCTAGCAAGGAGAGCTTCAAATGCCATCAAAATCTCCTCATCAACCGTTTCTCTGCTTTGTCTTGGTTCACCACTAGTGCTAGCTTCTTTTCCTTTTCTGGATGGTACAATAGAAGCTTTAAAAGCTGATTCAGTCTTTTGAACACTACCATCAAAGCTATTTAGCTCATAGGCTATCAACTTTGCTATGATGGAGTCTAGGGATACCTTAGTCTTGTCTATTGATCTCAGCTCTTGAATAGCAGCAACCCTTATTGCATAGACCGGCAATAGGGATCTCAGGACTTTGCTTACCACAGTGGAATCTTCTATTTTACCACCTGCACTCTTGATATCTCCAACAATGGTTTTGATTCTTATTCCATACTGTTGAATGGTCTCACCTTCAACCATCCGCATATCTTCAAACCTCCCTCTAAGGCTTTCTTCCTTAGCCTGTTTTACATGCTCATCACCGCCATAGATATTTTCAAGAGTATCCCATACCTCTTTGGGATTTTCTTTATCTTGGACATCAATAAACTCAATGTCAAATAAACTACTAATTAGGGCTTCCATGACTTGCCTATTCTCCTATATTCCTCTCTTTTGGTCATTGGTGAGAGTACCGGTAGGAGCAACATAGCTCCAGTGTTGAGCACCCATGCTTTTGATGTATATCTTCATTCTGTCTTTCCATATACTGAAGTTTTCTCTCTTAAACTTTGGACCTTCCCTCTTCATCATTAGACTAAGATCTTTACCTCAAGTGGTTAAGCTTATAGCACAGAGGACCTGGAGGATGCTCTGATACCAATTGATAACTCAATGATGAACTGATAGTACTAACCTAGTACTAAGAGGGGGGGTGAATCAGTACAGACAAAAATATAGTCCTAAACCGGTCTGACAACAGACACTTCAAATGACTGGCAAACAGTGACACTGGTTTGAAACAGATTTGCAATCGATAAAGCTAAGAATGACTGAGACAAGCATTAACTGGTTACTCACTTAGCTTTTCACTCAACTCAAGACTACCCTACTATTTCTCCCTTATGCATAAATAGGTAATCTATCATCAGATCATAATAATTGCTAGTTCAACATGTTTTATTGACAGGCATAAAACATAGAACCATCATATGCTTGACAGACAATAGCAAAGCATCACACATGACACACATATTTTTCATGTGGAAACCCAACTGGGAAAAACCACGGTGGGGATGAATACCCACAAGCTATTTTTGAACTCTTTAGAATTCTGCTCTGTTAGGAGCCTTGTCCGGTTAGAGACATTACAATAGGTTCTGCTAGGAACCAATCCTATTAGAGATCACCTAGTTAAGGGATGGCTACAATACCCGGTTAAGGGTTAAACCCTGTTAAAGGTTACCTTGTTAGATGATTTCAAGAACTCAATAGCAAAAGGATTTCAAACTCAATAGCTTTGAATTACCCTGTTAAAGGATTTACAGCAAGCCGGTTAAGGCTACCCTGTTAAGGGATTTTCCAACTATTGAGGTGGTTAGAGATCAACAGGTATTACAATGATCTGGTAACAACACTCAATGCCAATGCAGATCCACTTAAGCTCCTCTTCACCTTCTGCACTTACACTCTACAGGTATCACTTCTCTCCTTTTGGTTTGGCAAGAATCACGTATCCCTTCTCTTGGATACTCACACACAACTTTTACCAACAACCCTAGAAAGAGTCACAAAATCAACCTTATAGGAAAATAGTTAGGTCGGTAGCATAAACCCTAAACCCTTACCCTATTATGTTAAGGAATTCAAACGGTTCAATCCTGACCGTTGAGCACACTGCATTAATCTCCATCATTTTTTTTTCACCGATTTCATGGTGGCTGATAACCCATCACACATTATCACCGTTTTACAGACTTCACACATTCCCAAGGTAGATAGGAACAATCTTCTTCATGCAAGATCCTTCATGCACACAAGGCTTACGTGGCAACATGATCTGTTCTTTGTTATCATGCTAACTCATCATACAAAGTCACCGGTTGAGCCACACAGGCTTGAAGCACTTCAACCGAAAACCCTAAAGTTGAGACTACCAACTGGTAGTCATACAATGCTTCCATGTGCCAGTTCCCATAACCATATGCTGGTTCACCTTTGAACAAGCACACCGCTTCACTTTGGCACACATGTCGGTTCACAGTGTTATACCAGTTTTCTCATATGCCAATTCTCACCTCTTCAACATATTGACATCAATGACAACATACAATGTCATTATGTCCTCATACCAGTTCACATAATGCCAACAATGAAGGTGTGACTGATGATTTTGATGAGGATCCAATAGACAATGGATGGGTTTTTGTTGCTATAACAGAAGATCAACCAGCACCTACTGCTCAACCGGTAGAATAGGCCTTGGCAGCTAAAGTTGAAGTAAAGGATGAATGGATCATTGATTCAGGATGCTCACATCATATGACAGGAGACAAAGTTAAATTCTTGAACTTTCAAGAATACAATGGAGGCTTATTAAGATTTGGAGATGACAAAGCTTGCTCAATCAAAGGTAAGGATACAATATCTCTTGATGGTAAGCATAACACTGACGATGTCTACTATGTTGAAGGATTAAAGCATAATATTTTGAGTGTTGGTCAATTAGTTGAGAAAGGATTTCAGTTAAAATTTAAAAATGGAAAATGTAAAATTATGAACAGAACTAGTTTGGAAATTGCAACCGGTAATCAGACTAGAGATAATATCTTTCATTTGAATAACAGTGAAAAGACATGCTTGATTGCACATATAGATGAAAGTTGGTTATGGCATAAGAGACTCTGTCATGTAAACTTTGATTGCATGGTGAAAATCAGTACTACTAAGGCAATTAGAGATTTACCTAAAATTGTCAAACCTCATAATACAGTATGTAAGGAATGTCAATTTGGAAAACAAGTTAGAGCTAGTTTCAAAAGTATTCCAGAAAAATCCAATAATGCTCTTGATTTAATTCACACTGATTTATGTGGTCCAACTAGAACTAAAATCTTACAAGGTGATAGATATTTCATGCTAATCATTGATGACTACTCTAGAATGTGCTGGGTTACCTTTCTTAGAGAAAATTCAAAAGCACTAGGAAAGTTCAAACTATTTAAAGCAATGGTTGAAAATGAAACCGGTAAGAAAATCAAATGTTTAAGATCGGATCAAGGAGGAGAATTTACATATAGATAATTTAATACATTCTGTGAAGTGAATGGAATCAGAAGATAGCTATCAGCACCTCGGACACCACAGCAAAACGGAGTTGTTGAAAGGAAAAATAGAACTATCTTGGATACAGCAAGAAGTATGTTATCAGAAGCAAATCTACCACATGTATATTGGAGAGAGGTAGTCAGTACAATGGTCTATACATTCAACAAAGTTCACATCAAAGGTAAAACTGGTAAGACCCCTCATGAACTATGGTTTGGTAATACTCCTACTCTTAAATATTTCAGAATTTTTGGAAGCAAATGTTGCATTAGAAGAGATGAGTATATTGGCAAATTTGATCCTAGAAGTGATGAAGGAATATTTCTTGGTTATTCATCTAAGAGCAAGGAATATAGATGTTTTAACAAAAGATTGCAGAAAATTGTTGAAAGTACAAATGTAAAGATTGATGAACAATTCAGAGGAACTTCAAGGTATATAGACTCTGAACTAGCAACAAAATTTTTGGCAAATGAACCTACTCTAAATCCACTGGTACAAAATGAAGATCCAGTTACCCTGATATCATCTGAGGATTCCACATAACTGAGGAACAACATCAAACAAAGACACCCCAGTATGTAAGACTGAATCATTCTGAAGATCAGATAATTGGAAACAAGTTTAAAGGAGTTATGACAAGAGGAAGATTGGCAAATGAAGAGGTATGTCTTATTTCTCAAATTGAACCATCATCTGTTAATGAGGCATGTGAAGATAAATTTTGGATTAAAGCTATGGAAGAAGAATTAGAACAAATTGAGAAAAATAACACTTGGACATTAGTTCCCCGGCCTAAAGATAAAAATGTAATTGGAACCAAATGGGTATTCAAAAACAAACTCAATGAAGATGGTAAAGTTGTCAGAAATAAAGCAAGACTAGTGTGTAAGGGATATTCTCAGAAGGAAGGAGTTGATTACAATGAAACCTTTGCACCAGTAGCTAGAATTGAGGTAGTCAGATTATTTTTGGCTTTTGTAGCACACAAGAACTACAAAGTATATCAAATGGATATTAAATGTGCATTTTTGAATGGAGATCTTGAAGAGGAAGTCTACATTGAACAACCTGATGGATTTTCTTTGACAGATGACAATGATATGGTTTGCAGGTTAAGAAAAACTTTGTATGGATTGAAGCAAGCTCCAAGAGCTTGGTATGCAAGATTGGATAAGTATCTTTTGAAGATTGGTTTTACTAAAGGAAATGCAAATAGCAATTTATATTATAAAGTAACTAATGATGACATCTTGATTATAGAAGTATTTGTTGATGATATAATCTTTGGAGGAGAAGATGGACTATGTAAAGAATTTTCTATTAAGATGCAACAAGAATTTAAAATGTCTATGATTGGATAAATAAAATTCTTTTTAGGATTGCAGATTTCACAGACTGATAAAGGTATATTTTTGAGTCAATCCAAGTACTTAAAAGAGTTACTAAAGAAATTTGGGATGGAGAACTCTAAACCGGTAAGCACACCTATGACAACAAATGACAAATTATCACAAAGGGATGAATCTACACCTATTAATCCAACTAGATACAAATCTATGATAGGAGGTTTACTATATTTGACACAAACTAGAACTGATATTATGAATGCAGTATGTATTGTTTCAAGATTTCAAAGTAATCCTAGAGAAAATCATGAATCAGCAGTAAAAAGGATTTTCCAGTACTTACAAGGCACTATAAATCTTGGATTATGGTATCCTAGAGATGAAAACTTTGAATTATGTGCATAAACAGATGCAAATTGGGCAGGAGATGTGGATGATAGAAAAAGCACCACCGATGGAGCATTCTTTCTTGGAAACAGACTAGTTTCTTGGTTGAGTAAGAAACAAAGTTGTACATCTTTATCAACAACAGAATCAGAATATGTTGCATCAACAACTAACTGTACACGGGTACTATGGCTTAAGCAAATGTTGAAAGACATAAAGGTAAAATGCAAGGAACCTATTACTATCTATTGTGATAACACTGCAGTAATTGATATATCCAAGAATCCGGTATTACATTCTAAAACCAAGCATGTTTCTATCAAACTGAATTTTCTAAGGGAAAATGTTGAAGCAAAGGAAATAAAACTGGTTTATGTGAATACTAAAGAGCAGATTGCAGATATCTTTACTAAGCCTCTGCCTAAGGAGACTTTTGAATATCTCAGAGATCAGCTTGGGGTCATACCCCCACTGGTATAGACTTAGGAAGTTGATGATTGTCATCAACCGACAGAATTAACAGAGAAATCTTTTATTCTGGCTTTGATGGGAAGCTACTTCTCAGGGGGAGTAGTTGGTATACTAAATTGATTGGTATTTTATATATGAACTTGGTTTTGTTGTAACTTTGGCATTTGATGTCAAAGGGGGAGAGATTGGTATGGAAAAACACAAGGAAAACACATGTTGCTCCCAGGGGGATAGATTGTTGTTTGGGAGAGATTATTACTCTCTATATATGTATTTTGATTTTTGGTTATGATCTCTTTTTGGAGATTGTTGGTTTTTGGTATTTGGCATTTCTGTTTTGGCACTTTGATGGTTTTTCCATCTTGTGTTGCCATCAATGCCAAAGGGGGAGATTGTTGGTATTTTGGTATGGTTTTGTCATTGATGTCAACACCTATTAAACACTTATCAACTCTGGCACTTTGGAGAATCAACAACATTCACCGACAAGCAAATGACTCATGCACAGTCACTAGTATCTGGTACACTGGCAAGATATAATGATCACCAGAATGTGGAATGATATGGAAAACACTTGGTAATGTCGAAGACATCATTTGGACATCTTGTCCTGGAGTTTTGTTTATTGGTATATTCATATTTGCATATTTGTTGTTACCGACAAATAGGTCCAGGGTTACACCGGCAGGTTTATCTTTTCCAGATCAACATGGCATACCATGGAGATGATTAATTATTGTTGTAAATGCATTAAGCCGACATGTTGAATCGGTTATTTCATCAGATATTGTATTATTTGTTAAATGCTTTTATTGTAATATCTTGTAGAGCCGACCTACTAAAATTGGTCTTAGGTTATGGTATAAATGTAAGATCAAATGTGGAATGCGAAAAAGGATTGTGTGAAGGTATATGCAAGAATAAGCAGAGCTATACATGTAGACATCATTTGAAGATTGAAGGAGGGTTTTTGTGAAGACAATCAGAACTACACCGGTAATGAATCTAGCATATGAAGATGCTATTTTGTGGAGTACATTCTTATTGGATTTAACCATTCAACCGTAGTCAGTGTGACTCCCATTTTGTGATTGAGCAGTGAGCTCTAGGCGCTTGGCCTTTTTGCATGTGTAGACCCCATTTATGTACACTTACTATCTGCAGTAGTATCATTTGATTGTGGGTAAGGTTTCCCACCATGGTTTTTCCCCTTACAGGGTTTCCACGTACAAATATTGGTGTTATGTGTTGTGGATGACTTTTTCTTTATGTTTCATGCACTAATCCTTACCGGTATAGCAATTAACTATTACAACTATCTACCGACATATTAAACTGGTTTATCGGTATTAAGAAGTAAGTTGGTTAAGTTGTTTTTGGTTTGAATTTATTTCACAACTGATTCACCCCCCCCCCCCTCTTAGTTGTCTCCAGGACCTAATAGTTTCAACCTCAGCGAATGAGATTAAATATCTCCCAATTTATAAGGGAAGGCTTTCCCTGTAATTCATTACTCTACCTTTCTAAAATAAGATACAAGTTTCAACTTCTAATCTAACTTGGGTGGTGTGTCATCCTATCCTCTTTTTTCAAGATAGATGTTATTCTTTTCCTTTTTTTAAGGAAAGAATTTACAATATATAGCAGCAATAATTCTTACAAATTCACTATTACAAATTAACTTAGAATGCAAAAATGATACAATATGGATAAGGAAAGAAGCAAAGTTTCTATAAAGGCACAAAGTCCTCCATTGCTTCTTTGGGATGGGAAAGAGTGCTTAAGCTCAAATTATTAAAATTCACTGCTATCCTATCAACCTTTCTACAAATACTTATTTAACCCAATTTGTTAATTAAGAAAATCAAAGAAAAACACAAAGTCTTTAATCTGATTCCTAATTACAACTTTCAATTATATCTTTTTGAAATGATAATATGAAGCTCAAAGTCTTCAAGTTGTGATTTCCTTTTCCAAGATGACACAATAAAGCACAATGTCTTCAAAGTGTTACTTTAATATATTTAAGCTAACTTTTTGCTTGAAAAACACCAATATGAAGCACAAATTCTTCAAAATGATATCACAACCACCAATTCCTAATTCTATTAACAAAGAGTCAAAATATGACACAAAGTTCATAAATTAACAATTGCCTCTACTCTTTAACAATATTCTCTCAACAACACCTTTACTTGAGAAAAACAATAATTTATAATGAAAATGACATAAGAACACTCTCACCATAGACCATGAATGAATCCAACACAAAGTCTGGATGCCAAAGCTTTCTTCCTATTTGATCAAGTTTTTAAAATCACAATAGGAACACCAAGTTTCACTTTTTCTCTTCACTTCGGTAGAGTCTTGGTATATATATTAAAGATTCTAGATACAAATTACAATAAGAAACCTCATATATATAGGAGAGGTGCACTGAGAAAATATAGGAAAAAATATGACTAATTCAAAGAAGATTCCTAATTGAATTCTAACTCATGCATTGCCTAGGTGCAAAAACTAAATACAAAATGACACTTGAGGTGTCAAAGTCTAATTAAAAAATGCATCTACAAATTCTAAACTATGAAAACTTCTAAACTACAGACTCTATTTTGATCCAAACACTCTATTTTGATCTTGCTTCATGAACTCCTCAAACTTTTGTAGAACTACTTTCATCTATTCCTGATCAAGTCCTTTAGTATGACTTGTGACGACCTTCACTTGGGTGATGGAATCTTTAAGGCTTGTGAAACATTTTTTATTATTTTTCAAAATATAAGTTAGATCGTCTAGATTTACTTGGATATCTATCAACTTATCAATTGAGGTCAATGAGAAAACTTGTTTATCGACCTCTTTAATAATTAGTAGGTTGAATTCTTTGATGACAATATCCTCGGGAAGGGGCTTCTGGTTCTCATTGAGGAAAGTGCAAGGAAGGGTTAATACCTTCTTGTAGTGTCCTAAAATTGTGACACTTGCAATTTTGACTGCATTTGGGTCTTCACGATGGCAATGCAACACGGAACCTGAATGGAGACCCCGAAACTTGTTCATGACATCAAAAACTGCATTTTTTCAGCACCCTGGCCTGATCCTCCCTGCACCCCGCTGTCCCTGGAGGTGGGACCATGGCGCCTAGCGCCCTGGTCCTTCAGGACTAGGGCACCCAATGCCCTGGTCCCCCAAGACCATGGCGCCCAGCGCCCTGGTCCCTGGCCCTATTTTGGGCCCGGTCTCTTTTGGGGCATCGGGTCTCTAAGTTTGCAATTTGGGAAATAATGTTTCTTGGTCAGCCTAAGGTTGGGAAAATCAGTCAATTATCCCTAATTGACAAGTATATAAACTACATTTCCTCTCTCAAAAAGGGAGGAGGATATATGTGTGAAAAGACGCGAGAGCGATATTCAAACATTCAAGCATTCAAGCATTCCTTCAAGCAATTGAGCATTCTAAGTCTCCATTCAAGGCTAGGTGTTGCATTCAAGACAAGGATTCAACCATTGAAGAGGAGATCACATACAACATACATCATACTACATACATTACACCTTCGCATGTAAGAATACAAACATTCTTACAACAAGGTATCAGTACTTGTTTACATTACAAACATTTACATTTACAGCATTCTCATTTCTTGGTTAATTCCAAAACCGGGGTTTGACCTAAAGGCAAACCCCTCATCCCTAACCCCCCAATCATCCTCTCTTTTCTGTGTGTAGGTTGTAGGTACACGGCTGTAATTGAAGATTTGGAATCCTTGTGCAGAGACGAACAGATCCCCCTTCATTTCACGGATTTTTCGAAGGACCGTGTGCACGCCGGGCCCCATCGTCCTGACAAATTTCGCTCAAATTTGCAGAAAAGCACCATCTCGACATTTTACTGCTAATTCCAGGTCCCTAGCTTCATCCCATATCCCTATCTCTGTTTATAAGCGAATCTTTCCTACTTTACATGCATTCCTAGTTCAATCATTCTATCTACATTTCTTTACAAAAGAGGGTATCCTTGATGTCTTAATCCTTGAAACTCATTTAGAATCCAATCTTGCATTGTGTGGGATTGGATCTTGTGGGTTTCAACCCCTCTTTTGAATGTAAAGTCTCTCCTAAGTGAAAACCATCAACCCTAGTGACTCTCCCTTCTCTCTCCTTGGAGTTGGGGAGGGGAGAACGACTAGGGTTCGATTTTTTCGCTTTACATTTTGGTGAACCCGACGTGAACATCCTCATTCTGATTATTCATGGTTAGATCTGAAAAATTTGCTTCCTTAATTACATTTCCATGTTTGATCTTTTGCAAATTTTAGAGGCTAATTGCATAAAAACCCTAAAATTTTCTTTTTAGTAATTAAACTTGTGGAATGTTTAATTGTCAATGCTTGTTTCAGATCTACCCTTCTATTGCAAATTGTCAATTCATATTTGTGCTTTAATTCTAAAAATTAAGTGGTTAAATGTCAAAACCCTAATTTTTAAAACCCTCTTGATTCAACCTTTGACTGATAATTTCACTGATCAAAACACCTCCAAATCGGCTGTAACTTTGGATTCCGCAATAAAATCACAATATCTCTCATCCCTGAAAATTTGGAAAAAAGTTGCGAGGACCGTGTGCACCCCGAGCGCCATCGTCCCTGACATTTTTTTCGAAATTTCGGGAGCTAGATCTTACTGTATTTTTCTGCTAAAATCCAGAATTTTGGCTGATTTTATCAATTCTAACACTTTCAAAATTAAAGTCAAAGTTGGTCTAGTGATTGCTTGGATAAAGGCTTATAATCATTCAAAAATTGTTAAAATTAAAATTCATATCAAAATTTTGTTTCTTACAGTCCTAAATCTGAAAAGTGTGTTGGCATTCATTCAAAATTTCAGTGTTTTATTCAAATTTTTGCAGTTTGTGACCTTTGAAATTAAATGTTTAATTGCAACAACCTTGATTTCCACTTTCAGAATTGAATTTTGTGTGAAATTGAGTCAACTTTCAAATTTCAAAGCCTGCATTGCTTTTAGTATTCCCTCTAAAATCATAAAATTCAAAATTTCAGTTTCCCCCTCTTTTTCAAAATTCAAATTTTACATTTTTCAACAATCTTGGTAGGGTTCAATTTTGAGATTACAACTTTAATTTGGCCTATCTACAGATCGTAAAATCACTCAATTTTTTCAGATTAGCTTTAAAATCATCATAACTTTCATCCCTGAAAATTTCGAAAAAAGTTGCCAGGACCGTGTGCACTCCGTTCGCCACGGTCCCGGACATTTTTTCTGAAATTTCGGGAGATTGTCTTGATTGCATTTTACAGCTTAACTCTAGGAGATTGGCTGATTTTATTGAAATTTGCTACCTCTAAAATTCAAAAATCTTCTCTCTTTCTTTAGTGCATGAGTTTTACAACAGTAAGTCCTACTTACACTATTCCCGTTAGACGAGGCCTTAGAATTAAGTCCTTCCAAGGTTTAATTACTGAGGAGATGGAACCTAATTTGAATGGCCTTTTTAACGAGGACATGGGTAATTCCTCTAATCCTCTTAATGATGAAGAAGCTCTCCATGAGGTTTCTGTAGAACAACTTTTGAAATTGGATAACCAATTTGATGATTTTCGACAATGGATGTCTCAAGAATACCCCGATAGTCAAGCTCTTTCCTTAATTGAGGGTCTAAAATGTATGGTTCAAAGTGATAAGAATGGAATTGATATTTTGCGTGGTATTGCACACATTGTGGATTCGAATGTGATGCCTATGAAGAGTTGTGCCAAAACTTTAGGTTATACACAACCTCCTACTCAAGTTAATCATTCTATTCCTTTGACAACTCCTATTGCTAGTATACCTACTTTTACATCAAACATAATGACTACTTCAACACAAGACATTCCACCTATGATCACCGGTCATGGGGGCAATCCCTCTTCTTCAATTAACCCTCTTCCTTCAATAAGTGTTCCTATTATATCTCCACAAATAAACACGATGCAAGGGGGCAATTCATTTAACCATTCCATTCCTCCTTGTAGTGTTCCTCCTTTCCAATCATCTCCTATGACTAACTATCATAGTGTCCCACCACCTTACTCTCTACCTTCTTTCAATAACATAACACCTCCATCACAATCTAACACGTCTAATATGAACTCTTCGACTGAAGTGACCATTAACAATCTTGCACAAACTGTCTCTTCTTTACAGCAACAAATTGCCTCTATGAATCAATCTAAGACTAGTGTGCCCACATTTGATGTTGCGAGCCCACTTTCTCTTGACATTGTTCAAGCTATCCCCCCTAAACATGTTGAAATCCCGCATTTGGAGCTTTATAATGGTAAGGGTGATCCTCTAACACATGTTAAGACCTTTCAAACAATATGAACCGATTTTGCTTATGACCAAAGATTGCTTGCAAAACTGTTTACTAGAACATTAAGAGATAAAGCCCTACAATGGTATTGCTCGTTGCCTTCTTATTCTATTTCTTCTTTCGAACAACTTGCAAATGCTTTTATTCAACAATTTCAAAACAATATAAGTCCTAAATTTACTTTGATTGATTTAATGGATTGTAAACAAGGTGTTAAAGAAAAAGTGACTGATTTCATTGGTAGATATAAGCATTTGTATGCTCAAATTTCTTTTCCAGTACCTGACAATGATATTCAAAGAATCTTTATTTCTAATTTACAAAAAGATATTAGAGAAAAACTTCTATTTTCTGAGTTTACTTCTTTCTAACAGTTGTGCACAACTCTTCACAATTATCAACTGACTGTGAATCAAATGGAACAAGCAAATCCTATGGCTCCGAGTGATAAGGGTGATAGTAGTCAACAACCATTTGGGAAGTTTAAACCGAACAGAGAGTCAATTAAATTCAATGAAAACATCATCAACAACAATGTGAACGCGGCATTAGGTGTGCCTCCTATTTCTAAGTTTTTCAAGAAAGAAAGAAAGTTTACTCCTTTGAATGAATCATTGCATAGTATTATGAATAAGTTATTGGAACAAAATGTGCTTACTCTTCCTCCTATAAGGCAAATAGATCCTGCAAAGATTAACTCACCCTATTTTGATAACAAATCTTTTTGTCAATTTCATCGTCATCCTGGGCATGATACTGAAAAATGTTTTGCTTTAAAGGGTAAAATTCAAGATTTGATTGATAATAATACTATCTCTGTTTCTGGTATGAATGATAAAGGCAACACATCTGTAGCTCCTCCTAACCAAAATCTTCAGATTTTTATTGATCCATTGCCTTCTCATACCTCTAATGTGATTGATACTACTGATTCCTCTATCTCACCTAATGATCTCGTGTCTATGACTCCGAATGTGATTAACTTTGTAGAGCAGCAGAAAATCCCTAAAGAACCTTCCATCACATTTGATTCCAGTGAAACTATCAGGGCACCTAATGGTCCTTTATATATAGTTGCAAGAGTCAAGAATACACCTTGCCGTGGAGTGCTTATTGATCCTTCTTGTATGGTTAATGTCATTACTGAAGAATTTCTTTTTACTTTGCAATTGAATCAAGTGATCTATGACAAAACAAATGTGGTTGTGAAATTATTTGATGCATTTTCTTCTCCTGCAATTGGTTCTATTACGTTACCTATTGAGGTCCATAACAAATCCCTTGAGGTGGACTTTTTTATTATTCCATCATCCGAACAATTTCGTGTGAAGCTAGGCTATCCTTGGCTATCTTCCATGACAGCTATTGCTTCTCCTATTCACAAGTGTCTGAAATTTCCCCATAATGGTGAGGTTGTTACTGTCAATCATAGCCTCTTTAAACCAGCTGAAAGAACTTCTAGCGTTCCTATTGATTACTTTTGGCCTAAACAATTCCAATCTCTTCCACTGTGAAGTGATCATCTTTTCAAATCTTATCAAAAGTGGAAAAAAGATATGATCCTATCTCTAAGTGAACCTAGAACACCCAAACTTGACATTCCTATCGTTCTTGAGAAGGAAGTTCTTCCTTTGAAAGATAAAACTAATGTCTTTCCTCAAGAAGATTCCCAACCCATTCCCATGAATGTGACTATGCCTATATCTAATAAACTTCCTAAAAGTAGACCTATACCTCCTGGTCATGATGGGCTTGGTCTCCTTCCTAAACCAAATATTCCTCCTTTGTATGGAGCAGTTCCTCCTCCTTCCTCTTATGGAGAGAAGAGACCTTGCTCTTCTCCTATTGTCCAACCTAAGAGACTACAACCTAAACACCCAAGTGATAAGGATGAGAACATTCCTCCTCCTCAATCTTCTCAGCTTCCTACTAAGACTAGACGAAATCGTTCTGCACGTGAACGCCAACGAAAGCATCGTCTTAGAGCTCAGGCAGCTGCTTCTCAAACTTTGCAATCCCTAAAAACACCTTCAGCCAGTATTATTCCATTTTCTCCTCAGCCGAAAATTGAGCCAAAATCTCCTAAACATAAGATGCATGATGGTCTTGATCCTGTGCGAGTTAAAGATCCTATTTTTATAAATCTTGATGATGACATAGATGAAAATGTTACTCCTGTTTATTCTGATAGTGAATATGAATATGTTGATGTTGATAACCATTTATCTAACGAATTTTCTAAAGCACTTATCCTAGCTCCTAGACAAGAACAACGTGGCTCGGAACATGAACATAGACCTTGTTTGGATCTTGTGATAGCTCCATCTGCTGAGTTGGATGTTCCTCCTCTAGCGTGTTTCCTACCTTCCCGAAATATTGATCAGCAAGATCAGGGGGTAGATGACGTGCTAGACTAGTTCATTAGCATAGCAGATTCTCTCCTCCTCTCTTGATCTTTTGTTACTTCTTCTATGTGTTATTCTCATTCTTCTATTTGTTGTCCTTAGTGTTGTCTACTTGAGGATGATGCAAAGCATTGAGATCTCTTTTGGTCTCTCTCATGTTGACTCAAAAGACACATGTGTTCCCTTCTTCTAGGTGACCTTCCTTGATTAGGGAATGAAGAACAATTATGCATACATACATATGATATACATGAATTATCATACAGCATACTGACCCCGAGGAAAGCGAAGTCACCTTGTGCTTTGTGTTTTGTGTCTATTATCCTTGGGCTTACCTCACACTTGGGGGCTAAATCCTTGTGATAACGTGCTCTTTTCCTTTCACATTTCTTATATGTATCACTACCTTAAAGTAATCACCCCCGGTGAGGCGTGTGCGATCACTTTAACGTAGGGGGGCATACATCCCGTTCATATCTTTTCAAGATACTTGAAAATTTCTTGACAAATTTAACTTTGCCTTGAAAATTTTTGATATCTTTCTTGCATGACTCATAGTGAGGGAACCTTACTACTGACAGTCATGGTTCTCCCTTGTGATCTTCCCTTTTACTTTGTCAATCGAAGTCATAAGATCCTTAGTCCACTGGGGGCTTGGTGTATCTTGCCTCCTTGACGTGATGAAAGTTTTTCAATGTTGTTTCCTTGTACTTTATTAGAAGCATGAGCGTACGCTTATACTCCCGCTAAAGTGGGGGCTAAATGTAACATCCTAAATTTGTGACACTTGCAATTTCGACTGCATTTGGGTCTTCACAATGGTGATGCAACACGGAACCTGAATGGAGACCCCGAAACTTGTTCATGACATCAAAAACTGCATTTTTCAGCACCCTGGCCTGATCCTCCCTGCACCCCGCTGTCCCTGGAGGTGGGACCATGGCGCCCAGTGCCCTGGTCCTTCAGGACTAGGGCACCCAGCACCCTGGTCCCCCAGGACCATGGCGCCCAGCGCCCTGGTCCCTGGCCCTATTTTGGGCCCGGTCTCTTTTGGGGCATCGGGTCTCTAAGTTTGCAATTTGGGAAATAATGTTTCCTAGTCGGCCTAAGGTCAGGAAAATCAGTCTATTAGCCCTAATTGACAAGTATATAAACTACATTTCCTTTCTCAAAAAGGGAGGAGGATATATGTGTGAAAAGATGCGAAAGCGATATTCAAACATTCAAGCATTCAAGCATTCCTTCAAGCAATTGAGCATTCTAAGTCTCCATTCAAGGCTAGGTGTTGCATTCAAGACAAGGATTCAACCATTGAAGAGGAGATCACATACAACATACAACATACTACATACATTACACCTTCACATGTAAGAATACAAACATTCTTACAACAAGGTATCAGTACTTGTTTACATTACAAACATTTACATTTACAACATTCTCATTTCTTGGTTAATTCCAAAACCGGGGTTTGACCTAAAGGAAAACCCCTCATCCCTAACCCCCCAATCATCCTCTCTTTTCTGTGTGTAGGTTGCAGTTACGCGGCTATAATTGAAGATCTAGAATCCTTGTGCAGAGACGAACAGATCCCCCTTCGTTTCGCGGATTTTTCGGAGGACCGTGTGCACGCCGGGCGCCATCGTCCCGACAACTTTCGCTCAAATTTGCAGAACAGCACCGTCTCGACATTTTACTGCTAATTCTAGGTCTGCAGCTTCATCCCATATCCCTATCTCTGTTTATAAGCGAATCTTTCCTACTTTACATGCATTCCTAGTTCAATCATTCTATCTACATTTCTTTACAAAAGAGGGTATCCTTGATGTCTTAATCCTTGAAACTCATTTAGAATCCAATCTTGCATTACGTGGGATTGGATCTTGTGGGTTTCAACCCCTCTTTTGAATGTAAAGTCTCTCCTAAGTGAAAACCATCAACCCTAGTGACTCTCCCTTCTCTCTCCTTGGAGTTGGGGAGGGGAGAACGACTAGGGTTCGATTTTTCCGCTTTACACTTCTCGATGATGTTTTTTCCTTTATCATTACATTCCTTCTATGCTTTCCTCATATCTTTGATAATCACCTCTAGTATGTTCATTTGATGTTTCAGTACCTCCTTTTGTTCAACATACATATCCCTTGAAGGGAGTACTCCATTATCAACCAGAAAATCCAATTGTAAATATTCTAACTTCAACCAAGAATCAAAGTCCTTTTCATATGTGTCCAATTCTTCTAAGAAAAGATCTAATGTTTTATCAACTTTAGACCTAACATATTCTAAACTATTTATCAAAGAAAAAACATAACTTATCAAATGAGTTCCTTGAATTATAAGTCTATCCATCCACTCACCAATTGATCTCTCATGAGAATTGACATGTTCAACTTGTTTGATGAGTTGTTCATCTATAGATGATGTGACAGGCTCAACTATCTCTAATGATTTGGTGATCTTGATCAAGACCTCGATGAGCTAATCAACCTGTTTCTTCAACTTGTCCTTCTTGACCTTTTTTTTATTGTACACTTCCACAAGATGGTGAAAAGAAGTTTGAGAATCCTCCATTGTACCTTCATGTGTTTTCTTTCCTAGATCAATCCTTTTGATAACATAATTAGAGGGATGCACTTTAACCAAATCAGTGTCTAGAGGAGGAATTGCCATTTTCACATATTTATTCTTTGATTTGTCTACCTATATCCTGGATAATGTTTTGGCCTTCTTTGTTCCCTTGGGCTTAACAAGAACCAATTGACTGAAATTAAATTCATTTGGGTAGATGGCTTGCTTCTTAATTTTGGGAGCATTAGACACTAACCAAGGCAACAAAGGTGTATCATCATCTACTCTATTAGTCAACACTTGCGATGGTAACTCCTAAGACTGAATACTACTAGTAATAATTGATGGGGTAGAAGTAACAATGGCAAATAGATATGGAGCATTACAAATCCTAGGAGGAACTGGGGCTTCTCATGTAAATTTATCAAAATATTCCAACATGGAAGAAGTAACCTTAGATAAATTATATAGTATCAAGATTGTCATGAAGTGTATCAAGGGTAGAATCACTAGTGTAAGCGCAAGGAATGATAAGAATTTTGGGAGCTTGTGATGAATATAAAATAGTGGAACCTAAAGGAATAGTATCAGTATCTAAGACTGAAGTAGTACTTGTGACATCACATGATGCAAGAGGAATACCTTCTTATGTCTCTTGAGACTAGGAATTAATTGGAATTTTAGGTAATCCCTCAGAAAATTCTCCTTCCTCTTGTTCTTGTTCATTTTTAGGTTCTTCTTCTTCTCCTTTGTTATCTTCTTCATGATCTCGAGTCTCTTGAACATAAGAATCACCTTGATTCTTACCTTTCCCAACCATGAACTTGAACTTTGGACCTTTAAGAGCTAGAGGATCCTATCTATTTTTGGTCCTTGATTCAAAAGTCTTTCCTTTAGGCCCAAGAGTATCATCCTTGAATGACTCAATCTAGAAAGGCTTCAGTTGGACACCATGTAGATTTAACCAAACACTGGTATTATCAAGAATATTCTGGAATATGGCTCTTATTGAAGTATTCTCCTTTTTGGAACATTGGATAATGAGGCACAGGTGATTTAGCAACTTTTTTTTCTCATACATAGGATCTAGGATGTCTTCATCCTCCTCAAGAACCTCAAGAACACCAACAAGATCAAAATTCTCAATTTGTTCTACTGTCAAACAATAGTAGTCAAGTCTCTGGATATCCTCTTCAATCCTACAATCAATCTATATGTCTTCAATCCGATGAATATGGGTAAAGTTTTTTTTTTTTTTATTCTTCATGCCTCTATAGTCAAAATACTTCCTGGCCTTGAAGAATTTCATGGTCAGTCTCCTCATCTCCTCCCCCATGGCACATGCCTTCTAGATAGAGTTGATGGAGTATCTCCCTATGATGATGGATAACTTGAGACCTATCTTATGAGCCCCAGATTGATGCTAAAGGATTGATATCATCTTGCGAGCCATCTCCATAAGGATGATCTTATCTACTAGATACCTTAAGAGCTTGAATGGTTCTCCATCAAATCATCTAATCCTGATATATGTGAACGTGGGAAACTGTAAGAAAATACAACCATATTCATTACTACTTTCTAGGCTTCATCTGACACCCTTCTGTTTTAAATATTCTTGTCAAATAAAAACATGTAGTGGGCGAAGAAAGTATCATTGACCATCCCAAAATAATGTAAACTCTCCTTGAGAGTTAATTGAGTGAATTACTTATAAATAAAAACTTGGCTCCTATCACTCGTGGTGGATAAACCTGAAAAATGCCTCATCGAGGTGGCTGCAAAGACAAGATAGGAAATCATATAAAATTTCAAGGTGGTGGGTACCTTAGTCAATTGCTCAAAACAAAGCATCTGCAATCTGCTTGCCCTAGAAATCTTCTTTTTATTTTTCTCGATTATGTGAATGTACTGATACATCCACTTGTAATAAGTGTTAGAAGTTGGGAGACCCTTTACTCTAGTGAGAAGAGTAGTGAGATCATTGACCTCATCAATGAAATCACTACAAGGAAGAGTCTCTGGCCACCTTGCAATTGTAGGCCTAGGATTATTTAACCAATTTTCATTGATATTATTTCCGTATTTATCTGAGTTATCATAAAAGTAAGTAACAGTTGATTGTATATTGTATACACCTAAAAATGGTCTGAAGATAATTAATTGAATAAGCAATTATTTAATTAATCTCTCCTCCCCAATTTAATTAAATTCACTAAGAAATTTGATTAAATTTACCTTTTCATCTACTTATTAATAAATCTAAGGATTTATTAAATAGTTTCATTTCATCCCTTTAATTAATTAATTCAAATTAATTAATTTCCTCCATCCAAATTCATTTCTTCTAAATCCTAATTAATTAAAACAAATCAACCATGAGTTGTTGAGATCAATTAGCCATTTTCATATTATTTGAATTTTTAAATTCAAATTATCCTAACTTCTACCACTCCTAAACCTAACCCATTCTACCTACCACCATGTCCCCTTTCATCCAACATCTTCTAGAACCTTGTGACACTTGTCACTAAATGTTCCCTTTCATCTAACCTCTTCTAGAAGCCTCTTGACACTTGTCACCATAAAGATGATAGATGTTCCCTTTAATCCAACCCCCTTTGCCATCCTCCTCCAATTTAACCATTGATATCTTCAGATCAATCTTGACCATTGATTCTTGCCACATCACCCTTAGCCTTGGAAAGTCCTATAAATAGACCTCATTTCAGAGCAATATGGGTCCCAATTCATATCATCTGATCCCATCTCATTTTCATCTTATGCATTGTTACTATAGGCATCTAGCTTATAGCTTATCAGTTTTAGCAATGTTATCATGCTCAATTTTAGCTTAAATCTTAGCTTAATCATGCTATATCAATCATTCATGTATTTTAATCATGCTACTCTTGCTAGATCATACATTTTCAGCATTCAAATCCTCCATCTAAGTGTAGTCAAGTCACTGGATTATGCATAATAAGATCTGAGAGCATTTTTCATACTCGCATTTATTAGGAGGCAATAAGTCGATTAGCTATGGTTTTGTCTTTCATTGTTTCAATTTACTAACCATGCTTGTAATGATTTATTAAGTGCATTGTGGTTGCAGGTATAGGTACACTTCATAGAGCATGACACATATCAATATTGGAATATTTCTCTATAGGTGGACACTTGAAAATTATGTCAAAGAAGTCCTCATCAAGCTTGATGAGCGTCTTCTTCCCATCTGCATCCTTTACTAATCTAGTTGTAGGGTCATACCTATTAGCTAGGGCTAACACAAATTTTGGATTTTGTATTGACATAGGAAAAGCCGCCACCAAATTAATTCCACTGTTGATGGTGGGCTCCATTTTGTAAGACATTGGCGGCTCTCTAACTCTCTTCAAGAATTCCTCAAGATCCACATGACCAATCTCTGTATCCCTGATACTATCAATGTTGGATGATAGAAAAGGAGGAAAGACTGGATGAATATCTTTCTTTTTGAACTTCATTGATCTCTTACTAGGCAAAGGCTCTGTCATTTGCAATAAATACACTACAACATGAAAGATTATCACCATATAGAGATAATTAGCCTCCATAGGAATTTCATTTGATAGAATAAAAAGAATCGATCAATCACAAATTGGTTAAAAATCACCAATTTGCAAGTGTGTCAATTGGGTACAAATTGTACTTACAAGTCTGATTTGCATCTAACATAAGTGAAAAATCAACAAGTGCATATCGGACTTACAAGTCCTATTTGCAGCTAAGAGAGAAAAGAATAAAACTAGGTGTATATCGGGTTTGTATCTCAGATATACACTTGGGAAAATCATACCAAAGGGTGCATAGCAGACTTGTAACCCCGATATGCATTTGGGAAGAACACCAAACGAAGGTGCATATTAGAGTTTCAAGTCCGATATACACTACATTAATAAAAATAAAAATATTGGTTGTGCATATTGGACTTGTATGTTTGAATTGCACCACACAAGGAGTAAATCTAAATATGGTGTGGATCAGGATCATATCCCCGATTACACCATAAGGGACCACTTTGGTGTAAGTCGGGGATACAACCCCAACCAACACCCAATGAAAGGCACTTAAGCAAAACTATCAAAATCCAAGGTGGTGTCGAGCGGGGTTGTAAACTCGATCAAAACCAAAGTGAAGAACAAAGTTAAATGGTGATTGGCGAGTTTGTAACTCCACCACACACCATTGAGAAAGGATCTAGTGTATGACGGGGACACACTCTCGCTACCCACCATAGAATGCGCAGTGGTTAAGTATTAAAATGATGTGGGTCAGGTTTGAATCTGACACACATCGTATCTATTTGCTACGGTGTGTGTCGGGTTCAAAGTCAGACTTCACACCATACAAAGATACGACAAAATAAGAGATGGCAAATATGATGTGGTTCAGGTTTGCAAGCTCGACACACATCAAATCTAAGGCTTTGGTGCATGTTGGGTCATAAAACCGATCTCACACCAAAACTAGGGTTTAATACAATTGACAAAAAAAGATATTGCAAGTTTTGATATTAACAATATTCGTTGAAGTAAAACTTCAATGTATATTGTTCATGTCAAAATGCTGACAGAGATAAAGCTTGCACTAAAATATGAAGATAGGGCAAAATATAACATACCATGGGTTGAGAAAATCCAACATGGGAAATCCAGCACCTTACAAATCTTCTTGCAATAATGAAAACAAATAAGAGCACAAATTGATCATATAGAAAGGAAGAAACCTGATATGAATCAAACTCTCAAAACAATAAATGAGAAATTATACCAATACATGCATCATAATGATGTAAATTGGACTTCAAGTCTGATTTGTATCATCATACCTTAAGAGGTGTAAATCGGGCTTGAAAGTTTGATTTACATAAAAAAAGGTCTTATAAGTGCATTTTCGGGTTTAGAACCCGATTTTACACCCAAATGATAAAAATGGTGTAGAGTCGGACCTAAACCCTAACTTTTCACCAAAACTAGAAAAATTCACTTTAGTTAACATTTGAATTTTAACTAAGAAGACAAGATTTTCAATATTGAACAAAAAGTGTTCAATGACAAACGATGCAACAAAAATGCTTCAAAACTCACAACTTCGAAAAATTATGATGAATTTTAAGAAAAATTCATAGGGGTTATCATGTTTTTACAAAAAATGAAAACAAGGATAACACATATGATGAAGATGAACTGGCTTCTCGATTGATAGGTATTATAGATTTTGGCTTTGGACATATGTTATTGCAATACATATATGGATTAGGATCCATGGGAATGGTAACTTCTATTCCATTGTGTGGGAATTTGATACATTGATGGTATATAGAAGGAACTTCTCTCATAGCATGGATCCAAGGATAACCCAAAATGATATTATAGGTGAGATCCAGGTCCAAAACTTGGTAGACCATTTCTTGTACTATTGGTCCAACTCTTATTGGTAAGGTAATTGTTCCTTTGGATGATCATTCTACATCATCATAGGCTTTTATTGTTATCTTTCTCTTGGAATATACAACCCCTTTAGAGACTCCCAATGCTAGAACAAATTTTAAAGTGCAAATTTTTAGACCTACTCTTCCATCTACCAAGACTTGCTTTATTCAATGTTTATGGACAAAATATTTGATATGAAAAGGTGTGCTATGAAGTTGTCGGGGAGATGTATCACCATGCTCTGTGAATGTAAGATGATGAGGTGATGATAAATGTCCCACCATGGCTTGAAATTGATCCACATTTAGGTTGGTAATTATAAATATTTCTTGCAAGGTTTTATCCAAGACAACCTTATGTGAAAGGAATATGTGCAGAAGTTCAAGAATGGATATGTGGTCTGGTGTTTTTCCAAGTTACTCAACAAGGTCATATTGGTTGCAAGATGAAGAGGGTTTGGACGTGCCACCTTGCAATGTGACTTTAACCTAATGGGTTGTTACATTACACTCGGGTTTTTTTTCCTTGATAGTTATGGTAGAAACATGATGGGCCATCTAAAAAATATGGTTAACTATATACTCATAAGAGACATTGGCATAATTGCTATTAGCATCAAAATTGGTCTTAGTAGGTTTTCCTCTACCATGTTTTGGGAAATGATCCTTAAGCATCAAATGTTCTTCATTGGATAAATGTCCCTCAACTTTTATCACACCATTCCCAATGAGGTATTCAATAATATTCTTAAGCTTATGACAATTGCTAGTCTCATGCCCTTTTTTTCTATGATATTCACAAAATTCATCATCATTCCATGAAAAAGGTTGATTTTTTGGTAAAGTGATGAGCTTATTAGCAACCATTTTTTCAAATACTAATTCAATTGGTTCTCCCAAAGATGTGAATTTCCTTTGTGTCATAGGCCTTTTCACCCTTTGGGTATTCACTTGAATTCTTAATAAACTAGTTCTAGAAAAACTTAAAGGTTTTGCCAAGTTGGCATCCTCAACCCCATAAATGATATTCTTGTTCTTGTTCCAAAAGTGGGGCTTTTCCTTTGTATTTAGATCATCTTTATTCTCTTTAAAAAAATTGATAAGACCTTGCTCATGAAGGACCTTCTCAATGGACAAACCTTTTTCAACACCTTCTTGAAATGTGGTCAAGCATAATTTGCAAAGTTCATATCCAATTTCCTGATTTAGGTTCTATGTGAACATCTCAACTAATTATTTTTGTGGAACATAACAAGAGAAACAACTAGCTATAATTCTCCATCTTTATAAAAATGACAAAAAGGATTCTCCATTGTTCTTTTTGTTGGTACATAAAGTTGTCCATGAGGTTAGAATTCTCCATCTTTGTAAAAATGACAAAAAGGATTCTCCATTGTTCTTTTTTCTGGTACATAAAGTTGTCATTGAAACTTCATGCTCAATATTGTAAGAGAAATTATGAATAAATTTCTTAGCCAATTCACATCAATAATTAATCTCAGGTGGTAATCGTGAAAACCACCTATATTGCGAGGGAAGGGGCACATTAAGTAAGAATCCTCATGAGAAACCTCTATAAAAGTACTAAAAAATTCTCTAATGTGTTCCTTGAGATCACCGTTTCCTTTGTTCTTGTCAAATTTAGGCACATGAAAATTAAGAGGAAAGGGTGACATGGGTATAGTCTTGTCGAAAGCATAAGGACAAATGTCCTGAAGTGCAATTCTTGATTCGTGTGTGTATATTGGCCATTTTTTGTTGTAAATTATTCACTTATTGTTTCAAATAATCCTTAGGAGGTGTTGTATTCCTTTGATCTATCCCTATACCTGAGTCACTGAGTGGAGGAATGTAACCATGTGGACTATAATTGTGGTATTGGTCATAAGGCCTTGGACGAGTGTGAGAATCATGACCACGAGTATGGTTGGTATTGAAAGCATGAATTTGGTGTTGATCTTGAAATTTAACACAAGGTTAGCTAGCATAATGATGGCCACAATTATGGTCTTGGTGGGTATCTTGACATTGACCCTGAGTGTGATCTTGGTGGTGCTCATCAAAGGTAGTGCAAGGTTTTTTAATAGATTCACCACCATAATTATGACCTTGATTTGTATCTTGATGTTGGTCATTAGTATTTTTATTGGTAGTTCTTCGGTTGTGAAGGTCACTGGTATGAGTTTTCTCATGCATTTTTTGAGTGTATGCAAATATAAATATTTGGTTTTTGCAAAAGGGATGAAGGTGACTCAAACATCTGGATATCTCTATGTGTACCTTTTCTAGTACCCACATCATCTTTATTGTGATTTTCTTCCATAAGTTGATATATATCAAAATTAGGGGGGAATTTAACTCCCTCTTAAGCAAGCATCATGGAATAACATTGTGGGTTCTTATGTAAAATTGTCTGAAGCAAATTTTTAAACTTTGAGTTGGATAAATAATCTTGAAGTTATACAAAGTTAAATGACTCATTATTTGAATCTTGTACACTATTTTAGCTTTTAGAAGACTTGGTATTGTACAATTCTTCTTCATCATATACATAAGTATCCATGTCTTAAGATCTTAGAGCTTCCTTGAATTATCTTCTAAGTCTTTGGGCTCTGGTTTCAACCATAAAAGGAAAAAGCTTGAGATGGGTGAATGGAAATATGACCAAGAATAATGGTGTAAGAAAGATGTAACAATGACCAAAGGTTGGGAGTTTTTCTTTCAAAGGTCCTGAAATGAGGTTTCAAATGATGATAGGATTAGGAATATGATATATAGACACAAATTGATAGCTCAAGCAAGATATAACTTCCTAGGAGATGAAAAATTCCAAAGATAAGCTATCCTAACTCAAGAGACTATAATAGCATTCTAGATGATAGATCTAAGAGGGAAACCACCAATTGATAACAAAAGTTTGATTGCAAGATAGTGAGGACAACAAGACAACCTTTTTGAATTTGGCAATGTTGATGTTTTTGAATAAATGAAGATCTGAATGGACTGAAAATGGAAAGGCAACAATGGTGATATAATGGTTGACTTATTGGGAATCCTAAGGAATCAGTCGTGAAGCTCTTTCAAAATCTATGACCAAATATGTACAAAGATACTAGATAAGTGATGATATATGCCACAAATGTGTTATAAAAATCTAGATACACGATAATAATTTCCAAATATGCATTGAAATGTTTAGATACATAGTATTGTAGAACCATAGATGTGAAAATATTTCTTAGATATGCACCAAAAAGTCTCAGATATGTGCTAGAAAATGCCACCGACGTGGCAATAATGTCCAAATATGTGTTTTTGGTGAAAAATATGTTCTGCCTAATGCTTGTCCAAATTTGAATGTTGTTTTTAGGAATAAAAGCGACCAAATATGATTTTTTTATGATAGATGTGGTAATAAAATACTACAAAAAAGAAGACACAATGATTGTTGTGTGATTTTCAAAAATTTTATGCGAATCTGTAACTTCATAGGCCGAATTCAACCTAATATCCACGAGTCTTATCACAATTGAAAACACACCAAGCACTTATGCCTAAGGTCAATGTCTAATGGAAGCTATACTCAAGCCCACAAATTGGATACTTTGTCGACTCAAGTAATCAATCCCCTTAAGGAGGTTTGGTCACTCTTGTCTTTATGTGAAAGGGGTAGGTAGGGGCCTCTAGGACTAGAAGAATGATCTAATTACCCTCTCCCTGAAAATTTATGTATAGCTTATGCAAAGTCAAGGATTTTTTCCTCAAAACACAAGAGCCTTATGGTGGGTAACTTTAGGGTGTGATGAAGATAAAGCTATTGTTGGTGACACTCCAAATAAGGAACAAGACAACTCCAGTAAGATAGATCCCCCCTCAAACCCTCCTCTTGAGGGTTTGAAAGGTTTTATGGACACCATGGAATGGTTAATCACCAGTTACAAGAAAGTTGTGGATGACAACAAGAATCTCAGCCACAGAATCCAGATTCTGGAAACTATCAACACTGGTGAAGGGAAAGCTATGGCAGATTATATCGAGGATTTGACAAATACAGTTGCTAAAGCTGAAAATATAAGAGACTCCTTCAACCCCAGATTCGAGAAAATCGAGAAAGACTTGCTGGAGAGGAAAGCGAATGCTAATTCTATGGATCAAACTATGTCGGGAACTGTCAGTAAAGTCAGTAAAATTGAGGAATGTCTCAAAAGTATTGCAAAGAAAAGCTTAAACATTTTGAAGGTCTCTGCTGGTAATACCAAAACTCTCATAAGCAAATTGGATGAGGAGAAGGACATCCTAGAAATTGACCCTGACACTGAAGGTACAGGAGATGTTCAAGGACCCAGAACAAGAACTAGAGGTAAAAAGAAGGAGAAGAAGCCTAATAAAGACCTGGATGAACTTAAAACTATTGCGGCCACCTATGACCAGTTGGTGATTAAGGCGAAGGACCTCCTAAAGACTCTTTAACTGTGCAGTGCTTTCTTGGTTTCTGTTGTTTTGTTGTTTCTATCTTTTGTTGTCCTTTCTGTTTATTGGCCTTTTTGCCTATCATTTTGTAAGCAGTTTTTTTGGTCTGGATACTCTATGATGATACTTATTATTCTCCTTTGTTAAAGGTTTCTGGTCCTGAAAACCTATTTTCTTATTAATCAGAACTTTAGGGTGTGATGCTACACCCTTGCAGTGAGAGACACCAACAACTCAATCGATAGGGTGAGCCTCTAGAATAAGGTTTCTTGTCATTGTTCGGGAGACTTGTGTGTGGGTCACTTGTTGGTAAGACACTTAAAGCTTTACTCAACCTTGTGTGACTCTAACAAAATTTATCTGACTCCCAAATTAACACCAACAACCTACACCCCCAAGTTAGGATCCAATTTTAACCTTTACCATTTATATAGTGGGTCAAATGACAAACTGATTTGAGTCATTTCCCTTGGAGTGATCACTTCTGCAAAGGAAATCTCTCTAAAAAATAAAAAACAAGATGTTTGATGATTTATCTTACACCCAAGATTCATAAAGGTGAACGGGGAGGATACTTTCACAAACACCTTAGGGTTCTACAACAAAAAACATTGAAGGCACAAGAGACATCAAACAAGAGTTCTTTTTAATGAGCCAAATTGAAATGTGAGCTAATCTATGAAATCACAAACACACACCTAATTAACCCTACAATTAAAATGGATTAGTACTTTCAAATGATAAACTCAACTTGCAAACACGAAGATTAGGACAAGATAATAACCAGTAATGACAAAGGGGCCTTCAACAAATGAGTAAATAACTCCCAAAGGAGAAATGAACTTACAAAACCATAGATGTAACAAAACAAACCAAAAATGTATCAAGAATTAGTATATACACATCAAAATAGAGCTAAATACCTATAAAAAAGAACAGTATACATGCCACTAGCTACCAAAAATGCAACAAAAATAGGAAAAGCATAAAAATTATCTAAAACTCTATAAAACCAGAAATGTGTCAAAATAAATCACAAACATGCCTAAACCTGTCATAGATGCAACAAAAAATAAGAAAAATGTGTGAGAACATAATTCCATAAAACCAAAAATGCGGGGATATAGGTTGTAAATGTGTTAATAATGACTGCATATGCATCAATAATGACCCAAAATGCAATAAGAATCAAGATCTAACATAAGAAATAGAAACACAACAAAAACTGCTAGAAACACAAAATCATATGGAAAATGATGTAAAAGATGACTTGCAAATCTAAAAACACTAAAAAACTCAAACAAAATGTTAGAAACAAGATACAAGAGTCCCACTAGATCTGCCAAAATGTATATTTCAAATTTGAATCCTAGATATTGCAAACCCTAGTTCCAGCCACAAAACCCTAGATCTACAATGAAATTCAACAACACATCAATGAAGAACCATCAAACATGAAAAATCATAAAATAAATCAAATGATACCTTCACACATTAACATGGGTTTTATATTCATTGTTCTCCTATATCCATTGATCTTGTTTTGATTTGGTTGCTCTCAAATTTTTATGCTTGCACAAGAGCTCAATGGGAAATGAATGTAGTTGTGATGATGTAGCTTGATGTAGGCTAAAGTCAATTCGCTAGAATGTGAGTATGATCCAAGGTTGATTGATGAAAAGAGAGGGGAGGAAGCCTCTCTTATAGAGAGCATCCTAAAAATAGAGGGATATGATTAAGAGGTGGGATAAAAGATGGTCGACTAAGATTGAAGGGTAGGTAGAGGAAATAATAAAATAAAGGGAGCAATTAAGATAAATGAGGGGAAAATTTTAATTGAATTAATTAGATAAATTAAATAGCTTATTTAATTAATAGAAGGAAGACAACATAAATTAAATAAAAATATCTATTTAAATTAGGATAGAAAAGGGCTAGAAGAGGTTAATGAGTTAATTAGTTAAGTAAATATTTATTTAATTAATAGAAGAAAATGGGATAATTAAATAAATAAAAAATATTTATTTAATTAGGCTACAACAATTTTAGGTGTCTACAACAATGAATCAATATTGTTGAACCGCAAAGAAATGCATCCTCTGAAATTTTGATTATAGTTCAATGTTGTTACACATCTAAGAATAAATTCATTACTACTCTAATGCACTTGTAAACCTTCACACTTACATGATATACCATACACAACTTTTCATCTCACACATACAACATATATCATCTTCCAAACATATTTCATCTTTCTATACCATTTGCAACCAAAAAAACATCAATTAGGTCGACCTAATTAGATGTAACGTGTAGGATATATATAGTCATCCCAAAAAATAATTCTAAAGAAAGGTAGATGAAAAAATAAAACATTTGAAGTATCACACCATGTCAACACACCTTCCTATTTATCCCAGATCAATGTCTAGACAACTTTGCACGCTACCACACAGATCAAAACTGCATAGGTCATCTCCAAAGGATAGAACCATTAAAATGCACCAACCAAAATTATTCAAAACATCATTCCAAGAACCAAAAATCTTGCGTATGTACAAGATAGAATTACCTGACATAAACATAGCTAAATAATTGAGTTTTACTACCAAAAGTATTGAAGGCAGGGGAATATAACATATTCTTGCAAACTATAAAAGTTGATAGTTAGACCATCACAAATTCGACTATAGATCAAATGAGAACATAAAATATGGGATATATCAAGAATTTTCATCCATCTACATCATACTACAACCACATGCAATGATGAATCCATGCACCATAATGTGTATCCTAAAACTATACCCAATCTAACAAACTATTCATCGGGACAATCACCTTTTAGCTTAAACTGTGAACCACATAATACACCTCCAAAGTTCCAAAAAAATCATAAGACAATTAGATATACCATCTAAAGCAACCAAAATCAATCTCCACTCATCTACATGAGATCATAGCCAATCCTTTTATATTGCATTACCCTAGAACACAACTAATCAACCTCTTGGACCAAAGTTATCATCAATGACAACACAAACTCATATTTACAAAAATCTCTCCCTTTGTTATTGGTGGCAACACTTGTGCCAATTCCAAACTATTATCATATCACTCCACTAAAACACTTATCTTTCCATAATGAATTCTCTCCCCCTTTGACATCAAGGACAAAGGGAATCTCCATAACACAACACAAACTCAATGACTATATACAACACTCCTTACCAACATCAACTCCCCCTTAGGGTATGAAAAAAATTGAAACCAAAATTGTATTTCACCAACCTTCTACCTATCCACATATGTATGTACAAGAAAAAAATTATCTTATTGGCAAAAATTAAGGAATATGCATAGCTAGGGGCATAATTCCCTTACAAACAAACTTGAGATGGGACCAAGTGGTATTCCAATAATTATTTACAGAGGTCAAAATATTGTGCTAAATTTTCATCTTCAAAAGATTATCCTCTACCTCACTATAGCTACTCAAAACCTTAATTGTCTGATCCAACTTTTGAGAGTCTTCAAAGAGTCTCTCCATGCCGGTGAGCTACAAGTTTGCAATATCTCTAATATGACCAAATTGTGCCTTAATCTTGTCTTTTGGATCAATTAGCAGATTTAACTACATATACAAATTTTCAATCTGCAATCTATGATTAGCATCTACATCCTTCTTCAAGTCTACAAATCTACATAACTATACAATTTGTCCTTCCAAAATGTTTATTTGACCCTTAATGTCTTTGGTGGATATAGACCACTGGTGACTAAATTAATATGTTGCCACTACATCCTTCAAACTATTTTCAAGAACCCTTATTTCTTCCTGTAATTGTCTATGTGCAACTACACATTTATTTACTAATTCTTCTACTCTCTTTTCAATATCTTTAAAAATTGTTTCTTCCAAGTTAGAAGCATGATCCCTCAAGCCATTAAGTAGTACTTCTAGCTACTTCATGTCAGTTAATGTCTCATCCAACACAACTTCTAGAAGTTTCTCATTGAGAAACTTTATTGTATCATTGATCAGCTATGTACTTTGCATCTGTGATTTGATGTAATTTTTGTAGCAAAGTGGTGAAGTATATCACCCAAATGTAATATGTGTAGGGGGACAATTAGTCAAGGTCCATATGACCTTGTGTCATAGGTACATGAAGAACCTCAGTGGTAATTACCAATTCAAATTATAAATTTAACTTCAACAATTCTAATACAAAGTCTTTGAAAGGACCAAAATTTTCTCCACTAGACATAGTACTCCTTTCTTCTTGTCTTCTTCTCATGTTCTTGTTCTTTCTTTGCACCCTTCTACTCCTCTTCTTGTAATTTCTCTAGAATCTTTTTTGAAACTATTTCAATATTCTTATTAAACTCCACGTGCTCATCCAAACTAGTTTTTGGATCACCATCACCACCTAATTGTTCATCAACTTTCTTCTCCTAATCAAATGCACTACTGTCAACACCATGTGTACTCCCTTCTGAGCCAATTTTTGGGTTTTTTTTTCTCCCTAGAAGAAGAAAAAGTCTTCTTTACCTCTTATACAACCTCAACTATTGTATCCTTGGTTTGCTTGGCTATCCTTTGATAGTCATCTAGATCTCATCCCATTATAATATTCACTCTTTCTTTTGTTCTAACCTTATACTAAGATCATGTACAATATTGGTTATATATTCTTTGGATAAAGGATTGCACACCATATCTAAAGCCTGTGTCCTCACATTGAATTTTTTCATTAGTGCATCCTTCCTTCTTCTCATTAAGGCTTTTAACAATTCTATAGGTAACTTATCTACAATATCATTCAAATTATTATCAAAGGTAATCAGATATCAGATAATAGCCTTTTCTATCTTTTATTTGTTTGTCAGAGGGGCATCCTTATATAATCATGTAGACACCTCGAAGGAATCATGTTACCAAATTGTATTCAGCAAATTGTCAAGATCAAGTGGTTGATAATCAACACCAGTCAAAGGGGAACCGATCCTCTTTTTCTTTCCCTTTGTCTTCTCTAGTTCTTTCTTCTTCACTTCCTTTTCTTTGCAAGGTTCTTTGTTGGAGAGATCTTGGTTCTCTTGTTCTGACTGAGAGGCACAATATCCTCTTCCTCTTCAACATACTATTCCTTAACTACTATCATTGCGTACATGTTTCTAATATATTTTTTCTCCTTTTCAACCTCTTCATTTGTGTTGTTTTCTACTTCCTCAATGTCAAGATCTAGATCAAATTTCTCTCTTGTTGCCTTCTTTTTAGGTCTTTAACCTTTCTTCTCACTTGATATTGCTTTCACTAGGGATCTTGAGGAACCGATCTTGATGAGAGAAGTATAAATTGACCTAGTTCTCTTCTACAATTTATTTCTAAAGGCTTCTTCTACTGTGGGTAGATTTATCTGTTTGTATAAGCTCTCCATCCTCTTTGCATGTTCTATCTCATCCTTCTTCTGCATCATCTTGTTCAATTTTTTTAATACAATCCCAAATATTTTTGCTTGTGGATCCATTGGCAGCTACAACAAAGTATCAATGTTCTTCTCCACATACTCCTCTGATATTCTATAAGGTAAATCAGATAGCCAAGCAGTCCTTGGATCAACCTCTTTAATGTAGCAATTGTCCTTACTAGAAAAATTATTTCATTTTTATATTTTGAGACCAAACTAACAGAAATCCAACCAGAATATGCAATATTGTATGCTTCTATATCATTATTAAAATTTCTAATTTGATGTTTTATTTTCACTTCTATAAGAGTGAACTTATTTTACAATTTACTTTTAACACTCAAGAGCTCATTGATAAACATAAAAGCTAAGAAAATCATCAGGGACCCATACCTAAATGGATACTTTCTTTTCTTTGTCTTTTCTAGATTATCTAAACGTTGTTGTTTCATAAGCTCACAAAGATCAAACTTTTCACTTTCAACCACCATTTGATAAGTGGAGTGCATTGTGGTCAACATGCAAGAAGCCTCACAATTATGATAGTAAATCTTATACGCCAAACTCTTGGTTACATAGAGGACACCCAGATCAGTGATGTCCTCAATAATCATAGCCCTTTCATCATATTTTACATTGGTAAGCTCAAGCACAATATCATTCTTCACCAATTTTAGAACATGAAATGTGTTGGCGATTCACATTCTGCCAAAGCCCTAATAGCATCCTTCATGATCTTATATGAGTGACTCAAAAACATAACATCTCCATTGATTTGGAAAAAGATGATATGAATCTATGAGTTCTCATAGATAAAATTAGGGAGCTTCTTCCAAATTCTCAACCCTAACTCCAAAATATGCTTATATTGTTGCTTGAATGTTGTCATCATCTTCCACTAGCTGCTTCCACAAATCATTAAACTTTACATGACTAACCTCTATTAAGGTCACATGGATATAAGCCCTAACTTCCTCCATGTATACAATGTCCAGTGGTACCTTCAAGAAGGCTCCTTCCTTACCTCTCTCCATCACCACAAAAGGATAGGATTTGAATTGCAACTGTGGCTTCAAAGGCATGTCAACAACTGTTGGTGTAGCCATCTTGATCACAAAAACATAACTAAAAATACAAATTTGTTGAATACCTCAAAACACCCTTTCGCTAGGATTAGCACCAAAAATGTCTTTCACACACCATAGCACTTGAATTTTCAAGATCACAAGTGATAAAAATGAATTCAAAATAACAATTTATTTGTTAACTCCACCAACTTAGGTTTTTTTTTCTTTAAATGCATTTAACTATTACATACAAAAAGTTGATACTCTATTATAACAGTGATCACAAATACCTTTGCAGATCACCACAAACATTACAAATGTTCCAAAAATACCTTCCTGACATATGCAGGTCTTCAATGAGTTCTCCCCCTTAAGTAATGTATTTTATCTAGTTTTTAGAGAAAGCATTTGTACCTATAGTAGGTACATAACCATCCACAGTCTTGCTATCTACATTCTCATCATATTTCTTCACCTATGTCTTTTGGATCTTCTCCTTTATATCACTGATATCAATATTCTTTTTTGGAGTAGAGGTCTTCTCATTCTTTCCTCTGCAAAACCTAGCAATGTGTCCAAATTTTTAGCAATTATAATAAGTAGGACCTCGTTTTGGATCACTTCCATTCCTTCTAAAATTAGATCTTCTCTCAATAACCTTGTGCCCATATTTGTTGTATGCATAACAATACCCATTGAAAGACTATACATTTCTACCATATTTTATATTCACATATTCATACATTATTCTACTTTTGCATTCATTTGCCTTGTGTACAAACTTATTGCAAGTGTAGCACTGACCATTAAATGATTGAGATATGATTTGACTTTTGCATTCACTAGCTCTATTTCCCAGTTTATTACATGTAAAACATTTACCATTGAAAGATGGAGAGTACCCGATTTGAGCAAGAGGAGGCTTCTTGAAGTTTTTCTTGTTTTCGACCTAAGTGAAACCCTTTTGATCTTCATTTGTCTTCTTAGATTCATCCTTGACCTTTTCCTTTCCTTTTTCATCTTTGGAGGATGTTTTAGAACATTCTCCTTTGTCAAATCCAGGTCTATTTTTCTTTAGATGGTTTCTAACCACTTAGCATCTCATTAAGCATATTACTTTCACCTTCGAGCTTTAGGTTCTTATCAATTTGTTCTTTTGCCTCTTCCAATTTTTTCTTCAACATAACCACTTCTTCAAGCTTGGTTCATTCTTCAAATTTGTTATGTAGTTTCATTTGAAGATCATCAATGGCCTTTTTCTCTTCATCAATTTGTCATTTTCAAATGGATAACTTGTTCTTCTGCTTTCTTAGACCTTTTCTAATAAACTTCCAAATCATATAGAGCTACTCCTAATTATCCTTCAAGACCTACAACTACATCAATATCCTATTAATTTTGTTCCATAGAATCCAAATATTTAGATTCAAACATTGTGTTCAAATCTTGTATCTACCTTAGTTGTTAGACTATTTATTTAGGAACCTTTCTTTGATATTAATTGTTGAACACTTCTAGATGCTGGGAAGGGAGGGGGGGGAGGGGGGGGGGGGTGGGTTAATAAACATATTTTAAAACTTAACCAATTTAACCATTCATTCCAATTACCACATGTGTAGAAGAGAATAACTAGACAAAAAAAGAGAAATCACACATGAACACCAAGATTATAAATGAAAAACCCGTGGTGAGAACTTTCACACTATATGAAAACAATTTACAAAGTTTTAGGATCAAGGTCAAGGAAACTCACTTCTCTTGATTTTGAATTGCAAGACTAAGGTGCACAACCTTAGAGAAAGATACAATGGACTTGAAAATTTTTAATATCACTTCTTACAGGAAAGATATAATAGATTTAAATATAGTGAATTGATATTGTTGAATAGTAGGTATGCACATCCTTTGAAATATTGATTACAGTTCACTATTGTTACACATCAAAAATTAAATTCATTACTACTCAACTACACTTACAACATATACCATACACAACTTCCCATATCACACATACAACACATAACATCCTCCAAATAGATTTCATCTTTATATACCATTCACAACCAAAGAAACATCAATTATGTTGGCCTAATTAGATGTAACATGTAAGATATAAACAATAAGCCTAAAAAATCTCCAAAGAGATGAAAAAGGAAAAATGAAACATGTGAAGTATCACACCATGTTAGCACACCTTCCTATCCATTATAAATTAATACCTACAACTTTGCATGCTACCGCACAAACCAAAACTACACAAGTCAGCTCTAATGGATAGAAACATTAAAGCATACCAACCAAACTTACTCAAAAAATGGCGTGGACCACCAAGACTCTTGTGTATGCACAACATAGCATCACCTAACACCAACATAGATAATCATTGAGCCATACCATCAAAACTACTAAAGGCAGAGGTATGCAACACATCCTTACAAACTGTCATACTGTCACTGTACAAGCCAATACTCAAACCATCACAACTTTAATTTCAAATCAAATGAGAACATACAAATTGGGCCATATCAATAATTTTTATCTACTAAAATCATACTACAAGTGCAAGCAATGATGAAGCCATGCACCACTATGCAGATCATAAAACTATATACCCAGTTTGACAGATTGTTCACTAGGATAGTCACCTTTAGCCAACTTCAACTACAGACCATCAAATATACCTCCAAAGTTCCAGAAAATTCATAAGACAACCAAATATACCATCTAGAATTTCTATTATACAACCAAATATACAACATAGATTTTTTCTACATGGAGAAATAAAATCTTTTGAAATATGGTGGAAGAGATTGCCTTCCCATTATGGATCTCTTACTAATAACATGTTATAGTTTATCTTTTTCTATTATATAAAACATTTTGGATTATTTTAGGTTCTAGTAAAATTTAAAGTGTGATTTTTCATAAATTTGTTACTTTAAGATTATCTTAGCCTCACAAATTATCTCTATAGGTATAGTTATGATGTTCATGTAATTGTAGTTAATCCTTTCTAAAAGGAAAAAATGGACTATGTTAATTGCAAGCCAATTATTAATGAGAGTTATTTTAATACAATTATTATAGATACACACTTATAATACAAGGTTATCTCTTGGATAGCTTAACTCGACACCTACTTAGGATTGAATAAAATCCCAAATCATGTAGCTTTTTTTCTTAGGGGACCTAAATCAAGGTCAATTTGATTGATTTATTCCTTTAGAGGTGGGTTTATATGATTTAAGTATTTTAATTTGATATCATTCAAGAGTGATAAATGATGTGATAAAGAGTTCCTCAAAAGAATGAAGAATCTTTGCAAATATCTTCTTGAGGTCCTTCAACAAGTTATAGGGATTAATGGGACTTGGTACACGTAGGGTTCACAAGTGAGACCATATGTTCAATAAAAAATACTTCTCCCTAAATGAAATGTCATCACAATTAGGAAGCACTCTAGTTCTATAAAAATAATTTCTCAAGATAACTTTGTAAGATTATAATTTTTTTCTTATTATGATATATGTAGAAACATCCATATAATCAACAAAGTACACACTCATAACAAATATAGAGCATCATGCACAATCTATTTTAGCAATAACAACTTGACGTAGTATTAAATAGTATGATCAGGTATTTTCTGATCACATAGGTCTTCCAACACACTACATAGTAAAACATAGGAGGGTGAACCCACAATAGTGGATTACACTTTTTTGCCAACTTTGACATTGCAATATTCATTTTAAGAAAAAAACTTCACATCCAGACACCTATTACTGCTAAACCATAAGGGATTTGTAGATGATGTGAACTAGTGATTTGTGTCATTTTGTGTGTAGATTCTAAAAAATTGGAATCAATTTGCTTCCATTTTTCTATCTCCCTTGAAAACTAGTCTTTTACAAAAAACAACATTTTTAAAGAGTGATACTCACTTGGTCAGGCATAACTTTTTTTCTAAAATAGATATGAATGTGATTCTTTCTAATTTAGTTTTGTAACATCCATATCTAATTTTTGTAATTGGTTTGATAACATTATCTTTAGTTTTTCATATTTTATTAAGTTTTGAAGTCGAGTTAACTTTAATTTTGACATATGTCCATTAGGTCGTTCATAACTTGTTGTGTATGTAACAAAATTCTTTTTTTTTTTTTTTGGAAAGAGGACTTCAATACCTAGTGTGTAGATATTTTTAGAATTTTTTTTTCACTTTTTGACTATTTTTCCATAAGCATTGAACTTAGAAGTTGATGTTTGGTGTGAAACCTATGTTAAGTTAACCTAAAAAAAAATCTTAAAAACTCAATATATATTAAAATAATAATCATTGGAAAGCTTGCTTTGAGTAATACTATCATGCATTTGGGTTTGTCAAAATTCATCCATTTGAGCCTCCAAATTGAGCTTTGAAGGCCTAAAATCTATAGAAACCAAGAGAGTCTGGGGGGGAGACCTCTAGCAGGCGGGTTCAATAGAACATATAATCTATCGAAAGGGGTTGGGGTTCAATCGAACCCATGTTCTATTGAACCCCTCTAAGCATAACGAACCCCTTTTTTAATAATTTTATATTCGATTGAACATATTTAAAATAATACGTTCGATCAAATTATTTATTCGGTCCGATGGAACATGGAATTCGATCGAAAGTGGTAAAAATTATGTTTTGGACAAACAGGTCCAATTTCTTCATCCAAAAAAGTGTAACCCACTATTGTGGGTTCACCCAGGATTAGCTTGGTTCTTGGGATCCCTCTTTCAAATTGTTACTTGTATTATAAGTATATTTGGTGTCAAATTAAAGAGTTAGATGATGAAGGAAAGATCATACCAAGTTCATCATCTTACAATATAACATAACTATACTCATCCAAGGAAGAATAGTGAATTATATATTAGCATTTTATATCACATACTCAAAAAAATATGGTGAAAAATAGGTATCGCCTTATCCCCCATCAAAAATTAGTTACCCCTTGGATCAAATTTATAGGGCATCATATAGAATAGTAAGGGCCCTCCTTCTCAATGGGTGGGGGCTAAGGTTCCTAGATTTTAGTGTAGTTTTAGTGAAATTCAATTAAAGATCTAGAATACTAATTTTAATCATAAAATTAATGTTAAATCTATCTATATCATAAAGTTTTAGTATAATCCAAATACATTTAGAGGATTGCATTCAAATGATATCAATGACTCTACTTTTATTACAATTCAAATATATATAGAAGACTACATTAGAATCATTAATTTATTTAACTTAATTCTAGATATCATAAATTTTTAGTATAATCCAAGTATATCTAGAGGAGTACATTCAAATGATAGGAATGACTATACTTTGAAATTCAAATATATCTAGAAGAATAAATTCAAATCATAAAATTAACCTTAAATCTAGATATCATAATTTTTTAGTATAATCCAAATATATCTAGATGACTACATTCAAATGATAGGAATGACTCTACAAGTAGATAGTTGTGCCCTTTGTATTGACCACTACTACAACTTTCATGTACCTGATGAATTAATTCCTATGTGATTTCACCAACTCTCTCATCATCATATACTTGGATAGCGTACTAGTCTTATACACAACTTGGGATGAGCACATGTAACACATTTCATAAGTGTTGTAAGCCCTATGCTTTCATAAGCTACTAGGAAATACTAACACGTGCCCCTTTTAGTATCGCATAGTTCAATACCTTAAATACATCATCAACCATTTTGACATCTACTTGTTTTCATTTTTATGCTTTGTTCTGTCTTTGTCCCTTTGTTGTAATGTGGATAATGTTTTATATGGGGCTATTAAGTTCTAGTGGTCTTTGTTGGCTTAATGCCTTGTTAAGTCTAGACTACTCTTTGTTTTTGTTAAAGGGTTTTGGGTCCCTTCAAAAACTGTTTTTGCCTTAATCAAAAACCATTTTGACATCTCTGTCAATCTAAAAAAATAAATTGTTTTATAATAGCCAATACTACACAAGCTCACCAAATTGTGTAGCTTTCTCAGACTTACTAATTTTTTTGCAAGTTCATCCTTGGGTTTTCCACATGTTGATTTACACCTAAATTATATTATGTGTGAACTAAATTAATATTTTATTGGATCCAAGCTATACAACAGATGCCTTGAAAGAGCTAAAGTAACACCTTTATTCTATGCCCATGTGAGTCTTACAAAATATTGCACACTTCTTTGAGATTCAGTTAACATTTGATAGACTATGAATTCAATACAATTATTCTCTAGCATGGACATCCCATAGCCTAAAATTTAGGGAGATTCAATGATAAATTGTAAAGATACCTCAGTTATGAAAATTAACCATGTTCTATTATATAATCCATTTATCAGTGGCACCATTACATTCTTGAAAAAGTGACTACCATTCATTCCAATTATTTGCCACTCAAAAATTCCTATGCACAAAAAGAAATTTAAATCTAATACAAGACATATGAAGTGGATGAATTTCATTAAGAATTTATACCCGATGATCAAGAATAAGAAGAGACATGACAAGAAGGTTTCATATTTCCTAAGTTGGGAACTAACCCATGTTCTCATCACCATGCTAGAATTGTATGGTCATTAATTTTTTGCTTGGGTGCCACTTTATAGAAACATATTTTGTGTAAATCTACAATATGCTTAGATAAGGTACATAGATGGTGAATTCTATTTATTTGACAATATTCTTTACGATATTGAAAATCTTTGTATTCTCATAAACATATTGTGACAATGTTTGATTTGGAAGGAATACTAATTTAAGATAATAGGTCACTTTAGCACCAACCAAACAAACATTGTGATTTAATACAAAAAATATTGGCTTCACATGCACATCAAAATTATTTGGAACATCAAGTCCTACATGGACCCTTTAGGGATATTGTAATACCCATGATAGTTAATTGATATGCAATTCCTTACTAGATTATCAACCATCACACACAAGAATGATTGTGTTTGAAGTGGTTGATAGGTTCTCTAAGATAACCATCGTGGTTTCTTGCAAGAAGACAATATTTTATTGAACATCGTCTATTTCTTGTTTAAGTGGATTCACTTCTCGCTCTCAATTTCCTTTGTCTATAAGTGTGACCTAAGATTTGTTAGTGTTTTTTGGTAAACTCTATAGACCATGTTGAACAATAATCAAACTTCTCTATAGCCTTCTGAATTATATTTATGTTCAAACAAAGATGGACAATAACACATTGGTACACCTTAATGGCTACGGATTCACAAGAGTGCACATCTATGCACTTGAGATTATAGATCTACATACATCCAACATGCCTATAATAGAACTCTTCATATTTCTAGAGGCATAGCTCATTCTAGATAGGGTAGGGAATCCAAATTGTGGTTCCCTTGGACGTCTCCTACCCCGCACTACCAAAATCAACAAGAAACATGCATAAGAATGAGAAATGGATAAATTGTAATACTTCATTCAAAAAATTTAGGACATCTAATTAAAACAATTATAATTTAGATACTTCTACACTAATATTAGAATTTCAAAAAGTGTCATGAAACCCAACATACACCACACAATTTTTAAGTTGGTGACAAGTTTTGGTTTCATCTCTAAAAATAAAGGTCCAAGAGTCCTTGCTAAACAATCAAGCCACTACTATATGATCCTTACACCATCTTGCACATACTTGAAGAGAATACCTTTATCCTTGTCTCCCATAAGACTCAAGCTTGCATCCCATCTTGAATGTGGAACTACTAAAAACACAATTTCCTCCACTTATAGAGAAAGAACAATCTCAATATCCTATAATTTTAGATCTTTCTCATGTCAATGTAGTTGTGAATTAAGAGATCATCAACACCATGTTTATGTATACTTGCACTAAGTCAAGTAGTGTAACCTACAAATACTCCAAACATGGTTTCCTCAGGTTAAAAATAATGCAATGGGGACCATTAATTCAAAGAAGGGTAAATAATATAAGCTCACAAAAATAATCTCCTTCTATTTCCTTTAATAGCATCACCTAGATGCTCAACTTCAATCAATGCATACTATAGTACCTTTAAACCTATGTGCAACATTCTCCTAGTGAATCCATGTATAATTTCCATGTGCACCATTGTGTAGCACTACTTGTGCACATTTATAATCTTTGACATGGCTACACATGCCAATATTTTGCATGATGATATGATGTGACACTAGGGAATTAACATGCAAGTTAAATGTTACCAATACACATTGGACACATGGCTACATCCATACCACATGGTCATATATATGAATTGACATTGTGTAAATTTGACCCTTGTCATCACCTTGGCCATATAATAGAGAAAACCATATGCATGTGACACTTGTTAATTTATATTATGAGGGCCTAGTTGACAGCCTACTTATATAAATACTTGCATTGTACAAAGTATATGAAATGAATATCCAACCAACATTCACACTACATACATGTCATTAGATATATCTTATTTAATGCAATACATGTCATTGGATATATCTTATTTAATGCAATACATGTCCTTTACAAATTCTTATGCATCTTTCAAATGTGTCTTGAGATTCTAACCTATGATTTCATTTGCATATTCTATAAACCTATAGATTATCATCTATTTTAAAGGTTTTCCCATCAATCCACCTAAGAATTAGATCACCTTAAGAGTAAAAAAAATCAAGGATAACATTATTTATTTATGCAAAGTTAGATTCTTTTTAGACTACCAATTAAAATGTGTAAAGAAACTGATTAATCTATTATGATCAAATGATTATAACAAATGCATTGAATGATTTTAAATGCTAAGACATAAAAAAAATATCATGCAAACTTGTCTTTAGTCAACCTTAGGTGGGAAGTCAATCACATATAAATTTAAAAAAAAGGGGGGGCAAGACAACTTAGTAATTTTAAAATCAATCTCAAAACTATAAAGTAGTCTCATGCCTAAAAAAGGGGTTAGGTCATAATGGATAACATGTCGATAGAAACTCATGTGAGCATAGAAGTGGTAAACAAGCGAATAAGGTGAATGTTTGAAAGTGTGTAAACATATGAAAAGAGATAAGTGGTTGGTACATAAAAAAAGAATATTGAAATTGGTAGATAGCAATAACAACATATTTATCAATAAATCTTATATATTAAGACATTCCCATCAAAATAAGGATGACATGAAAATTTTACCAATTTTAAGAATAAAATAAATTTCAACCATACAAAGGCTTAGAGCTATTGTGGAAAGGTAAAGGTTCGTAGTCAATCACATATACATTTTAAAAGTTAAATTATGATATGAAATCTCAACAATTTCAAAGAGAACCTCAAAACTATAAAGTAGCTTCATGACAAAAAAAGAAAAAAAGAAAAAAAGGAAAAAAAAAGGAGTTAGATCACCATGAATATCATGTCCATAAGAACACGTAAGCATAGAAATAGTGAACAGGGTGAATGTTCAAAAGAGTGTAAACTTATGAAAAGAAATAAATGATAGATATATTAAAAATGTATATTGAAATAGATAGGTAGCAATAACAACAAACTTTTTGTCCATATATTTCATATATCAAGACATTCCACTCAAAAATAGTATAAAACTTAATAAAGATATACAAATTTTACCAAATTAGGGCATAAAACGAATTCCAACCATACAAACGCTTATATCTATTGTGGAATTAAATATCTACAAAAGGTTGTTTGTCCAGCATTTCGTACACCACGTAGTTCGTTGGTAATCGCTATTTCTCTTAGATTATTGATCAGCTGAATATTTGGATGCCACGAGTCTTTTGTGGTCTTGAGCGAAGCTTTGCAATCGCTGTGCTTATTTACACTAGAAAGCAATGGTTGTTGCCTAAGAAAGATTTGGGTGGCCTGGTTTTGAGTGGAAATGAACGTGATATCCATTTGGGAAGGAAAGGCCTGGCGTTCTCAAAATCTCTCCTCCTTTCACAGCCTTCCACCTGCGCAGATTGAATCAATAATTATTAGTAAAGGGCAGCTTACGATGAACAGTCATAGTAGTAATACATTTGGTTAACTGGGCTTACGTGTATCGAGTAACAAGGCAATGGAGAAACACAGATAAGTATAACTTGGTGAAGTCCGTCCCAACGCAGAACCTTATTCCGCCTCCAAAGGGTGAATAGTGCTTGGCAATTATTGAGTTGGAATCTTCTGCATCCTGTGGAGTTTGGCTTGTCATGTTGGAACTTGGATCTCAACTTCAAGTATGGAATGAAAGACAAAGGTTTGGCAATTAATTGGAGTGTCTACTCACCTGCCATCTCCATGGATTGAAAGAGACCGGATCTGGGAAGACAAAAGGGTCCAGGTGCATAGCTGTGGGGCAGACCATCACCGTCCATCCTGCTGGAATACTATATCCTGCACACCCACATCACAAAACGCATTACATTTCCATTCCCACATACATACATGTATATAGATATGCATATCTGCATGTGGGCTTACCTCCAATCTGAACATCCTTCATTGCTTTTCTGAACATCCCCGGGACAATGTTAGCCAGTCTTATTGTCTCGTTTATCACCTATGTTAAACAAACATGGTCATACAAATAAACGAGGTAAGTAAACTTTCACAGTCCATGTGGGTCATTGAGAAATAAACATGGTCATACAATTTAACAAGGTAAGGTTGGTTTCACAGTCCATGTGGGTCACTGAGAAATAAACATGGTCATACAATTTAACAAGGTAAGTAAGTGGGTCACTGAGAAAAAGCTTCTTTGAAAAAACCCAAGGTTTAGAATAGTATGGTGGTCAGGTTTAAACAGTACATTTTGATTGATAGCATGAGAGTGAGGAAGCAAAGATTGGGCATGACATACATTGGAAGTGAATCTCATGGATTTGTATTCTGTCCAAGTGAGTTCGGATTCTTTGTCTTCCTTCCGTGCTAGAATTGCTTCGTGTTCTTCCTGCATAAAGGAACATGTATCATCTAGTATGAATTGATATGATTTAATCAACACAATCTAAACATTGACTGCATAAAGAAATGTGTATCATATAAGATGTATATGATTTGGTTTAAACACCACCCTTTAAACATTGACTTGCTTCTGTACCTGCAGCTCCTTTAATGCTTTTGGGTTTTCTGTTACAAATTTAAGGGCTAAAGTGACAGCGAGGGAGGTAGTCTCAAAGCTGGCAAACAGAAGAACGAAAATCAAATCCAAGGCAATGTCTTCGGTCAACAGCGTTCCCTGCTTGTTGAGCTCACTAATCAAGTGATCGAAAAAATCGGCATTTTCAAGATGCGGGTTTTCTCTTCTCTTTGCAAGCATTTTCTTCAATTTATCCATCGCCCTGCTGCGGCCCTGTTGAGAATATTATTTAAGCTTAGCTTATTGATAGGCAATGGGAAATACAAGGGAAAACAAAAGCAACAAACCAACCTTTAAGCATCGATGATAAGCAGTTCCAGGTATGTCAAGTGGAAATGATATCAAGCCTTGAATGAATGCTTCAAAGTTCCTTCTAAGCCCCCCGTCTGTTGAAGGATCATAGCTGATCAGCTTCTTGGCAGTGAAATCAAAAATGATCTACACAAGGAAAAAACAAAGCAGGGGAGTTAGCAAGGAAAGACAAAGAGTAGGAGAGAGTTAGCAAGCAAAGATAACAGGGAAAAAAGCAAAGTAAGCTACCGAGGCAGATGCTTCTTTAATGTCGAGAACACTGTGGTTCCAGTGGGCTGTTTCGGAGAGAATGTTTTGGTGTATCTGAGGGAGAAAATTCTGTTTGAGGGGCTCTGGGCCAACAAGTGTGAGAACCATGTTGCGAAGGTATTTATACATGTACCCATGCAAAGACCCAACGTTCTGTTCCCCAAAGACTTGGGTGAAACTCTCTGGGTACCAACTCCTGAACAGTCTTCCCTCCTGCTGAAATATGAAGTTATTATCTTCAGCTTCTGTGCACACCACCACTGTTCTTCCCACTATGCTTGTCTTGAACACAGACCCATATCTGTCACACCCATATCACTAATCAGTGATTGAATTAAAGAATTTAATGTTTACAAAATCAAGCAGTCTAAGAAATCAAAAATTACATTTTAACATATTTTCACATATTTTCTCAGGTTCTTTTCAATATCAACTCTTTTATTACGAATCTTGATCAGAATCTTAAATGACCATAGTAAATAAAAAACACTATATTTGTCTCCAACACAGAGCCATATCAGTGACTGATTGAATGAAAGAATTTAAGTGATGTCTATCAGACCAAACAGTCTAAAAAATCAAGAATCACATCCATAACATATTTTCAAATTATTTTTTGATGACGACTCTTCTATTACGAATCTTAACCAAAATCCTAAAAGATCATAATAAATAACAAGCAAAGGAGTATGAGTATGAGGTGCCAGATGCGTACCTCTGTTTCCTTTCATGGATGAAGGGAGGCACACCAAAGGAATTGTTGGGCTTAAAGAAGTGAAAAGTTTCCCCCACTATGGGATAGCCCATGCTCCCAGGTGGAAGACGATATGGAAGACCCTTCTCTCCCTTGTTCACCTTCCACTTGAGTACCCAAGCAATGTAGCCTATAACCAAACCTAAAACCAGAGACACCAACATATTATCCCACATCTCTCCTTTCTCAACACAATGCTACTTCCGATTCTTTCTTTCTTCTTCACATGTCTTCTTCTCCCGTCACGAGTTACAAGTTGAGTGAGCAGGTATAAGTAGGTGCGGGCATGACCGCGTGATAATGGAAAAAAGCTTTTTGAGGGAATAAAAAGATGAGAATGGGGTTCTGAACGAGGAATAGCGGACAAACTGATCCTTTTGTTTAGTAGGAGGTAAGAGCATCTTTGAGTTTTTAAAGCAATTGCACCACGACGCACCACCCAAGATGCTTCCATCTCCACCATATTGTGTTATTGGTTGGCTGGCTGGCTGGCTGGCAATACTTCTTTTTATATTATTTAACTTAATGCTTGCCCGATATCTATGGGCTAATGCTCTCACCTACATATATACTTCCAGATGATCCCCAAAAACCTCTCTTCTCCCAATGAGCCACTCTTAAACACTAACAACATGCATGCAACGCTAAAAAGAAACAGGGAAACAAGAAAACAGTGGTATGAGTACAGATTCGGTACTTATATTATTGAAAACTGCATACTGTTATCTCAATCTCTATTGGAATCTAGGGCCGAACGCTAAGCTCCAACTTATTCTATCTGTGGCCTTACATGTATGTCTACCTGTCATTTCGATTTTTGTTGAAGTGGGTTGAAAACTATATTATATGGAAATTGATGTTTTTTAAATGTAGTGATTTACATTTATCTGAAACAATTATGTTTCATGAAAATTGATGTTTTCAAATGTAAAGATTTGCATTTATCTGAAACAATTATGTTCCGTGAAAATTATTGATGTTTTCAAATGTAATGATTTGCATTTATCTGAAATAATTATGTTTCGTAGGAATTGATGCTTCTAAATGTAGTGATTTGCATTTATTTGAGACAATTTTGTTCCCTGGAAATTGGTGCTTCTAAATGTAGTGATTCATATTTATCTGAAACAATTATGTTTCATGGAAATTGATGTTTTTAAATGTAGTGACTCACATTTATCTGAAACAATTATGTTCTATGAAAATTGATGTTTTTGATATTAAAAGCAGCCAAAAAACAAGGGGGCTGACCCATTGGAACAACAAAGAAAACAGTGGCAAAACCACTGCCAGCATATTAACAGTAAAGTTACTGCCCTTTACCTCTATCAAAAACTATCGTCATTCTATGTAAGTTAGCAGATATAAAAAAGTATTAGACATTTGCCACGCAGGGCAATAAGCATAAATGTTCAAATAAAAACATAAACTAAAGCTATCCGCTCGCAGGCTGCTAGGAGTAGACAAAAAACCAGACTTCCACAGCATAGAGACATTTCATTTCTTTTTCCCATGGCTCCTCTTGGGGAGGAGCTTTCTTGCCCATTCCTTTGTCAGGAATTTGAACAGGACCTTGTAGTCCTCGTCGTCCTTGCCTTTGGAAGAACTTTTCTATAGAAGGCACAGGGTGGTTATCGAACAGCACATCACATTCAACGCAAATTTAGAAACATCATGCATTTTGGTTTCCACAACCTCCAACTTGTTGGTGAAATCTTGCACATTATCAGACATGGCCTCCAGTTTTTTCCCCAGCTCCGCCAGGTTGTTGTCATCCTCCTCCTTTATGCTACTCGCCTCCTCCACAACCATCAATTTCTCAAACCTGAGAGTCAGGGAGGGAGAATTTGTTTGGGACTTGGGGCCAGTCTCTGGACTCCTAGAATTTGTGGGACTTTCGGAGGCATGGGTGGTACTAATATAGTGGGGGGTCAGGGTAGGGTAGAAAATAACCACATTATCAGTTGGGCTTGAGTTCCCAGTGTCATGCAAGGAGGAGGGGTCTCTCAGAGGTTTTTTCGAGGGTTTAGAGGCCAGTCTGCTTGAGCGGCAGGGGGTGTTAGCCTCGTCAGTGATTTCCATGTCAGAATCAATCTCCTGGATTTTGACTTTCTTGGGGGTTCTAACCTCTTCAGGGGAGTGCTTTTTATTTTTCTTTCTATAAGAGCCTATTTCCGGAAGCCGAGGGGGGCTAGCATTATGTTTAGCAGTAGGGTAGGCCGAGGACTGGTATTAGTCACATTCTAGACAGAGATAGATCGAGGTGGGCAGAGGGTGAGGTGGAAGTTGTAAGGGCGTAGGATGAGGCCTTGGTGAAGGATGGGGAAATCTTTACCCTTTTTCTTAGCCTCAGCAATATCCTTCACATTAGAATCCAGAGAATGCAGCAAGAAAAATGGAATGGAAATGTAGTCCTTATTTCTCAGGTGGTTAAGGAAAGGGAGATGGTAGTAATAAAAGATTCCATACCTTCCCTCCAGCGTGAACTATTTCATCACAATGTAACAGATCTCATCCCATTGAGATGGGAGCTCCTCTCGGTTGAAGTCGCCTACCCTCTTCACCGGGTTTTTGCCTTCACAGAAGAACTGGTTCAGGCTGGTGGTATCTGCAATGCGACTCTGCTTTTTCCATTTTCTCCCCTCCATAGATAGCCTCGTCACTTGTGCAATAACTTCTTCATTAATTTCAAAAGAGATACCTCCCATGGTAACTCTTTTGTCCTCCCAAGAAGTCACAAATTGCTTGGATAGTCTCTCATTGTTCCCCTTCATGCTTTCCATGAATTTATCTATGTCCCCTTTTGAATAGACGAACCACACCGTTGGCTTAACTTTAAAATCATCAATTTTATCGGGTTCCAGTCTGAGCCTGTCCCCCCCCCATTTTCGTTTCCTCCAGGTTAACAGAGCAAATGTGAGACCTGCTAGCAAAATCACAGAGCCAAAATAGGGCCAAAGCAAGGTTGTAATAAAAACTGCACCGAACTTGAGATAAAAGCACGCAATAAATGATGTGATTATTATCTCTTATGTCCGAGTAGATATCAAATTTAGGAAATCTACTAGAAACGTGCGAACCTTCAATCCAACCAGTATGATTTGACCTATCCCATCTATCGCCTTTATCGCCGCCAGTTAGCTCCGTCTGGATAATAATTAGGAAATAATCATTCCTGATGTCAGTACTATCATCATAAACACATCCCTTTTGAGGGTGGTGACAAGGCCCTCCATAGCTACGTGGCAGACTGGGCCCATGATGGGCAAGATTTCCTTTCAATTTGAAAATTTGAAAATTGGCTCTCTTCATATGATAATGGTTATACGAGTTCCTCATTAGACTTGGGTTTTTTCCATCTCCAAGATCACCTTGGTGGTTACTGGCAGTAGACTGGGGTCCCTCCAACATCGTAAGTTGTTCTGCAGCCTTCCCACCACCACCATGGAGTCCGTAGCCGCATTCCCTTCTCTAAAGACATGTCGGATGGTGAAGCCATCAAGATTAGCCAGAAGGATCCTAACATCCCTCAAAATGGAATCAACTCTCCACCTAGCAGTAGAGCTCCCCCTCACCGTTTCCACAATAATCTGTGAGTCACCTTCAATTTCCAATTGTTTAATTCCCATGGAATTGGCAAATTTCAGACCCCATAGGAGGGCCATTCCCTTCGCTTTCGTGACAGTATTGTTCTTTAGGTTACTAGCATAGGCTGCCACAATGTTCCCCAAGTGGTCACAGATGATTCCACCACCCGCCTGACAGGCGTTTTGGGTGGATCCATCAAAGTTTAGTTTAAACCAATGGAGTTTTGGGGTTAACCATTTGGTCAATCTCCTTTTGTTTTTAGCACTATTATTGAAGACTTCAAACTTTGGGGGGAGATTCCAACTTTCAGCAATTTTTTTCTCCATCAAACTAGGAGGATTGGGGGGGGTTTTCCACTTCGTCATCGATATATTCTCTGAAATCATCTTGAAGCAATTATGGAAGACACTATCAGGGGGGGCTTCAGTATCTCTGAAGATTCTGTTGTTTCTTTCTTTCCATAATGCCCAACAGATGTGCAACGGTATTTGCCTCCATAATTGGAGGATGAGGGAGTGGTGGGAGGGGGGTTTCCATCCATAAACAAACTTCTTAATGTCATTCTGAAAGACCCATTGTAGACCACATTTCTCAAGGGTTTTATTCCACAGATGTTCAGCAAAGGGGCAGAGGATGAACAGGTGGTCAATAGTTTCCTCATCAGCTTTACAGAGAATGCATTTATTGGGGAGTTGGAAGCCCCTCCTTTTTAGGTTGTCCTGGGTTAGGGTTTTTCCATGCATTAGGGACCACCAAAAGAAGTTGATTTGGGGGATCAGTTGAGAGTTCCATATCTTCTTCTAGCACTCGACATCAGCAGGGGGTCTCAGGAGCTGTCTATAAGCAGATTTGACCGAAAAGGTGCCCGATTGGTCTCTTTCCAAATGAATTTGTCTTCAGAGGGGCCAGGGGGATTATAGTATCCAACATAATATTTTGTAGATTCTGAGCCATGGGTAACAGGTTGGGCCTATTAAGAAAGAACTGGACAATGTTCTTCCATCCTCTTCTTCCCGGTTCCATATAATCAGCAATATAATCCCCTAGGTGTTCCTTTAGGTGGTACATAATTTGGCGGAAGCAAATGTTAGCCAAGGGCTCGTCCTCCACCCAAAAGTCTTCCCAGAACCTAACCTTCCTACCATTTCCAATTTTCCATTTCAGTCCTTCTCTTATTACCAGTCTACTTCTCAAGATGTTATTCCATAGCTTAGATCCCTAGGGAAGGTCTCTCGTACTCAAGTTATAATAGAATTGCTCCCAATCCAGGTACTTTTCTATGATAATGTTACACCAGTCTGCCTCACCTTTAGCCAGGGTCCAGCCAATTTTTGCCATTAACACCTTATCTAGGGTATTTATCTTTCTTATATCCAGTCCACCCATGGACTTGGGTAAGCACACATTGTCCCAACTAACCAGAGCAAGGTGTTTTTTCTCCTCCAATCCCATCCATAGGAAGGTTCTTTGGATTTTCTCAAGTTTTTCCCCCATGGCCCCAGATATTTTGAATATGGACAGGATGTACACCGGGATTCCCTGGAGGGAAGCCGCAAGGAGTTGAAGCTTTCCTGCGCTACTAAGGAATTTTCATTTCCAACTAGCAAGTTTCTTTTGCATCCGCTCAAGGATAGTGTTCCAGAAAGTGGGAGTAACCTCTTTGACCATGAGGGGGAGAACAAGGTAAGTCCCCAGAAGAGCAACAGTCTTGCACCTTAGAATCGAGAGAATTCTGAGTTGGAGGTCATTAGGGGTGTTGAAAAAGAAGAGAGTACTCTTCTCATAATTGATACATTTCCCCAAAGCCTTGGTGTAATCTACCAGTAAATTCTTCCATTGTTTAGCCTCCATGATGGATGACATACCAAATAGAAAGGTGTCATCGACAAATTGTTGGATATTAGAGGGGGGGAGCATAGAAGCAGCTTTAAATCCCTGAAGTCTGCCATTGGTCACCAAATCGACCACATTTCTACTCAAGACTTCAGCAATCGTGATAAAAAGATAAGGTGACAAAGGATTGCCTTGCTAGATACCTTTTTCACCTTTAAAACATCCCCTAGGAGTCCCATTGATCAAGACCGAGAACTAAACCGTAGTAACACACTCCCGTATCATATCAACAACCTTCTAGTTGAAACCAAGTTTTAAGAGAGTTGAGAACAAAAAACACCAGTTAACTGTATCATACACTTTTGAAATATCCAGTTTGAAAGCCATACTTGGGATTCTTCTCCTATCCATGGAGTGAATTATTTCATGAGTGGCAATGGCAGCATCCAAAATTTTACGACCCGGGACAAAACCTTTCTAGGAAGGGATGATAAACTTCACCAGGAGGGGTTTGATTCTATTCACAAGGACCTTAAAATTATCTTGTATATGGTATTGCATAGGCTTATGGGTCGGAAGTCCTTCATACAATTGGGGTTTGCTGCCTTAGGGACAAGTAGAATGTAAGTGTTATTCAGTAATTTGTCAGTCTTGAAGAAATCTTTTACAACTTTTGTAACATCATATTTAACAATGTCCCAATACTCCTAAAATAATGCTAGGGGGAATCTGTCCGGGCCCGGGGTCTTGTAAGCACCCATTGCAAAGACAGCCAAACGGACCTCCTCTGAGGAGATAGGAGCAAGCAGTTGATAGTTATCTTCCTCCTCAATGGCATTCGAAAGCTTGCTCAAAAGGCTATCTTGAAGAGATGCATCGTTCCTTCTGAACTCCATGTATAATCCTATGAAAAAGTCAGTGGCACTTTGTCCGATTAAGGAGTCACCGGCGATCTCCTGACCAGAGTCATCCCTTAGACTTTTGATGAAGTTCTTTCTCCTGTGGATGCATGTTGATCGGTGGAAGAAGGCTGAATTTTTGTCCCCCTCTTTCAGCCACTGAATTCTGGATCTTTGCTTCTAGTATATTTCCTCCTTAGAGAGGATATCCTTCCAACTCTTGTGGCACTCCTCTTCCTCCACCAAAATAGGGTTGGGGGGGTTACCAGTAGCCATAATGCTCTGGAGTTGTTCCAGTCTGGAGCCAAGAACTCCTCTTCCACAATTCTGAACATACCAGTCCCTTGAACAGGAGTAGCCCACCAACTCCTAACCAAGTCTCTAAAATCTGGGTGAGAGGCCCACACAATCTCATAGCAAAATGGGGGGGGGGACCTTGGTAGGGTCTATCCTTCCAATGGAGCAGAAGGGGGTTATGATCAGAAGCAATCCTTGGGAGAGTTTTAAGGAAGGAATTATGGCCAATGTCCCAGTTGGTGGAGACAAAGAATCTATCCTGTCTAACTTGAATTAGGTGCTTGCCTTTCCTATTATTCGACCAGGTGTAGGGGGAACCCTGGAGGTTAATATCAACAAGGCTAGAAAAATTAAGGAGGTTGGCGAGATCTCCCATGCTATCAGTAAAATTGACAAGGCCACCACACTTCTCAGAGGGGTAGAGGGGAGTATTAAAATCTTCTGCCAGCATGTACTGAGCCTTCTGGTTTGCCAAGATGAGTTCAGAAATTTCCTCCCACACCAACCGTCTTCCCACCTTGGAGTTGGTGGCATATATGTTAAATAGCTGCTAGTAATGTTCGCCTTGTTGAAAAGTAACCGCTAAGAAGTTCTGGGTGCTAGCATAGATCTTACCTTGAACATTGAGGGGGTCCCAGAGGGTAGCAATGCCCCCAGAAGCCCCCAAAGCATCCACATACAGAAAACCTGCCCCTGACCAAAGTTTCCCAGCAATAGTAGCAAAAGTTTGGTAGGACATTTTAACTTCCTGAAGAAGACAAATATCAATTTTCATTTCCAAAATGTATTATTTTATAGAAAATTGCTTCTGGGGACTATTGAGACCCCTTATGTTCTAGGAGAGGAACTTCATTTCTTATTTCTGTTGATTCCATCAAGGGTCAGTTGTCTACCCCTTACTATGTCCCTAGCCATAACTTTATGTCTCAGCACCCTTTCCGAGGGTCTTCTGACTTTATTTTCAATACCCCCCACATCTGATTTCTTGGCCTTGGGTTTCTTCTTCTGGATCATCCATTCTTCATTATTCGCCTGAGGAGATCAGGGTGGTGATAACTTCAAAGGAGGAGACGTTGTCAGGGAGTTTTCTGTTGGAACAAACCTCTCCTCCTTACTAGGGGAAAAAGGGGGGGTTGTGATTAACAACTTATTCACAATAGCGGGGGACATAGCTTCATCAGAGATGGAAGCTTGATGGGTTGAGGGGATAGGAATAACAAAGGGCCTGGGGGACTTGTTCTCTAAAGGCATGCCAGGGGGTGGCAAGGGACCAGGGGAAAGTCAGAGATTCTTCAATGGTGGTATTTCACCTTCTTCCAGGGGAATAGCTGGGGTAACAATCTTCTCAGAAACCGTCGAGGATTTTAAGATTTCAAGGATCTTGTCTATGTGGGGGTAATCATTAGGGATTTCATTCACATTGGGCAGTCCCAAGGGAGCAAATGACAAGGGAGCACTTGGGCTGATGGGATCAACCAAGATGGCCTTTTCTTTAAGCTTGGGTTCTACAAACACTGGGGTCTTACACTAAGTGTAAGTATGACCTTGTTTATTACATTTCTGACAAAAGAGGGTAGCATTTTCATGAACAATAGCCTGGGACCATTTTCCCCACTTCAACTTTAGAGAAACAAAGTTGGGGAGAGCCTTATTAATCACAACATTGACACAAAAGCGTGCATAAACCAACCTGGATTTAGTAAGAGTGACCGAATCTACTGCAACATAGCTACCGAACGAGTTCCCGATCCAGCGGAAAATTTGTTCAACCCAAAACTCCAGTGGAAGGCCGGGTAGTCTAACCTAGATAGGGGCCATGTGGTTGAGTTCAGTTGAGGGGTCAAAGCCAGGCTTCCATTTAGCCAGAGTTAGGAAATGCTTCCCATAAGCCCAGGACCCTGATAGGACAAAGATCAGGTCTTCCTTAGCATTGAACTTAAACAAGAAGAGACTCCCAGGCATTGCTGAGATGTCAACACTACCTTTTAGTTTCCATCGAGATTTCGCCCATCTCTTGATCATGTCAATAGATGGTTAGAAGGAGAAGAAACGACCAACAATCGCTAGGTGAAGGGATGAGGCGATTTTGTCCATGAGACTATCCGGGAACTTGATCTTCTGTCCCTCGTCAGTTTGGGTAAAGTTGGCCAAAGCCACTTCTAAGGTCGTATTAGTGGACCTGAGAAGGGCGTTCTTCGAGCTAGACTTGGAGTCCTTCTTACCAATTTCTGCATTCCCTTGTCCAGCAGTAGTTTCCAGCCCGGGGGGGGGGGGTATATTCTTCCCTCCATCTCCAAGGCCAGAGTCAGTCAAAACTAGCGGGGAGAAAGGAGTGTCAAACTTGGCGGTTTCTTCCGTATGACCCACAAACCATGGGGTCCCAACAACAAAACCAACAAAAAATTGATGTTTTCAAATGTAGTGATTTGCATTTATCTGTGATAGTTATGTTCAATGGAAATTGATGTTCACAAATATAGTGATTCACATTTATCTGAAACAATTATGTTCCATGGGAGTCGATGCTTCTAAATGTAGTGATTGACATTTATTTGAAACAATTATGTTCCATGAAAATTGATTCATCTATATGTAGTGATTCAAATTTCTCTGAAACAACTATGTTCCATGGAAATTGATGTTTTTAAATGTAGTGACTCACATTTATTTGAAACAATTATGTTCCATGGGAATTGATGTTGTCAAATGTGGCGACTCACATTTATTTTAGACAATTATGTTCAATGGAAATTGATGCTTTCAAACGTACTAACTCGCATTTATTTGAAACAATTATGTTCCATGAGAATCATTGCTTCCAAATGTAATGACTCACATTTATCTGAAACAAATATGTTCCATGGGAATTGGTGCCTCCAAATGTAGTGACTCACATTTATTTGAAAGAATTGAGTTCCATGGAAATCGATGCTTCCAAATGTAGTGACTCTCATTTATTTGAAACAATTATGTTCCATGGGAATTGATGCTTCCAAATGTAATGACTCACATTTATTTGAAACAATTATGTTCCATGGGAATTAGTGCTTCCAAATGTAGTAACTCGCTATTATTTGAAACAATCAGATTTTTTAACTAATCATGCATGATATGAATGCATCTATGATGACCATATACATATATAATTGATGGACATAGGTTTGAATTGTATGAAGTTTAGCTTTTGTCAAATTTAGGTAGTAGGATTTGTTTTTTTGTTTTTTTAGAAAAAAAGAAAACAAAATACAACCAATCAATATTATATGACAAAAAATATTTATATTTTCTTAATATTTTTATATACATATATTACTCACAACTTATATAACAACCACCAATCAAATGGCATCCACCAAAAAATAAATTGTTTTCTAATATTTCTACCAATACATATTGTGGACAAACCAAAAAATAATTTATTTTCTAATTTAAAAAAACTACTTGATAATCAACCAATTAAATGTCATGTAATAAAAAATTGACTTTATTTCTAATGTTTCTATACAAGCAAAGATTACTTTATTTTTTGATTCGTGTAACTTGCTTGCTGGTTAGCTCAGTGCATGAAATTAATCTTTTTGTTTAATTTTTTCTTCTTATTGTATGTTTCATAGTTCATACTAGATCCATTTAAACAAGAATTAAAGATGTGGAGGCATCTAGGAGGCTGAAAGGGCTGAGGTTGGGAACATACGATGTATTTTATTCAAGCTTTAACAATGAACCTTTAGGTATTTGTGTTTTTAAATTTTCTTTTCAACTCTATGCGACTGAGGTTTTATTGAATTTTCTTTTTGGTGCAAGGTGTGTGGTTGATCTGGACCATAAGCCTTTTTTTTTTTGTTTTGTGCAAGGTGTGGTCGATTTGGAAAACAAATTTTCTTTTTCTTATGATGCAATGGTTGTGGTTTTGCATGGTGAGGGTTTGATACATTACTATCATTTTATATAGTTATTATTTTCATTCTCTTGTAAATAATTTTTAAAGTATGTGTTTATTTTTCAATGATTCTATTCTTTTTGTTTTTAGTGTTGAAGAATCCAAGAAAATTAGAGGATTTTTCTTAGGGTTGAGCATATGGATTTGTTAGGTGTTAAGCAATAACACAACTAGGATCCTAACAAAGATAAATGAAATGTATTTTATGAGGGGAGTATAATTGATTTGAAGTGCAAATTACATTTTTCTTATGATGCAGTGATTATGATTGGCTTGAAGGGAAAGGGAAAGTTTGGGTTTTTGCACAGTGAGGAGTTGAAGATTTATTTTCGGTTTATATAGTTATTCTTCTCATATAATTATTGTAAATTATTTTTTTGGTGTGTTTTTAATGGCTCTTTGTTCTATTCACATTAAATGTTGAGGACTATAAAAAAATGAGAAATTTTTTTAGGGGTTGAACATTAGGGTTGAGTGGGTGTTAAGTAGTAGTGTAGTTAGGATTTTGTCCTCATTATCATAGGTGTACTGATACCAAGCTCTACAAAAAATATCCAATCTTCATATATGCATAATTGAGAACACTTTAATATTTTTTTACATTCATAGACAAATTGTTATTTTAAACTGGAGGTTTCATAGTTATTTATTTTATTATATTTTTAAATAGGTTTATGATTTTTTTCTCTTTTTGAAAGGTATATTTTACCTCCATGTTTTTATTTCATAGGTTGTTGAAGGTTTTTCTTTTTTTTTTAACTTTTCCCTTTCCTCAAAATTCAAATTTATGCTACTAGTCATTCCAAAAAAAAGAGTTGCAATATTGTATGGCTAAGCTCTACCAAATATTTGAATTTTATTTCTTTTCTCCTAGGTACTATCTTACCTTTATAATCTAAGTACCATTTTCTTTTTAAATATTTTAATTAAATGCGGGGTTGGGTGATCGTATTAGTATAATTATTTGTAGCCACTTTTATGTCATTATCCTTGTTCCTTACTAGGATGGTGTACTCGATTAATCTTTGGTATTGCTAAATGGATTGGTTGTGGTTTGAATTTTGTTATGTGGCTTAATGGGAACCAAAGATGTAAAAGGTATTAGTAAGGATACATAAAGAATGAAATTGTAATTATCTGAAAGTTGATTGTGCTGAGACATGTTTGACTAGTTGAATATTTTGGTTAAATATAAGTACTTTATATCATGCAAAAATAATTAAATAATTTTCATAGGTATTAAATAAAAATAATAATTACACAAATTCTTGAAAAATGTAGCCACTATTTCAATGGAATAAAAAATTGAAACTATAACAAATAAAAAAAACAATACCATACATTCTACTAATATGTAGCATTGTCAATGTGTCATTATAAGTAAAACAAAGTGTCATATCTTTAGGAGAATTTAATGGCTAAAAAGAAAAATTAGGAGGCCAAAATAATAATAATAATTTACATACTTTAAAGCACATGGATAAAAAAGAGTTAAGATAGATAGAAGTAAAAATAAAAAATAATATTATTTAATCATAAAGATGGAAAAAAATTGTATTCTTAATTTTTTTAAATAATTTTAAAAAACTAACCATTGAAATGAAAATGCCACAACATCAAAGATAAGAGAGAAAATTGCATTTATAGAATAGAAGTAAAATGGAAGGATTGTATTTTAGAAATAGGTTACATGTACCTTACAATACAAAAAATTAAAATGTTAATTTTGCAAAGATTGATCCTTCACTAATAACGCTATGTTATATAATAGAATATAATAGAAATTTATTTGGATATAGAATAAAATTGACCTAAAAAAATTGTTAAAGTGAATTAAATTTGAAAACACCCTCAGTCTAAAGCTTTAAACTTATATATGAGTTGTATAGATGTGACAAAGTGACTTGTTTAGGCATATTATACATATGTACATGCATACTAAATATCTTTAGAAAAATTAGATAGATAAACAAAATCAAAGAAAAATATCGATAATATTTGGCATAATAAAAGACATCATTGCAATTGTATTTGAAATAAGGAAAGACAATAATAATTTCACATTAAGACCCAAAGTGCTAGAATAAATTATTTACTTCATAGAAATCCGAAAAGCTTAAAGTACTTTATTAATAAATTATAACTTTGCCAACTCTATCTCTAGTTGTATACCTAAACAAGCATGTCAGTCATATATATTTATAACAATTTCCTTATAACTATAATTAGTTATTGAAAATATTATATCTCAAAAATAATGCATGAACTTAAGTTCACTTAATTTAAAATATATTAAAGTGTAAAGTTTAAAATAAATAACACTTGATCATGTTATTTATAATCTTCAATTTTAAAACCAAATGATCTTCACATGTATTCGTGCTATTATGTCTTTATTTATTTATTTATTTTAGCATTAATTCTTTCAATAATAGATGTCATCCAAACCTTTTTCTCTTATCTAGTCATCTCCAAAAGTTATTAAAGTTTCGCTTATTGCATTTATATATGGAAATTTGATGTACATTATGTGGAAATTATATGAAATATAAACATCTAAGTTTTGTTGATATTTTATCGACATATGAATATTTTCTTCTCATTTAAATTTGTGAATTTCACTTTCACCAATTTATCTAAGAATCAAAGCTAATTGACTAATCCACACTTTAACTAATCATATAAGCTAAATGCCCCTTAAGAACAACTACAAAATTGATGGTTTAGTATCCATTGTATAAGTGGTTAGTGGTATTCTCAATCAAATCATAGACATCTATCATAATGCCTACAACTTCACCATGGACTATTACTATCTTATTTACACTATCTTCTAAAATTCAACTCTTAATTTAATATTTTTACCATTCCATAAGAAAATAAGTATCTAGATTATGAAGTATGCCTTCATTAAATGATGCATAAAATTTATGTTTGCCATTATTTTAATTTGTGGTAGGTTTTTAGAATGAATTTAGAATTCATGTTGGAATCCCTCTAACAAACCCTTGATCAATTCAACATAAAATTTGACTCTATCAATTAAATCCATGATTTCATAAATTACTTAAATGAAACCGCACAAAAGTATTGCATTCATCTATTTCTTAGTGACATTTTAAAAATACTTCATTTCTTCAAAAAATGAAGCCACATATTGAGATATTGTGACTAAGGTAACAATAGAAACATTAGATAATTGCAAAGGACTTACACAATGCTTAATGAAAGAAGTTAGTTGGTTTATTTGGTTTATATTATATATCTATCATTCATACCAAAACAAAAATAATTCTTTTGCATACTTTGAATTTCAACTTCCCTTATTTTCCTGTCTAAGCTAACCCAATATATATAATATTTAGAAGGTGTTGCGACTCAAATATGATTTTACCTCTTTTTTCTTAAGTTCATTTATTTTTATGTGTCATCTTGGTCATTTGTGACCCATTTGTTAATAACTAATACGAGAAATACTAAATGGGTCATCTTTCTTGATTATTCCTTTTGATGTTGTCCTAATCTCCCTTTTATGTTTTAGTTAAATTATCCAATTGAAAAAATAAAATTAGCTAAGTGTTGTTTGTCACCTTGTTATATTTTTGGGGTTGTGCATCCTTGCACACCTTCCCTTTCACTCTGAAAAATCCACCTTGAACCCCTGTGAAATTGGCTAAATGTTGAAATTGTCAAACTTTTAGGTTGTGGGAGTTTCCCTTACACTCATACCTCTTTTAAGAATTCTTGACCGTCAAATTCTAAATATTAAATCTTTCCTCTATGTTATTTCAAAGAATTTTTGAAGTTTTGCATCCTCCATTACCATTCCTTCATGAAAGAAAGTTAAGGTAGCAAAACAACTTCCTACACTAACCTTGAGGGGAGGGTTATGTAAAAAAATTCAGATCTTTACAATAGTTACAAAAACTTAACAAAAATACACATAAATAACATGAATAGCACAATACAATGATCTACGTGGGCAAAACCCTTTTGAGAAGAAACCCTCATACTCCAAAAGCCACCCACAATATTATCCAGAAATCAACAACATAATATAATATATTATACTTGCAGAGCAAGCTTCTCACAAGAGTATCACTATCTAGAGATCCAAAGGTTACTCAACAACTATATGACACACACAACTTCCACCTCATGCACATAATATATAGGAGATACAATACATGAAACTATAAAATGGTATTACAAAACCATGAGCTATAATCACCCAAAAAATGGCACCCAACTTATCTCCAATCCAAGATGCCCTATGATGTTTTAAAACACCCACCAACGTGTGTAAATCCCTTTTACAACTTGTTTATGTGTCCAACATATTTTTTATGTTTCTCATTTCAAATGAATGACTTTTAAAGGCTATAACTTTTGTTTGGGTGTTTGGTTGATAAACTATTTGAAGCATTAGAAAGATCTTGAAGTTCTCTATCAGGCTATAGCTAGCTAAGACCGCTTTCGAGCCTAAAAATGCCTCTAAGGCCTTCAAAATTTACTTTAAACTTTCAAAAATAAAATGTTTCATGTCCTCGAATCTAGAATTGATCTTGCAATGGAAATGTATTGACATGCTTATTTAGCCAATCCATAGCTTTGGAAAAAAATTAAAACCAATCCTTGCTCAAATGTAAACTTAGTATAAAAAGTAACCTTGTGTAAATGTAAGGTTGAAACACCATTTTCCTAGCACTTAGCATTGATAATCCTCAAAGTCTAAAAGTCTATTAGAATCCTAAGTAATTTGTATCCATTGGAGTTGTGGACTTCCTCCACCCATCCACATCCCTTCCTTCCCTAATTCCTTAAAATTTGGCTCTTTATCTTTTGGTATTTTGGAGTTCTTCATCCCATCATTCCTTTTCAGAATTATCATCAAGTAGTATGTCATTCCTCAAATGTCTAATAACCTAAAATTTTCCATGTTCCTCTTCAAAATTACTCTCAAGTCTTTCAAATTTTCATTGCTTCTCGTCCTTCCCCATTTCCCTTCTAATATTAATATCGTGAGGGTCTAGGTCTTTCCTTTGATGACTTGTTAAACTATTAGAGTATCTCATCCCTTCTCCCATGGTATGTATTTCAAAGGTAGCCTATAGGATCGATGTCTAATAATAGGGTGTTTTCTCAAGATATTAGAGATGAGCATGCCCACATCTTTTGTCTGATAGGTATATAATCCAATGGGAACCTAATGGATTGATTGTCTAAAAAAGAACGAGTGTTGAAAGTGTGTGTTATAACATCAAAGGTATTAATGCTTACCTCCTAAGTCTAATAGTTTGATGGGTGGCTGATGTGTTGATACTTTGATGGTTCTATTTTACTTTATTGGGAGTTCAAGAATTTTAATGGCTAATCATCTAAAGGTCTGATAAAGTATAAATAAATTATTTTAATGTCTAGATGGAACACCTCTCCTCCATTTTTTCTATCAAATCACATTAATGGTGATGAATCACCCAACTACCAAAAGTAATGCATATGTCCTCCATCAGTCCAAGGAATCTATTTTTAGCAAGATTCATCCTCAACTATAGATTTTGTGGGTGTTGTAGTCCAAAAAATTAGGGTTTGATTCTCTACAAGTGTTAAAGGGTATTTTTTTATTAATATTGGATAGGTTAGTTTGGATGTGGTTATTTAGATGTTAGGGATTCACTAGTGTTTTGTTGGGAAGTCATAGATGGTAGTCCAATTCTTTTTGGGTCAAATAAAAACTTATGGAATTAAGGAAGATTAATATTCTAAATGATATTTTTAATAAAATGTCTCCATGATGGTATCTATAGTAGTCTAGTCTTGAGAAGTTGGCTTAAATGGTTACCATTGCAACAAAGGAAAATAATAGAATGGGTCAACCAAGACTTGTACAGTTGAATACTACTAGTTTTTCATAAACAAATATTTATCTATATCTATGGAAGAAAGTGCAACGATTGAAGTTGAAAAAAGAGAGATGGAAGAAAGAGAAGGAGGAATTGCAATTAAAGTTCAATTTAGAAAACATAAGGATGAGGAAAAAATAAAATTATAAGGAAAAGTTGAACACATGGATCTCATTAAACCACAAATTGTCTCTTGAAGGTCACCTGCAAGAGTTTATACATTATTTTTTAGGGCTCAGTGATTTATGAGTTTCCAATTTATGTAGTTATAATATGATTTTCATTATCCATGTTAACCCTTAGGAAGTTGTTTAATATCTTTCAAGGGTGTACTACTAAATTGTAAAGTACCCTTTGTGAGTTTTACTTACAAGTATGTGATACCAAATAGAATTCACTGCTCTATCTAGGGGACTTACAACTACCAAAATTGGCTTCATTGATTTATAATAAAATTAAAGAAGGAAAAATGATTTGATTGTACATGAAATTGGAGAAATCAATTTCTTTAAGCCTCCTGACTGAAGTCATAAAAACTAAATAAGATGTTAGATGATTATTTTAATATTATTGAAAGGCTAGATATTCAGGACCCTATTATTGAACAAAAGAATTTAAATCACATCATATTTGGGAAAGTAGAAAATACTATAGGCAGTATTATCGCACTAAAGAATTCAAATCACATCATATTTAGGAAAATAAAAAATACTACAGGTAGGGAAGCTCTTAGATTTTTTGTGAGAAGGTGACATGAACTAACTAATGAACTTAAAAGGAATGAGCCACATTCTTCATATAATTATCATGCACAATGATTTAGAGAGCACAAAAATACATCAAAATAGGAGAGTATGAAATAATCTGGGTACCTCTACTATTTCAGCTACCATTATTGTGGTGGAATTTTCCACATTATCAAAGGAGGCTTTCTCATGGTGAAAGAGCTAAAGAAGACAAATGGAGCATATTAGAGAAGATGAAAGGGTTTTACTAGAATCCACATAATAAACATGTTGGTATCACTTACATCAGAAACTTTAGGGAGTGGATTTGATATAGAATAAGATTCCCCCACCTCTTAAAGAGGGAAAATATAAAACTTAAATGGGGGGAGTGATGGGTTCTATAATTATCTTTTAAATTTCTACTTTTTACCTTATTATTTCCCAAGAATTGTTAAACTATCATACATTCTCATTACACTTTCCTACATTTGTGTTAATGTGATGCACTAAATATAGTTGTTAATGTTTTGATCAAATATTTACATATATGTATGGTTGTTGATAGAAATGTGATAGAATAGTATTATTAATCTTGATAAATACATATTTTTGTAGAAATACTAACTTATTATGCAACAAAGAAGAAGGGAATGTGATGGTCATCGATAGGTGGCACAAGAGTCCCTACAACTAAGGGATCTACAACAATAATGAGAGAATGAGTTCCTACAACTGAAATAATAAGTTCCCAAAACTGAGAGAAGGTATAGGTCTATAGCACCAACATAGGGAGACTAGTGTTGAGTGAGAAACAACTAAGGAAGATTGGGCAACTGCATCGGATTTCCAAAGCCAACAAATGATTACTGAGCCAAAGACTTTTATATTGTGGTTAATGCCAATTATTTTTTGTTGCATGATTATATTACCTATAGACACATACCTTTATGATCAAATATTCTCTTTATTATTAGTAAAGTTATGATAGGACTTTATTTCTCAATCTCTAAGTCAAGTTCTAAAATAATAACTCCCTCCCTTCTTAATAGGGATGAGTGACATATATTGATCAGAACCATGGATCAAGGATAAAGCATTCTTTATTTTTATTTTTTAAAGTAAAGTTGATCAAATTTAGCAAATTCTATATCGATTTATGCAAAATGGTTTACATAAAGTATTGATTTCTGATATATAATTGTCTATAGACAAGTGCATACACACTAAGTAAGGGAAAACTTGAGGTATCATGTTGTATACACATAAAAATGGCTATGAGCGATTAAATAAATATTTAATATTTATTCTTCTATTAAATAGTTAATTTGAAAAGATTAATTTATTTAATTCATTACGTGTCTTTCTATTAATTATTTTAATTGAAATATTTTATTAATTAATTCATCTATCCTATTCCTCTAATTAATTAAATATCTAATATTGAATTATTCTTCTGATCAATTAATTGAATATCTAAATATTTAATTATCTCCTTCAATCATTTAAATATCTAATATCTAATGATTATTCTTCTAACATATAGTCTTAAATATTAAATAATTTCTAAATTATTTAATCCCTTATCCAAATCACCTTCCATCTCCACTTCATCTTTCCTTTGCCAACTCAACAATCATGTGGCTAAAGATATTAATATTTCTTAAATATTAATTCATCATTTATCTTCAACCTCCAAATTTAATGAAATATTATGTATGTACACATATTTCCTAACCTTCTTCTTTATTCCCTCCAACATCCCTACATCTTAGGAAGGACTTGAGTCCACTTGTCCTCTCATGCCTAAATCTTCTCCAACCATCCCTAGACTCCCTCAGTCAGCAACCCAGTCAAGGTGAGATGAGTGACACTTGTATTCTTCTTCCCCCTTTCTCTCAACCTTCACCTTTTCTCATAGTCATCCAAATCTGTAGATCTGATCATGACCATTGATCCAGGCCAAATCATCTTATCCTCTCAAAGTCTATAAAATCGGAAGTTTGAGTTGAGAAAGAGTTATTCTTCAAGTGAGTTTTCAAGCTAATCATTTATGAAAACTTATGCATCTGTGAGTTTTAATCTTGAAGCAAATAGCATAATCATTTAGCATAGTCATTTAGCATTGCATATCATAGTATCCATTAACTATCAGTTATTAGTCCATTCTTCATATGCCATCTTGGAAACTATCAGTGCTTGTCTGAGAGCACACCATCTGCAACCAAGAACAGTGGAGTTAGGAAACAATGAGACATAAATCATGAAGATAATAATAGTGTTTTTATTTTATATGTATTTCATGTAGTTTCATTGGTTGAGTTTGGATTTCCTATAGCATTTCCTTTGTATTTTGTGAAACTAACATGTTGCAGGTAGTATTTTGATGATGAAATTCAAGTCAACACATTTTGGCACCCACTGTGAGGCTCAGAGCCTCACATATTCTTTCTAATATCTTGTCTAATTCTCGCAAAAGGCAAATTTAACGCATTTGTAATACAGATTCACGCCTGTGTGAGTTCTGAGAGCACCTTTATTTGATAGGTTAGCATTTTTTCCTACAAGTTAGCGCATTTGTCATGTAGGTTAGCACTTTTGTTTGTAAATCAATGCATTTAATCCGCAGAGCAGCGTTTTTGTCCTTCACGTTAGCGCATTTGTTAGTTTGGTTAACACTTTTGTCAAAGAATTCTCGCTTCTTAGTTCGCAAAGTAGCATTTTTGTGTTTTAGGTTAGCGCTTTTTCCCTTTAGGTTAGTGCTTTAGAGGTGAAAGACGGTGCATTTGTTAGGATAGCACTTTTATTTGCAACTGACATAATTTTCTTGTAGGTCCGAATGTCCAAGAACTTAAATTTTTCAAACTACTGACATGCATTTGCATGATTGTTTTTAAAGAAAATTTCATACATTTCCTCACCTAGTTAATTAAGAGTTCCATTTTGGAAAGTAACACATCATGTCATGCTCATTTAGCTTAACTAAGGGGGATAAATTAACAACATGCAACTTGTATTTTGAGTGACTTCTTTAAAATAGTTGCACATAGATTTTAGAAGGCTAAAATGAACTTGTGTATTCCATGCTTGATGAAGTAGTAGGTAAGTATGCTCTCACCATCATGCGGTGATCAGAAAACCCAACCTACATTCTTTTATGCATAACCTTTAGAGGGTCTGCCTTCTCGAGCTGCCTTGAGGGGGCCAGTGAGAGGGGAACGACCCAAAGTGGAAATGTGCTAATACCAAGTCCTTCCAATCCACTCTAAATAAATCATGTTTGTGATGAAAGTCACAAGCAACATGTGCTGATAAGTTCATACCGACACTATGTTTCCCCATAAACCCTATGGAGTGTAACCTTTATAGGCTGGGAACCTTCTGTATTTATAGAGTTGAAAGTGTTGCATGTATGGCCACATGATCAGAAGCCTTTACTAAAAACCACTTGTACTAGTTGCCAAAATCCTTCTAATTGTTGGCGCAGCAGGTCGAACCTCTGAAGCGGTTCACACACATACGGTTCTTAGTAGAGATATAAAGTTTTCCATGGGGATTTTTCATGGAAATTGGTGCTTGGCTGCCCCAGAGAAGTGAGTGCCGAGGGTGGAGCCAATGGGGTCAAGCATCTAAATATTCACTTTGAATAGCATAGCCTCGGGGGAAACCCCATGTGAGATTCAACAATTATTGTCTCAGCCTGCCATAGGATTTGTACTTTCTTATGTATTTTGTTTCTCAAAAACAGTGTCTTCTATGTCTATGACATGTTCAAAACAATCAAAAATTGAAGAAAATCATCATCTAAAAATGAGCAAAAATCCAACAACTTGCTGAAGAATTTGAGGAAAATCCTTGAAACATAATCAGAATAGCACTTTCAAGCAACAAAATGATGCTTTTATCTCATAAGTTAACACTCTTTGCCACAAGAGTTAGCACAAAAGCTTTTTCACATCTAAAAAGCATATCAAACCAAAATTTCAACATCAGTATCAAAACACTTCTTGAGTAGATTTGTCTAAACTATCACACATTTTCAAACTAGTTCAATAATTGGGTCACTAATCCAATAGGCTATTTCTGAAAGGTTTCCATAAGAATAAACATTCAACAAGCTATTGATTTAAACATTTTAAGTGCAAAAATCAATATCATTGTCAAGTTTCTCATCAAGATATATCAAATCCTCTATCACGAAGCTTGATCAATTCATCTTGTGTTCATTATCTTGGATATATCTTTCCTATTTTGAACCTAGGTCATGCCAAAATCAGAATTGCACCAAATTTGGAATCAAACAAACTTGTAGACTATCAGATGCTTATATGACTTTTAAGTATCATCTTAAGAAAAGAAAACCCAGTTATAAAGCTACTCAGAAAAGAATAAGATTCTTGTATATCAATCGCAAGATCTTATTAAAACATAGGACATTCCTACACCATTTTCATCACTATTTACATGGTTGTGGGATAGAGTTTGACGGAGAAATTTTGCAAGGACGTGTTTTTCAACAAAGAGACGCTTCATCACAATGAACAAACAATAGTGGTAAAATCAACAAAGCATATCTTCCTAAACCAATATTCACATATTGAGTTGTCCTTTGGAAACTTCAAATTTTTGAAACAATCGCATGCCAGTTTGGACTAGAGCTCAATACGAACAACTTAGAAAACAACAAAAACAAATGGAGGAAGAAGATAATCCGATATTCCAAAATTTTAGGTAAACCGCTATTGATGAAGAAGCGGTCAATAACACCATTAGAGACCTTGAGCAAGATTTCAAATTTGATAGACTAATGGAAAAATTATTGGCAAAACAAAAAGAGAAATATCTTTTGATGTTGGCAAAATCAGGAGCTAAATTGCCACAAGACTTTAACATAGGAAGCTTGAAACAAGATGTAGAGGCAAGTAACACCCAAAACACATATGATCCAAACAACAAAGATGTAAACAAAGAAATTCATGAAGAGATAAGAAAAGAACATGATGACACAAGAAGAGAGCATAGTGATAAAAGAACTTACAAAGAAATAAGGAGAAACTATATGGATAATCCGTTGTTAAACCTTACTCAACAAATGAAAACTCTACAACAACAGAGACAAGATATGCAAAATGGAACAAGCTCCAAGAAGTATTCATTGGAAGATATCTTCCCATATCCTTTCGATAAAAAAATGAATATGGTACCATTTCCACAGCATTGCGAGATCCCTAAATATGACAAATACGATGGAAAATCTGATCCTCAGGATCACATTAGGGAGTTTTGTACTATGAATGGAATTTGCACATGATGAAACTTACCTGATGCATCTTTTCCCTAGGAGTTTAAATGGACAATCAATGGAATGGTTTTCAAGATTACCATCCAGAATCAAATCCTTTGAAGAACTCGTGAATAGATTTATTTCACAATACTCCTACAATGTAAGGAATGAGATAACAATACTGGATTTATGCAATGTTAAACAAAAGAATGGTGAATCTTTTTATGATCTTCTTGCAGCGATGGAAATGGGTGTTTAATAGGTATCCAAAAGATGTACCTGATCAAGAAAATATGGACATATTCATTGATAATATTATTAGTAAAATGAGTTATCGACTAAAAATGCAATGTCCTCCCTCCTTCGCCATGATGATTGAGAATCGTTTGAAAAATAGAAAACACAATGGTAAAGAAAGGAGAGCTAAAACTTACAATAATTCTTACAACAACAAAAACAATGGCAACAATGACAAACCCAAGTTCTGGTCAAAGAATAGGAATGTCATCAATGGAGGAAATGATGACAATAGTGCTAGAAAACAACAACCAATTTTTAATCTATCAAGTCAAATCCCAAACAATAACAATCAAGAAAGCAATAAAACCAAGTCTTTCTTCTCCAATCCTCGTAGGAAATTCACAAAGATTGGAGAACCATTGGAATTAGCTTTAAAAACTCTTCTTGCAAACAATCTGATTGTTTTACCAGAAGCAAGAAGTTATGAACCACGAGTCAAGCCTAATTGGTGTAATGGCAATCATTTTTGTAATTACCATCGGAATAAAGGACACCAAACAAATGATTGTCAGAGGTCGAAACACCTTATCCAAGATCTAATCGATAATGGAACTATCACAGTGGATAGCCATAAGACAAACGAATCACACCTAGCTTTCAAAACTCCACTTCTAAATTATGACAAAGGTGAACAATCCCAATTAAAAGATGACAAATGAAAAGCCAAAGTGAACCACACTTATAAATATAATGATGTGGTAAATGTCATCATTGTTAAAGATAATCCACCTTCAAAACCAATCAATGTCATTACGAGAAGCAAAGCGAAGGTCACCTTTCTGGGTATAACAAAAGACTCAACATCCACTTCACAACAATACAATTTAGTAGAGAAATTACAGAGAATACCCGCTCAAATATCAATTTTGGAACTTCTCAAAGTTTCACCTATGCATAAGGAAATCTTGGAAAAATATTTAGTAGAAATGACAGTTTTAAAAGACTTGGATGTGGATCAATTCCAAAACATGGTGGGACACCTTATAGCCCCTCATTGCTTATCATTTTTAGAAAATGATGATGCGTCCTTGAAACATCCTCACAATGCTCCTTTACATGTTGAAGTCACCATTAATAAAACTTGTGTCAAACGTGTACTCATAGATGGTGGAGCAGGCTTAAACATTTGTGCATTAAGTTTGATAAAAGCTTTGGGATATTCAAAAAATGCAGTAGATCCAAAGAAGAAAATAACTATTAAGTCTTATGATAAAGCAGAGCGTTCTTCTAAAGGAACTATGGTGTTACCAATTAAAATAGGACTTGTGGAAAAGAATACATTATGTCAAGTTTTAGATTTGAACCTCTTTTACAACATTCTTCTCGGAAGGCCATGGATTCACACCATGCAAGTAGTTCCTTCTACATATCATCAATGTGTAAAATTTCCTCATGAGGGACAAGAGGTCACTATAATTGCTGACTCTAGCCAATATTGCAATAATATGAAGCCAATACAAGATACAAGAGTTCCACATAATAGAGAATCAATATATCCTACCAAAGAGATTCAAGAAAAGTTATGGGAAACCTTTGAGAAAAAGCTCAAATTAAATGATGAAGGACTGGGAAAATATTCTTTGCATAATTTTCCACTTTCACCTAAGTCATATGGAAAGCCTACAAATATCCAATCAAAGACCTTAGAGAAATCAAAAGACATGTTTGATGGAGCATTTGTTAGAGCTTAAACACTTGAAGAAGAAACCGAAGACAAGGACATTCTTGGTTGGTTGTACAAAGATGAAAATGAAACTATAGCAATAGCTGCAGAAATCAATATTCCCATAGAACAATATGGCAAGGGTTATAAAATCATGCAAAAAATGGGATATGAAGGAAAAGGACCAATTGGTAAGTGACATCAAGGTATTTTAGAACCTATTTGTCCTCACTCGCAATCTAAAGAAGATAAATCAAGACTTGGATATCTAAAATCAAATCAAAAGCAACATAATCATCAACAGCCAAACTGGAGAAAGAAATCAGTCTCTAAAGAAGAAAAATGGCAAGAAAAACTACATCAAGCAGCAAAAATAGTAGTCAATAAACAAAAACAAGAAGAACATGAGAAACAAGAAGAGGAGATTGCAATCAAAAGAAAAGAAGAATCTTGTCAACAGGTTCAAGGAATACAAGCAAGTGCAAAATCTGAACAAGATATTCCAGAAGCAGTGAAAATCGAGATGGCAGAAATCAGGGAACTTTTTGCACCATACAACATTCTTGTGTGGTATAGAGGTATAGTCCTAGACAATGGTTCAGAGACAGATTCAAATGAATATGAATGGGGTCCAGATGTCTCATCTAGTATATCAAGTGAAGAAAAAATGAAGAGCAAGAAGCTATCACAAAGGAAGACTTATCTATTACAAAACAAAAGATGGAGTTAGAAAGAAGACAAGAAGAACCCAGAATCCAAAGAAAAGAGGCATATACAAGACAACAAAAGAAAGGGGATGACAAAGGCAAAGAAGTAATGCCACAAGAAGTACAAATAGATATGGATCAAGCATCTGGAAATATCATGTTTCTATCAAATAAAGAGCAAAATGTACCAAGGTATGGCAGAACCATAAAAGAACTAACAGATAGTCAAGTAAGATTGACTATTAGTTCAAAAGAAGTTGAGTTTGAAAGAAGACAAAAGCTAGCAAAATAATTCTCTATATGTACACAAGTATGTCAACTTCAAAATGCAAATGAATTTATTGAAAATAATCAAGAAGGAACTTGCAGTACTAAAGATGTGTGTGTTGATATAATCCTTTTGTTTAAGGGACAAATGTCAGATGAAGAACCATTTGAGTGTGAACTACAAAATACTAATACTGATTTTGTTAGAACTAATTGGAGAACACTTGGGAGAGACTATCCTCAAGATCATTCTATCTATGACATTACCTACTCTATGCCAAGTTATGACCATTATGTCATGAACTTTGAAGAACCTAACAATGATAATGATTATGACTTACCCATTCTTCATCCTGAACTAATTGATTGGGATAATCTAGAAAAACTTGAATTAGATGTCTTTTCCAATGATCGTGACTTAGCTGTATATCTTAATGTTGTCAAACCCATAACACCTAAGATATCTTCCATTGCGGAATCAAGTAACATTTCTTACAGCCAAGAGAATGCCAAACTTTCTAGTCACAAAATTGAAATAAAACAAGGAAAGAGACCTACTGTTGAAAACCATTTCATGGCAACACTAGATCAATCAAAAGGGAAAATAAAGGACATATCTGATGGTAAAAACCTCTTGGAGGTGCCAGAAGATGGAAAGTTTGACATTCTCCCTACATATTTTTAGGAGAGGTCTACTATTCTAATAGAACCAACATAAGTAATAAACATTGGCACATCAAAGGATCCCAAGCTACTTCATTTTGTTGCTTCATTATCAGATAAAGAGAGGAAAGAATACATAGAATTCTTCAGATAAAGACAAATAAATTTTGCTTGGTCCTATGCAGACATGCCAAGACTTCATCAGATCTTATAATGCATCATCTCAATGTGGATTTAAAAGAAAAACCAGTTAAGCAAAAGCTAAGGAAGATGCATCCACACATCATTCTTCTTGTAAAAGTTGAGCTAAAGAAACTATTAGATGTGGGTTTCATAAGACTTGTTGCCTATCCAGAATGGGTTTCAAGCATTATACCAATGTCAAAGCTGGATAAAAGCATAAGAGTGCACCGATTTTAGAGATTTGAACAAAGCATGTCCCAAAGATGTTTTCCCACTACCCAACATTGATATAATTGTGGACTTATTAGCAAGGCATGAGATGTTTTCATTAATGGATGGCTTCTCAGGATACAATCAAATAAGAATCACCCCTAAAGATCAAGAAAAGATAGCATTCACCTATGCATGGGATACTTATTGCTGGAATGTTATGCCATTTGGGCTTAAGAATGCAGGAGCAACTTATCATAGGGCTTTGACAACAATTTTCCATGATATGATGCATACATTTATAGAAGATTATGTAGATGATATACTTGCAAAATCTCATACAAGACAAGAACATTTGAACATCTTAAGCAAGATCTTTGATAGGCTAGAAAGATATCAGTTGAGATTAAATCTAAAGAAATGTGCATTTGGAGTAACCTTTGGAAAACTTCTTGGGTACATTATATCAGCCCGTGGAATTGAAGTAGATCCTAAAAAGGTCAAAGCCATCATGGAGATGGCATCACCTAGGAACATAAGTCAATTGTGATCTTTACAAGGAATATTTCAATCAATCAGAAGATTTGTCTCTCAATTAGCAGATAGATGTCATCCATTCACTCATCTTTTACATAAGAATGTTCCATTCAAATGGCATCAGAAATGTGAAGAGGCTTTTATGCAAATCAAAAAATATCTCATGAATCCTCCACTACTGGTATGACCAATCAAAGGGAAACCATTGTTGCTCTATATCTTGACGACAAACGTATCATTAGGTGCTCTCCTAGCTCAAAATGATGAAGATGAAAAAGAAAGAGCAGTGTATTACATCAGTAGAACACTTGTCGGCTATGAACTCAATTACACATCAATAGAGAAGACATGTCTAGCAGTTGTATTTGCAACTCAGAAGTTGATTATATGCTAACTCATTCTGTGAAACTAATAGTAAAGATAGATCCACTAAAGTATTTGCTGAACAAGTCAACTTTGACAGGCAGACTAGGCAAATGGGTTATGATACTAAGTGAATTTGATATAGATTTTTTTGATCGAAAAGCTATCAAACAACAGGTCATTGCTGATCAATTAGCTGAAGCACCTTTACAAAATGGCATTCCATTGCACATTGAATTTCCTGATGTAGACATTCTGACAGTAAGTACAAAATTTTGAGAATTGTACTTTGATGGTTCTTATACACAATATGGATCAGGCGCAAGAAATTTATTCATCACACCTCAGGGACACACAATTCCAAAATCATATAGACTACAGTTTCCATGCACAAACAATACTGCAGAATATGAAGCATTGACTATTGGGCTCAAAATGGCTATTGAATGGAATATCAAGGAATTACATGTCTATGGTGATTCATAGCTTATCATCAACCAAATAAATGATGATTATCAAACTAAGGATGACAAGCTCATTCCCTACAAACAAATGGTAGAAGAGTTTAAAGAACACTTTGTAGAAGTATCATTTACTCAAATCCCAAAAAATGAGAACAAAGCAACAGATGCAATGGCTACAATAGCATCTCTCTTGTAGAATCAAGAGAATCAACAACATAACAAATTCCTCGTGGAAGATATCTTAACCCCTACCATTAAATCCCAACATAACTACATGATTTTCCATATATCGGGGATCAGCCAATCCCTATACGGCCAAACCTATCAGTACTTAAAAGAGTATATCCTTCCTCCTGACCTATTGATGGGGAGATTGCTAGAAAAGTGCTCAACAAGGTTAATTAGGTTTAATGGTTCAATGGGTTACCAAAAGACTTGTTTGTGATTGTTATATGTGTTTGCAAAATCAAATTGAGGTTATAATTTTCAGCTTCTCTTGCATAACTTTCCAAACAAGCTCCCTTTTTGAGTGAGCTCATACCCTTACTCTAAACACCATTCATTATGTTCAACCACTACACTCTCTCACACACTTTCCTTTGACCTTTGAGCATTACTCTAAATTTTCTCTGACATATAAACTCCTCCAAAAAGGTTTAGGAAGCTAGGAAAGGTTTGTTTAAGAACTTGCTTTATATTGTCATTTTGGCTTCCTTGTTTCACCTACTCAAACCCAACTTACTAGGTCTCAAGACCCAAGATTGCTTCACAAGGATGTCATAGAGGTTTCATATAGTTTCTCCAATGTTTTGAGTTGTCCTTCAAAGATCTCTCCAAACCCAACGAGCTCAAGGTAATCGGGTTCCTTGTTTTGTGTGTGTGAGGCCTAAAAAGGCTACTAGCCCGTGGAGGGCTAATTGGATGAAATTTGCTTGTAGAAGGCAATGATGCTTTACCCCACCACGGAATTTGACTTGATACATTCAAATGACCTCCAAACTAATAGATTTTCATGGTTTAGGCCACTGTCAATGCAAAATGAGGATTGTCCACCATTTATGGCACTTTTGTAGGGTTTCAAGAGGGTTTTCAAGCTTGCAATGTTAAAAACACAACTCCTTCACAAACCAAGGCTCTATACTGACTGATAGACCCTACCACACCTTGGAGAGCATTGTCCAAACACTTACCACTTGTCATTTTGCCAAACACTTAGCATACTAGCTGTAGAAGTGACAAAAAATAGTCATTTTCACTGTTTTTGCTACACAACAGAGGGTTAAGACTTCCCAAATGCCTACACCATAGCATGAAAAAACCTTCAAACAACAAGTTAACCTTGCATTTAAAAAATAAGGCTAAGTCTCCATGCATGAAAAGTTTCAAAGACGATCTTGATGTCAAAAACCATTATATTTCCCAAAACAAGGAGTTTGTTGCCCTTCACAAATAATGACTTCTTAAAATGCAAAAAGAGTAAAGTTTGGAGTTCCAAATTCCTTCAAATTGCTTCTAGGACAGGTGCAGACCTCTATCCCTGCTTTGTGTCAACATTTGATGCTCAGAACCCAATTTTTGAGCGTTAAGGAAGAATATTAGCCATGTTAGACAACTTGCCTAATAAGTGCTCAAATTCACCTTTTCCATCACAACCCTGGCATAAAAGGAACTTATATACATTATATAAATGCATACAAACCTAACCAAATCCATTTTTTGGGAGCCCAGGCCTGGATTAATCAAGTTGTTGCATTCTGAAACCCCAAACCCTTGACAGGGCAGTGATCACACAAAACTGAAAGAATTTTGCTTAACCAACTTGCAAATGGAAAACCAATACAATGATCACTTGAATAGAATTGGGAAAAAAATATGAAAACTTCCCAAAAGGTACAGTATGGATCAGATGTGCTAGAGCACGGACTACTACTCTAAAAGAGAGAAAAACACATTAAAAGCCAAAATTTCATCTTTTTCATTTATTGAAAACTTAGTCAATACAATCACCAACCTTTTTAAAGGAGAAGGGAGGACTTTTTATAGTCCTTCAAGTTATTTATCAAGCCCAGTATGGACATGAGGCTTCCACAACTTCATTACACTAGAAATGTCCAAAAATGACAACTTTTCAAGCCCAAATGACAACATTTGTTGCTCCAAGAGGCATTTTTGACAACTCAACCTTGTCAACTTATCCAAACACCTAAGACATGCTTAAAAACACTTAGAAAACATTTTTCAATTCTTTGGAAATCATTTCTATACCTTTTACGCAATTTTACACATTTTTGCCTTTTTTGGCCTAAAAAACCCAAAATTGTCAACTCACATCCTGAAAGGCAAAACTTGACCTCTTGAGCATAAAATGAGATCAAAACCACTTGAAAAGAAACACAAAAACATAAAACAACATCATAAACCTAACACAAAGACATTACAAACATGAAATCATGAAATACTCAAAAAGGAGAGTTTTTACTCAACTAGGTGCTCCTGCACCATACTCCCCCAAAGACAAAGAAGTCATGTGACTCCTTGAGGAAGAAAAGAAGAAGGGAAACCTTCTGAAAGTTAGATTCAGGTATCCATGTGGTCTCTGAGATAGGCTTATCCTTCCATTTGACTAGGTGCTCCATATAGGTGTGATTCCTTGTCTTCTTGAGAACTTTGGAGTCTAGAACCTATTCTGCTTGAGGAATAGAGAGAGGAGGTAAAGAAAGATCAGAAAGGGACTGTGTAACATTTGAAACTCTTTGAATCTCCTTAGGTGGCTGCCCCTTGAAAGCAATCAAATCTACAACATTAAAAATGGGAGACAAAGAAATATCAGTAGGCAAATCAACTTTGTAAGCATTAGACCCATACTTAGCCAAGATTTTGCAAGGGCCTATTATCCTCATCTCCTATCCTGCAATCAAAGAAGAAATTTTATCCATCAGTCATCCCACTCTACTATTATTTTTGATACCTTATATAGGCAAGTTCTAGATAGTACTTTATTGAGATGTCTTGAACAAGAAGAATCTGAGAAAGTTCTTAACGAAGTTCACACAGGTATTTGTGGCACACACTCAAGTGGATTAACACTGGCTAAGAAACTTCTTTGTATGGGTTACTATTGGCCTACTATGGAGAGAGATTCATTCACATATGCCAGGAAATGCAAACAATGTCAGATCCATGGGAATCTCATTCATGCACCAACACAAGAATTGTATCCTATGGCCGGATCATGGCCATTTTCTCAATGGGGCCTTGATTTGGTAGGAAAGATAAATCCTTCATCCTCTAATGGACATAAGTTCACTCTGACTACTACTAAATATTTCACTAAATGGATTGAAGCAGTACCTTTGACAAAAGTGACAGGAAAACAAATATCATCATTCATCTTGAATTATATAATCTATCGCTATGGAGTTCCTATGACCATTATCACTGACAATGGACGACCATTTAAGAATCAAGACTTGAAGGAACTATGTGAGAAATTTCATATCCAACATAGTTTTTATACTCCATATTATCCACAAGGAAATGGTCAAGTTGAGGCATCAAACAAGACTATCTTGAAAATCTTGAAGAAAACAGTCAATGAAATTGGAAAAGACTGGCACATTCAACTAAATCCTGCTCTTTGGGCATACCAAACCAGCATTCATACACCAACGGGGGCAACTCCATATTGCTTAGTATATGGATCAGAAGCCATATTACCCATAGAAGTAGAGATACCTTCTCTACGGGTTTCCTTGAAAGGTCTTATACCAGAGGAAGAACAACGAGTCTCTAAACTCCAAGAAATTGAACTGATCCAGGAACGTCGCCAAAATGCAATAGATCATTTGAAAGTATATCAACAGATAATGGCAAGAATTTATAATCATAGAGTCAAGCCACACATTTTTCGGATTGGAGATATAGTTCTAAGGTAAAATCCAATAAATCAGCAAGACTGAGAAAAGAAGGGTAAATTTGAACCAAACTGGCTAGGACCTTTTGTCATAGTAGCAACATATGGCTTAGGAGCATACAAGTTATCTACCCCTAAAGGTGATTGGTTTGATGAACCTATCAATTCTATTCATCTCAAGAAGTTCTATGGTTGAGATATAAAATCTTGAAGAAATCAGTAAAAATCAGAAAAGCAAAAAATCCCTAAAAAGCATAAAACAGTGAAAACAAAAAGAAAAAAAAATCAAAATATGAAAAGAAAAAAATGCAATAAATTTAGATGGTGAAAACCTGGTAAACATGCGCTATCTAAAAAGTGAGTCCTTCCATCTATGAGATCGCTTTGCACACCTATCCACTCCATCATATCCAATTTATCGCTTCCTAGCTTATCCATTCCATCTTTCACATCCATTTCTCTGAACCATTAGTAGAAAATATGTAGCTCACCAACAGTTATCCATCTTTGATATACTTGCCATAGTCATTGTCTTAGATTTTCCCAGAATCAAGCAATCTACATTCGTATCCTGCCATGGTTTGGATCTTGATCAATTTGTACATCCATAATAAATTTTTGTTTTCTTTTGGGGGCAAAATCCTATTTCCTTTTGCTAAGGTGATCTTTTGAATCTTTGAAAATCCAAAACATTCAGAAAACTTATAAAATCAAAAACACCTAGGGTTTTGAAACAGATAATGAGCAACAAAGCAACAAAGATAATCTTATGACAACTGAATCGTGAAACTCAGAAAATGAAGAATCGACTAGCAAGTAATAAAGGATTATCAAAGATTATTCATCAAGATAATTATATCAGTTAATGACCATGAGTACATGTGAATGACATGCAAGATTCAGTATTTATTTCTTGATTTTATTTCTAATCATGTACTCTATGCGACTCAAGGATGTCCATGACTAGAGAAGCTATGATGAGGCATGATTATTTTCTTTTATTGTTGTCTGTGGTTTATCTCTTACTAAAGTATGCACTTGTTTAAGGATATAATTGGCAAAAGAGCAAGGAGGATGTTCCGAGTCATGCATGAAAGGAGATAATCCTTGTCTATTCTGCAAGCAATACTCAGGTCAACTTGATTCATTATATCAATTTGCTTGTATTAACTTTCTATATCAAAATCCATGTAATAAATACTTAGGTCATCTTGGATCATTATGTCAAGTTGCTTGTATTTTCTTACAACATTTAAAAGCTCAACGATGAAATCAAGCACTGTTACAAGACAAGCATATGAAGAATGGTAGTATCATTTTTGGTTAGATCATTTTTATATTAGCTCATTATTCATCTGTATTATAAGAAATCATTGTCTATTTCATTATAAGAATCTCATTTCATTCACAGATCAACAGTCATGAATATAGATTGAGTATACTTCGACAAACAAAAACAATTTGCATTTGATCATTTTAGGTGCATTAATTTTTAGAATCATTTTAATCATCATCCATTTCATTTAGTTGCATTTTAATCATTGCATTAGTTTGCATTCAATTAAGTGCATTTCATTAATCATGTAGTGTATCATCATTATTATTATTTTCATTATCATTTCATTAAAGATCATTGAGTTACATATTTGCACTTAGATTCCTAATCATTATAAGCATTACATATAAAAAATCAAAAAAAATTGAATAACATATTACATAATCATTCATTTGCATTCCCATATAGATCATTGCATTTGCATCATTTAAGTTAGTAATCATTTTCATTTGCATCCAAGGTCATCAAAATCAAAAATAAAAAAACATTTATCATTGCATCATCATATAAAGCATCATCATAATGAAGAGAAAAGATCATAACATCATCCATATAATCAATGCATAAAGATCATCATCATATAGAGTAACATGCATAATAAATATCATCATATAGAGTCCATGTCTGCATATAGATCATCATAAAAACAATAAAATTCCAAGTATACAATGATATCAGATCAAAAGTACAAGTGCCTCATCAATACAAAGTCAAGTCATGACTGTCCTGTACCACTACCACCCGACTCTATCTATCTCTGTGGTTGTGGGTGATAAGATCCTCCAAATGCCTGTCTCCCATGATCACCACTCCTCTAAGGAGATCCCATGACTCCACCACTGCTAGTATCCATCCTCGTAGTGGTATGATAACTACCTTCTCTCTGGCTCTCTGTGACTAAATCCTCATATATTCATTGCCAATGGGAAGTCTCCTTCTCACCCTAACTAGTACTCTAATAGTATCAGCTGAGAGAGTGCTCGATCCAACCTACTGAATGTGATCAAGGAGGCTCTGAGTATCTTGTTGTCTCCTAATAGTTGTCTCCCTCTATCATGAGTGTTTGTACCTGGGCTCTAAGCTAATCTACCTATGCTCTCAAACTATCCATGGTCTCCTGCTCTAGCACATGGACCCCAATCCCCTCATCTACACCTCCCTGTTCACCTACTAGAATCTCAGTCTGAGTAGCTCTCAGAACCCATCATCTAATGAGTGGAACATGATCCTCTGAATCCTCATCCTCTCCACCATGAGCTACAATAACCCTAGTATCTAGCTGAATCTAACCAAAATCAAAGCCTCTCTCACAACCCCCATCTAGTCCAGTCATCCTGCCTCCTCCTATAGAGGGAAACCCTCTTGGTGATCTCATCCTTGCCCTGCTAGAATCCCTCCCAATCTGTCCAACCTCTCTCCCACCCATAGGAAATGGTCTCCCAATCCTGCCAATGGGTCCAAATGGTCCTCCATAGACTCTCAATCGACCTCCTCTCCGAATGGGTCTCCTATTGCCACCACCTCCATCTCCACCCTCATCTCCATCCCCTTCAACCTCTTGAGTAGCTCTAAGATCTCATCTTTGTCTTCATCTCCTAATAACCGGATCATTTGAATCGTCATCCTCATCTCCTGAGTTGGGAGAAGGATCTGCTAGATCGGTAATACGAGGAAATGGGTGTGCCAATATGTACTAAGCATAATATACAGTAACCCTAGGATCTAGAATGTGCAATCTCATATAATAAGCCACCCTAGGAGTAGCCAAAAACTCTGCACGTGCTATCTCAAATGACCAAGAAGGTCCCCAATCTCATCCATCTCTATACCATTGTGCATATTTCATGACACTAATAAGCATCGGCTGAATAATACCAAACTGTCTCAGAATGCAACTAATCAACTGTCTCTCAATAATGTATGGAGTCTAACCAATGAGATATCTACTCTTCATAATAAATGGTAATGTCTATGCATCATCCATCCATGGCTCATAATCGACATAAGGTCTCCAAATAACACTATCCAGTGAATCAAGAACCCAATGCCAATACTCCATCTTACCTAGGTTATGCTGAGTAAGGATACTTGCATATAGATAAACATATGGCTACCTCTCACCACAAACTCTATGATGAATAGGCTGAGTAATAGCAATGTGCTCCCAGCACTAGATCTGCAAAAGTGTGCATCCTGTTGACAGACTAGCACTCTCATCGAAAAAAACCTAATGAAGATCATGATACAAATGAGAAAGCATGCAAGCACCCCACGCATATCGAGTCCGACACTGTATCATGCTCTGAAGAATCTCAACCCACCCAATAGAAAAACCTTGAGATCTCATGTCTAGATAGATGAATCCCCCAATCAAACCTACAAGAATCATAGGGAGAGTCTCATAATACATAATCATATCCTCCCATCGGATCTCTCCTCTCTAAATGCTCTCATCACCAAATACGGCTCTGCATTCCTTTGTTCCTCCACGGTCCTGAAAATCATACTGAACTAACTCACCGGTCATTAGGATATGGAGAATCCTGTAGACATCCTCAAGTGTCACACTAATCTCACCCATGGGAAAGTGGAAAGTGTTATGCTCACTATGCCATCTCTCAGCTAACGTTGTCAACAATCCTCTATTATGGGTAATATCAGGCATGTATAACAAGTGGCATAATCTGCATGCATTCATATGTGTCACCTCTGCTTGTGTAAGCTCTGACACTAAGTGTCGCATCACTGAGAATTTCTCCCGACACTGGAGAACATCAAGTTTCTCCTGTTTACCAAGAGAATTCGATCAATCATCACTCATCCATCTATCAAATCAAAGAGATCGCTAATCTCTCACATCAACAATTGGTAAATCTTTTCAAATGAAGCAAATCAGGCTATCAAATCAATCTAAACCTATCAATCATGGTTTTCTATCAATCACTAAGTTCAATCAAACTTTGCTATGCTCTTCTTTAGAAACTAAATCGGTTTCTTAGAGCTAATCTATCCAATCAAATCAAATCGATCAATCGTTTATCCTATCAATCAACATTATCAAATCAAATAATCAAGTACCTATTCATCACAATTGCGCATCAAAATGCCTAAATCTAATCATCAAAGTGAATTTTTACTATGAAAAACATAAAACGCATTCATCAGAAACAAACGCGCTAATCTTTTTAACAAAAATGCTATTTTATTGAACGTAGGTGCTAAACCACACATATGCGTGAACCATTTTAATAAAAGCACTAAACCTTTGAGCATATGCGTGAAACAATCAAAAGTGTTGTCTTAAACATCAAACACGAAAGCCCTGACCAAGCAAAAGCGCTAACAAAATAAGCAAAAGTGCTAATAGAATGAGCACATGTGCTAAACTAATCAAATGTGCTAACTTTACATGCAAAAGTGCTAACAAAGAAAACAAAAATGCTAAACATAATTGCCGAAAATAAAAAAAATTAAAAAAACCAAAAACGCACTAAACAAATATGAAAAATCGTATGACAAGTTGCGAAAAGCTCGGGATAAGATACATACCGGATACCCATACTCAGGAGGTCACTGATATCGTCAAACGCACTCAAATCGATGGTTCTCCAATGAGATCACCATTTTGCCACCTCACCATGACAATTTCTTCACAAAGCTGACAAGGATGCAAATGAAATTAAAATTAACTTTGCTTAATTTTATATTTACTATTTGGAAGGGTAATTAATGTTTTTTCAATGGGGCAATTATATTTATTTTTTCATAAATAAATTTAATTGACAGACCTTTTCAATTATCGTGAGATCAATCGCTTATCCAAATTTTTCAACAAATTCACGATCAATCTCCCGAGGGGGCACACAATCAGGATTTTTATCTCTATCAGGCACATTATCAAGACTTGATTTAATCTTTGAAACAATGTTGTCTTGACATCATTTCAAAGAGAGGCAAAATGTATACACATAAAAATGGCCATGAGCGATTAAATAAATATTTTATATTTATTTAATATTTATTCTTATATTAAATAGTTAATTTGAAAAGATTAATTTATTTAATTCATTACGTGTCTTTCTATTAATTAATTTAATTGAAATATTTTATTAATTAATTCATCTATCCTATTCCTCTAATTAATTAAATATCTAATATTTAATTATTCTTCTGATCAATTAATTGAATATGTAAGTATTTAATTATTTCCTTCAATCATTTAAATATCTAATATCTAATGATTATTCTTCTATCCTATAGTCTCAAATATTAAATAATTTCTAAATTATTTAATCCCTTATCCAGCTCACCTTCCATCTCCACTTCATCTTTCCTTTCCCAACTCATCAATCATGCTGCTAAAGATATTAATATTTCTTAAATATTAATTCATGATTTATCTTCAACCTCCAAATTTAATGAAATATTGTGTACGTACACATATTTCCTAACCTTCTTCTATATTCCCTCCAACATCCCTACATCTTAGGAAGGACTTGAGTCCACTTGTCCTCTCATGCCTAAATCTTCTCCAACCATCCCTAGATTCCCTCAGTCAGCAACTTAGTCAAGGTGAGATTAGTGACACTTGTCTTTTTCTTCCCCCTTTCTCCCAACCTTCACCTTTGCTCACAGCCATCCAAATATGTAGATCTGATCATGACTGTTGATCCAGACCACATCATCTTGTCCTCTCAAAGTCTATAAAATTAGGAGTTTGAGTTGAGAAAGAGTTAGTCTTCAAGTGAGTTTTCAAGCTAATCATTTGTGAAAACTTATGCATCTGTGAGTTCTAATCTTGAAGCAAATAGCATAATCATTTAGCATTGCATATCATAGTATCTGTTAACTATTAGTTATTAGTCCATTCTTCATATGCCATCTTGGAAGCTATTAGTGCTTGTTTGAGAGCACACCATCTGCAACCAGGAACAGTGGAGTTAGGACACAATGAGACATAAATCATGAAGGTAATAATAGTGTTTTTATTTTATATGTATTTCATGTAGTTTCATTGGTTGAGTTTGGATTTGTTGTAGCATTTCCTTTGTATTTTGTGAAACTAACATGTTGTAGGTAGTATTCTGATGATGAAATTCAAGTCGACACACATGCTACTCTATACTTTAATTCTATAATATTTTTAAATATAATTATTTGTTAAATATAGCTAAAAGTTCCTATAAAAATTGCTAATTAGCATTCTATATAGGACTTTCAGTTGAATTTATCATTTACTTGTAGATATGATTTATAAGATGAATATTAGTAGTATTAATTATCCTTTTAGTTATTTGTTAGTTTGGTAATGATTTTATTTATATTTGGTGTTTTCTCTAAAGCATATTTGAAAACCCAGAAACCTTCTAGTGTACATACATTATAGGCTCATCTCAATTGTACATCCCTAGTTGACAATCTAATGTATCCTGCTATAGTTGATGGTTTCTTAATATGAGATAAAAAAAATTATTTAAATAAAAGTGCATGATCATTTTGATTTATATAATTAGTTATATATGACCATACACCTTGGTAATATTTTAGATATTTTAATGTTGTAGTTAGAGTCTAGTTGGTGTTAGACAAACTTGGGTGAGGCTAGAGATCTATAGTTTTTAGAGATCATGTATTTGAATAGTGAAACTTTATGAGGCTTTAATAGAAATACTAAGGAGGCTTCACTTGGATTTAGAAATGATTTCAATATATACCTAATGAGGATATTTTTCATATACAAAATTGGTGACTTGGACCTCTATAGGTGGACCAATCTCTTAATGTAATGAAATAACTTGCACATGATGAATATAATAGGAAACATGTTGCAAATAATTGATAATAATATGCCACTTTGTGGGGGAAACCTCCTAATACACTTCGAGGGGGATACCTCCAATAGTCTTCAATAATAACTCAATATTCCACATGATCATAATAACTAACCTATACCTCCTATTTATACCATACTTATGCATTGGATACCACCTAGGCTGACTTAGATACTTAAATATATATCCTAGGATGATCTAAATACATATTGATGACAATAATAATTATTCTATAGCTTATTTAAAAGTTAAGGAAGCCGCAAGATGAGTAATCATAATTCAATACACACTATAGGGTTAGGGGCATAACATTGCCCCCCTCTTTACAAAAGAATTGTCCTCAATGCTAACTTTTTTTTTTATTCTTCATCTCATTTTTTCTTCTACTCCTTCTCCTACTTTTTTGTTTCTTGTTATTATTGTTCTTTCTCTTTCTCTTGCTCTTTCTCTTTCTTGTATGCTTTCTCTCGCTCTTCATTTTTCTCTTAGTCTTACTCTTTCTATTTCTCTTATGTTCTCTTTTTTTCTTTCTCTTACTTCTTCTCCTTCTCTTGCTCTTACTCTTGTTCTTCTACTTCCTTTTTTTCTTTCTCTTCTACTTCTTGTTGTGAAAATTTCCTACAAAATAATTTTGCAATGTCATTCATTTCTGCTCTAATGTTTCATAAATTTTTATTGTAGGCTCTCAAATAGCCTCCTCAAAAATCCTTTAAAAATTGTGTATAAATTTGCATAGATATGTATGATATATGTTTTACAAAAATTTAGAGAAGAAACCATAATTCTAAAATAACTTGCTGAATTCTACTCCAACTACTCTAAAAGTAGGACTTAAGGTGCTCCAATATGGTCTTCAAAAGCCCTTTAAAAATCATAAAAAAAATAGCTCCAATTTGAAGATATGAAGTTTCCAAATAACCTCCAAAATTGATGAAAAAGCCTTGCCTTCATGGTGCCAAGATCAATTCTCTCATACCACTTGTAATGAAATAGCTTGCACAAGATGAATATAATAGGAAATATGCTACAAATAATTGATAATAATTGCAACCTCCTAATCCACTTTGAGGGGGATACCTCCAATAGTCTTCAATAATAACTCAATACTCCACATGATCATAATAACTAACCAATACCTCCTATATATACCATACTCATACCTTTTATACAACCCATGCAAACTTATATACTTAAATATAACTTCTAGGATGACCTAAATTAATATTAATGATTAAAATAAATATTATGTACCTTATTTAAGAGTTAAGGTATCCACAAGCTAACTACTCAAAACACAATACACATTATAGTGTTAGGGGCATAACACTTAACCCCACTCTAAAATATCCAATTAATAGATAATGATATGATATGTATTGTCTACCTATATTTTTAATTGCATTGTATTTTTATGTTGTATGATGTGAACAAGTATTGAGCTATGCATTTTATTTATAAGTACTAGTTTGAGAAGAACATGCATGGTGTCATTTTCCTTTATCTCCTTATCTAAATGAGAGATTTAATGCATTTTTTAAGGAATACAAGGGATGATTAGTGGTTTTGGGAATATTCCCTATTTATGATATGGGTATTAGTTTCGTGTTCCTTTATTCAAAAGGCTTGCATCATTTCAACCTTGTTTTTGTATTTGACCTTAAAGTTGAATGATTAGATGTTATACTATATTTGTGTATTGGATTTGGAAGGAGATCTATCTACCACAACTAGAAAACTTGGTGGTATTGTCAAAATAATGTGATATGGTTTGGATTATTCCTCTCTATAGTTTTGAACACACCACAAGACTGAGAGGGGAAGCCGGGGGGGGGGGGGGGTGGGGTGGGGGTGTTGAATTAATCTTAACCAAATCCTGAAACTTCTTCAATCACAAAAACTTGTCAATTATCATTAACCAACTAAACATTAATGAAAGATGAAATAACAAATTCTAAATACATGAACACTAAAATAAATTAATTAATTAAATGAAATGAAATTGGTCTATGACAATGAAAATTGGTATGACTAACTCTTTCCTTCCTTTTTCTTTAGAATATTTAAAATGGGTTTTTATTCAATCGAATAAATGCCAAAGTTACCTTTTAAAAAATTATTATTATTCTATCACATACAATGAAGATTAGGAATGGGGAGCCTCTGTTCAATCGTATGGTTTGTATAACTAAGAGGGTTCCCATTATTTTGCATACATGTAGATTTGGTGTTCTTTGATTATGTATAAATGAACACTTTGATATGGATAATATCATGGTGATTCAATATCACTTGTACCACCCTATCAAACCATTCATGTGATTTGCAATTAAATATTGAGTTTTAGAACCAATGTTGTTGGGTATGAAGCCTAATGGTCACATGATTGTTTGCCTTCCCCAGAGTCTTCGTTTCATGCCTATATAAATGTATAAGTGTATAAATGACTGGGTGTAGTCTATGTATTGTGTCTGAAGATATCGTTTAATAGATTATATTTCCCTGCTTGAGAGTGGACCTAGGCGATTGTTGAACCACAGTAAATAGTGTCTTGTCTCTTGTTATTTCTTTATTTTGTTTTGTTTCCATTTCTTTGTTGTAGATTTTGTGTTCTTTGATTATTTGTAAATGAACACTTTGATAGGGATAATATCATGGCGATTCAATATCACTTGTAGCACCCTATCAAACCATTCATGTGATTCACAATTAAATATTGAGTTTTAGAACCAATGTGATGGTTCTATCTCTATAGAAATATGATGTGTCTATCTAATGATAACTTTCTCATAGATCCATTTGGTCTTATTTGGTAGACATTTGTATTATGTGGGTTTAATTTCCTTGTTCAAATTCTCATTTGGGTGTCAAAGTATGTAAAGTTCATCCTTAAGTCACCCACTTAGATGTAGATAGCAGTCTATGTTCTTATAAGAATCTAGGAATTCTTTGTTTGAAAGAATATTCTATGAATAGAGTAACAAAGAGCCGACTAAGCCTTACAACTTATATTGAGATCAAAATTAGGTAAAATATTATCATTTCAGTTTTTCTTGTCAATACAGTAGGGTTAAGCTTAAAACCTACGACCGAGTAAAATACTTCCTTCTTTTCAAGTTTAAATATCTCTCTTAGTTGTTGAGGTAGTCGACTGTATTAATATAGTCTAATATTATTAAGAATTTGGAGTTCTATTTTGTTTTATTTATTTAGTCTTCATAGTGGAGTTAGATATGACAATAATGAAGAATAAGAAATATTATATATTAAATAAGCAATTACTCTTTCTTAAGAGATAATAAGTTATGACTAATTTAAGAATATTACTTTATATATGTATTTAGGAATTACTTATGATAAGTAATTTAAGTAATTTTTTGAATGAATCTAATAATATTGAAACAATAGGAATATCCATTGATGACTAAAATAATAAGTTTATTATCAGGTTACAATGAAAATATATAGATTACATAATAATAGACCCTAAAGTCATAAATATGAAGAACAATTATCTAAAATTTCTTAATATGTAAATAAAATAATCTTATTTCCTCTTCCAAAGCATATAAATCCTCTTGAAGAATATAATTGTATATGCTAAATTTGAACCCTTATTGCAAACCCTAGTTTCATCCACAAAACCCTATATCTACAATAAAATTCAATAAAACATCAATAGAGATCTACCATGCATGCAAATAACCATGAAATAACAAATATCATACCATTCACACACAAAGTAGGCTTTTTTCCATTTTTCTCCTATCCTCCATGATCTTGTATTTGATGTTGTTTCTCTCAAATTTGTGTTGAACTTGCACAAGAGCTCAAGGAAGAATGGGTGTGATTGTGATGATGTAAATCTATGATGCAAAGATTATGTGATGATGCATTCTAAAATGATTTCAATAGATTGTACCTATGATCCAAGTACACTGTATTATAGAAAATGAGAGGAGGAAGTCTCTTTTATAGAGAACATCCTCAAAGTGAAAGGTTGAGATTAAGAGGTGAAAGGAATGGCCAAGAACACATAGGTGAAAGAGACTCAATGGAATTGAAGGGTAGGTAAAGATGAAGGGAGGAGATTAAGAGGTGGAAAGGTAAAAGATAAGGTTGAATAGGATTAAGAGGTTAAATTAAAATGGAGGGCTAAGTTTGAGGAGTAGGTATTTAGAAAAACGTGTTGTCATGTGGATAAGAAGAAAAAGGTAAATGAATTAATTAAATAAATAAAACTATTTATTGAATCAATAAAACAAAGGGGCCACATAAATTAAATAAATAGAATATTTATTTAATTTGGGAAAAAAGGAATGCCATTAGATAAATAATAAATATTTATTTAAAATAGAAATAAGAGGCTTAATGAATTAATTAAATAAATAATTTTTTTTTTAATTAATAGTAAAAAAAGCCGATGAATTATTTAACTAAATAAAATATGTATTTAATTAATAGAAGACATTGGGATAAAATAATTAAAAAATTAATGAATATTTATTTAATCACAGAACAATTTTAGGTCTCTACAATATTGTGGTGGCGGGAAAAGCGTGATTGGGTGACTAGGACCTAATCCCACTTTTGCCAGCACATTGGGAATACAAAAGAGCCTAGGGAGATAGATCACTTTGGATACTTATTGTGAGAAAGAGAGAGCCAAGGATTACCTCTTAGGGTTTCTATTCCTCTTGTTGCAAATGATGAGAAAAACTAGGGTTTGATTGATCAACTAGACTAGTAGATGAAGAATGAAGCATAAATGAACTCAGAATTGAACAAACTTGCAGATCTGAAACTAAGATAATGAAAGAATGAAAGGGGGAGGATTCTAGATGTGTACCCAATGCTACAAATTGAGCCAAAATGACCTGGACCAGGGTGCCATGCCACTGTCCTATTTCTGCAGACAGGAGGCTGCAATTGAGACACTGCAAACTAGAGGTCCTGAAGCTGCAACCTACTAAAAATCACTAAAAAAGAAGAGGGACCATGGAACTATTTTACTATCCTGGGAAGGACTAGGTTACCATGCCCTTGTCCCAGGCAAATTAGGGCAGATCTGATGATTCTAGGTGGTTCTTGTGCCTTTTACTGAGCTGAAAGTGCCTCCGAGAACCTGTTTCTACACCTACAACTGAAAAGGGAAGGTTTGGGTGGCTATAGGGGTTTTACCTTAGTCAAACCCCTGTGTTGGTGATTTCCACCTACACAAATAGCCGTTAATGTACTGAAAATGTGTGTACTAGAACCTTGTTTGTATGCAAGATCCTAAAATGAAAGTAAACAATCTAGAGCAACCCTAAAGAGTAAACCCTAATTGTTTGTAATTGACAAAGTAAAATTCTGTAAATAAATGATTTAAATTTATCTAAAGCATGAATTTAAATATGTAAATTGATGTAAATAATCTCATACAAAGACATGAAAATAACATGAAATCATACCAATCCCCAAGGGAGAGATATTGCCACAAGATCTCCTATTACTCTTCAATGTCTTCAAGGATCCTAATTGATGATGAATGCTTGACAAATTCTTGATGAAATTTTGTTGAATGTTTTTTAAGACTCCACATAGGCTTCTCTTTCACTACATAGAAGGCTTCTTATCCTCCAAAAACCTGCTCTTATATTCTTAGAAAGATCCCATAGATAGTTCTTAGTTCCCTTCAAATGAAGAAAGAGAGCTCTTATGTATGAAACCCTAGATCTTAATTTTGACTTAATTCCACCTTTACGCCAACCTAGGAATTGAATTTATGGCCAATATCTTGGGGTTAAACATTATAATATCATAGAATTGTGCTCCCAAAATTTCAAGAAAAAAGTCGAGGACCGTGGCGGGAACGCATATGGTCGAACCAAATTTTCACAAAATTTTCAAGGCAATTAGATATGATGATATTAGAGCGAATCCCAAATTTACAGCTGATTACGAGGTGTTTTGATATGCAAAATTGGGTCTTAAAGGTTGAAATAGGACATAATTAGGGTTTATGATTAAATGATTTATTGGAGGAATAAAATAAAAAGGGGCGCGCTTAGGGTAAAGGGCCCAATTTTATGATGTGGGGAGTGATGAAATATAACTTTAGATTTAATTAATTTAATTAATTAAATGTTTAAAGGGAAATAAGAAATGCAAGAAGCAAGGCACACTAAGGCGGGTGCTAACCTAAGTGTGAAATTGTACCACCCTAGCAAGGGTGTACAATTTACGACACTACACATATTATCTAGGGATCTAGTTATCTATGCTAGTCACTTATCATGATCTATAACATGATTTCTTTATTTGAGCAGTTGATCATTACTAGTTAAAGTAATGAGTAATACATACTTTGGTATCATAAAGGATCGAGCTACTACTACTAAGATATCAAAGCAAGGATATTTTAGTAGTTGAAGTTGAAAACTAAGGAGAGTCACATAACATAACTTCTTGGACATAGATATCATGCTTATCATTAAAGAAAAGTTAATGCAATTAGGATCATGAAATTGGAATATTTTCCCCTAGATTTAAAATATTTAATATTGTATAGCTTCTTAGTATCTATGAAATGAGTTAGGTTGTGTGTGTAATATGATCCTATCAATTATGTTTAAGTTTTCATGTTTAAGTTATCATTAAATAATAGAATGTGTATATATGTATATTTATGCATACATGTGATATACCTTCTTTTAATAAATTATTGCACATTCTTTATAAGATGAAATCGCCATTATTTCTATTATAAGTTCAACCATTCAAACCTTCATTCATCGAGTGTGTATGTTTATTGAGACATGAATTGGTCATCAATGCTTTAGAAAAAAATGATTTATGAATATACGTACTAGAAGTTAATTTACACTTTGTCACATGTATGATAGTGTGTTTATCATCTTGCATAATATCATTGATAATGTTATTATAGTAGGAGATTCATGCATTAGATTCATAATAGAGTTCATATACATGTAAGGATAAAGATGGATATATGCACTAAGTACTCTTATGTGCTCCTTCGTGCTTTAATGTGATCTTGTATGTGTATTAGTATTTTGGAATCTTCTTTGAAGTGTGTTGGAAATCATAATGAAGTTACTATGTTAACCTCATATTTGAGATGGATCTTGAATTATTGAATTGTATTCAAATAGAGATGTTGCATTTACAATATTGTAGACACTTATGCATAACTCACGTTCTCCATTTTTAACCGAATCATGCGTATGATCTTCATTATTTGCACGATCTTGACCCATCCATTTCCTAACCAGATCATTCCCCTGCCTTCCCATTCTTTACAATTTCATCTATTTCGACCCAAATTGACTTAATTTAACACATTTAAGTTCCTCAGAAGTTAGTTTGACTAATTTGCCCATTTAGGTTTAATTAATTTATTAATTAATTAAGCCCTTTTTACTAATTATACCACCCTAATTTTTCATCGTTTCATCAAACCTTTTCCCCTGTTAAAATTAATTAAATAAGATTGCATTATTTGATTAATTTTGATTTATCCCCTTTAATTAAACAATATTAATTGATTAATTAAAGGTTCATTCATTTTAACCTATAGTTGAATAGTTCATTAAATTATTCAATTATTAAATTGTGTCATCCAAATTAAATAAATATCTTTATTTATTTAATTTTCCTAATTATCTTCTTGCATGAGGATAATGTCTGTGTTTTCAATTTTTAATTGAAAATATCCTCCTTGTTTTCAAAAATGGCAACTTTATCTCAAGATTCTTCTTTGGTTTTCAAAAATCTTAATATCTCATTATATTTCAATTTTTAATTCGAAAATGAGGTATGCATCACTAAAAATATGTTTTTTTTTCTTTTTCATCACTTTTTCCTTCATCTCCTTCATCCTTCATTGAGTGGCAGCTCTATTGTGCATTTGATCTCGTCCATCCACTAGATCAAAAATCCTTTTGATCTTGTCTGTCCATCGAGTCTCTGGTTTTCTATAAATTGGGACCTCTCCTTCAATCAAGTCATCTAATTTTTATGTATCCTTATTCTATTGTATTTTCAAGTAATCATTTAGACCAAATAATGTTATTCTACCTAGATAATCCTTAGTAGCTACTACAAAGCAATCACTTTTAATCACATATTCCTAATAAGTCTCGCACACCATCTCCTTTGCTTTCATTATTTTGAGCACCTGGCCTCTCAAGAGCGGCATATCTCCATTAGAGCTGAAAGGAAGAGTAGCAAGGTCTAATTGAAGAAGTGCAATGGATGGTTTGCATTAATGTTGTGTTTTATTTCAATTACTTTGTTGGTAGGATTAGGAAAGTTAGCTTGCAATCTGAGTTTATGTGATTAGCTTGAATAGATTGTATACATGTTTTGGTTTTCAGACTAATGCCCTTTTTCCTTGTGTACATCTGGTCAACTCGACATGAATCATGCTTCATTTTTTCACTTTCTATGATTTTTTTGATCAAATATAGGTGCTAGAAGACAAAATTTATTGATTTTTGTACCTACCATTGTTCCCCCGTGCTTGGTTCCTAGTCCTGTACACTTGGTTGTTGTTTATGCGCAATTGGGCCTCAGAATTGCATAGTTGGCACCCAGACCTATGCAGTTGGTTATATATATATATATATATATATATTTCATTTTCTATTTCTGCACAATTGGCTCAGTTTTCTACACAGTTGGCTTAGTTTTCAACGCATTTGGCTTCTTTTATGCGCATTTGGTTGTCTGTTCTGCGCAATTAGCTAGCTTTTCTGTGCAGTTGGTAATGAGTGTTGGTCATCAGTTAGTTTCTTGTTGCATGCAGGGTTTTGCAAACTAAATGTGTTGTGTAGGGTTTACATTTCTCCAATGGTTTGATTTGCAAGTTTCAGAGGATCTAACATGCATATTGCAGGGTTTTAATGAATCAAAAAGTTTTAAATTGAACAACAAATGGCACTTGGATCCTAATTAGGAGCTTATTTTGTTTCAATTTCCTGCAACAGATCTCACATAGATTCTAATTAGGCATTTGATGAATCTTTCAATTCATGTTACAAATCTCATCTAGATCCTAATTAGGGGCTTGATTTTTTTCAATTCATGTTACAAATCTCATCTAGATCCTAATTAGGGGCTTAACATGTTTTAATTACTTGCAACAAATCTCATCTAGATCTTAATTAGGGGCTTAATCTATTATAAATTTCTAGCTACAATCTTCATATAGTTCTAATTAGGAGGTTAATTAAACATTCAATTTCAAGTTACTATCTCTTCAAGCTTCAAGAAAAAAACAAGATCGACAAAGAGAACACGAACAAGAGTATAGGAGACTTGATCAACAACACAAACAATGTCAAAATTAGACCAATCTTGCATCCTGATGGTGAGATTAAACCTTCTTTCACTCTCCTTTTGTCTCTTTATGCTTGAATTAGGGTTTTATTTTGCAAAATTCCTAAAACTGAATCTTTATCAATTTGTTGCACAGGTAGTCTAATCTATTATGAAAGTGGTCTAATTTATTGCACAATTAATCTAATTTGTTGTTTGCAGTTGGTTCAATTTGTTGTGTAGTTGGTTCAATTTGTTGTGCAGTTGGCTCAATTTGTTGCACAGTTGGTTGAGTTTGTTGAGTAGTTGGTCATTTTTTGGGTAGTTGGCAAAAACATTTGGATTTTTTTTTTTTTGGCAATTCACTAAATTAGGGTTTCATTTTAGTTTTTTGGGTTACTAATAAGTTCTTTGCAGCATTGTGGCATTTGTGAGATGAAGATTGAGATTCACAAAACTACTAATCTGTTTAATGCAGGACGATTGTCAAAGATTGAAAATCAAACAAACTTACGTGAATGATGTTTTAGTAGCATAACTCACCATTGCTATATTTTCACTTTGGTTTAAAATGGACATGGACATGCCTTTTGATTAGACTAGCTCGCAATTGCTATCTTTAAAGGAAATAAACTCTTCTTTGTTGTCTCTTGAGTGTTTTCTCATTCTATAGGGTGGGCCCATTATTGCGTTGAGTACCTTTCCACGTGCCTTCGGGGTCTTGGGAGAGAGGGAAAGGTGATGACGATGCCCATGTTTTTTTTGTAGTAGAGGGATATCTTTGATTAGGGATTTCATCACCTCACAAGGGTATTTCAAATTGAGATATGTTGGGGATATCGTCTCTCCTAGCGGAAACTCGAGTGGTATTTTTCAAGATTCTATATAAAAAACCTAGTTAGGCGGCTAAAGCATTGAGTTAATTTCGCGTATGTGGTGGCCTTCTCTGCACTAATAAGCTCAATTAAAGCCTTAAGTGGCTTGCTTTGAGAATCCATTGTTGGACTGGACCTGTCAAAAAATTACTACGAACCAAATGTTTTAGACTACCAAAAACCTTCTACTTGTTGACTCAAGCGTCGTGATACGTGTATGCTAGATAAACCCCTCATATATACTTCAACTTGAGATATAAAATTTCTCGAGATCTTTGGGCCTTTAGAAATTCAAAACTTGGTAATGCCCAAGAAGTGTGTGCCATGGAGGGGAGCCAGTGCTACGAAGCTTCTATCTATCCAACTAAATGTGGTATTCTGAGCAAGGGGATTCAACAAGTATTGTCTTTGCCTAACCTAGTTTTGTACTTGAATGTGTTCATTTCATAGTCAAAATCAAGAAGCCATTATGTATGCTATGTTTGTTGACTACTTCGAAACAAAGACAAATATTTTCCAAAAACCAAACACTTTTTCAAAAACTTCAAATATTCCAAGTAATCAAAATCTAAACACTTGTCCAAGACACTTCAAACATTTGAAACAATCAAATGAAAAAAATTGTCCAACAAATTCAAACTGTGTCAAACATCACGTGGGGAATAAAAAAATATTCAACCAAACATAGGTTTCATCTTAGATTTTTGCATATCATTATCATTATCCTTTAGCCTAGGATTCATTTCCATATCATTGTCATTATCCTTAGTCAGATTCATTTCCACATCATTGTCATTATCCTTTGTTGGATTCATTCGCATATCATTGTCATTATCCATTATCTTAAGTCTTAGAGTCACCTTTTCATTAATCCATATCATTTTAGTATAATCTTTTAGTGATCTTTATCCTCCCTAGTCTCTAGGTTTATCCTAGCATTGTTCAGAAATCATTGTTTATATCAATCCTACATCATTTTAGGACAATATTTTACATAGTCTTTATCCTCATAATTCATAGGGTCAAATCATTATCTTCATTTTGCATTATCTTCAAAATTAGGGTATTCCCTAGTTCAAGTCCAAAGTTGTCATACTAGTCCATTTGCATTTTGCCTTAGCACATATCATTGCTATTCTTATTTTAAATCATATCATTTCCTTAGTATCAATCTTCACATTTCCATTTAGTCTCCAAAATTAGATTTGTCAAACTTGAAGAATCAAATCTTTAGATCATATCCAAAGTCATTGTTAGGGAGTCTTGACCTTGATCAAACCTTGTCCTTTTATCAATAGTAATACCTCGTCAAACCTAGCTTAGTATCCAAGCCATAGGTGAGACTTTGTCAATTTATCCTTTTATCAATTTGTCCTTGTGTCTATTTCAATCCCCTAGGGTATCTCTTTAGACTTTCACTCCTAAGGTTTTTCATAATCTTCAAAAACAACAAAAACAGAGGTTGCATTGTCATTCTTTACGATTGCATCTTGTCATTCCTTAATCCAATTGTTTAAAAATTTCAAAACAATTTAGGTTGTATTAGTCATCCTTAGTTGCATTTGTCCATTTTCAAAATTCTCAAAATCCAAAAAATAGGGTTGCATTTCCATCCCTTAGTTACATTGCAAAAATCCAAAAAAATGGTTGTGTGTGTGAAAAAGTGAGCCTGTAGCTGCAAGCACAACACTTCAATTAAGTCATTATATGCATGGTTAGTAATCAATAATCAATAAAAACTAAACCATAGCAAAGCAACTAATTGCCTTCTAAAAGATGCGAGTATAAGATTGCTCTCAGATTTTTTATAAGCAATACCAGTTACTAGACTACACCAAGACAAAGGATTTAATCTATATGATATTAAACTATATGGATGCAAGATGGATGAATAATTTCAAGCAATAATAATCAATTCAAGCAACAATGGATGCAAGCAATAATGAATGTAAAATGGATGCAAGTAATCTAAAAAAAGCATAATGATTTCATTGACTCCAGAGCAAAATTAGTGTGATAATAATCTCCAAGCGTGTTCTCAAAAATCTCTGGGGTGAATTGGAATGAGAGTTGAAGACTGAATTTATAGAGATTCACAAAAAGCTCAATTTAGGATTAATTGAAAATAATTGAGAAATCGTGTTGAGTTAACCTTGAGATAGATTCCAATTATAGTTTAATTGAAATGCATTCAAATTAGAAGTCCAAGTTGCATTGGAAAATAATAATAAATTAATTCCATGCACATCTGATAAAAATAGATAATTCCGTGCACATATTTGATTCATTCAAGAAAAAGGTCTTTTCAATGCAACTGAACTTCTTTTTCTCAAAAGCTTTGAGTTCCAATTTTAGAGAATAATTCCATAATTCAATTAAATTGCTTTTCTGATTTCAAGTTCTAAATTTAGAAAAAGAAATAATATCTCAAGTTCGATTTCTCTCTTAAATCAATTCTTTTTTTGATTTTTTGTTTTGTTTCAATTCAACTCTTTGTAATAAATTAATTCATCTTTTGTAATAAATTAATCCTTTTTGCATGATTGAATGGCAAATTTATTAATTAATTAAATATGCAAGCATATTTAATAAATTAAAATGGGATAATTGATCAAAATGATATTCTGGGAAATGATTCAATTAATTAAATCAATATTTAATTAATGTTAAGTGGTTGATTTGCCATGTGATTTTTGGTAATTAAAGAATTAATAATGTGCTCAAGATTGATTTAATTGCCTTTGGTTAGGACCTTGGTGATGTTGTCGAGATTAGGGGCTCATGGTTTAGATGACCAATTTTAGGGTATTACATTTGCCCCTCTTTGAATTAATGTCCGAGCAGCGCTTTGATTCAAAGAATGTGTGATGTCTAGGAGATGCCAGTTCTGAACTTGATTGATCACGAACTAGATAAAAAAAAGCAAGGTGTTTAGCTTGATTCAAAGCGACAAAGTTAAATGAGGTCTGATTAAAGTGATATCGATCCCGAACTTGATTGAATTGAGGAATGATAGAAAACAAAGATACCAAACTTGAACTTGATTGATCAAGAAGCGGATCTTACTAATCTAGAACTTGATTGATCTTAGATGCAGTGAGTGATGATAAGAATCGATCTTGAACTTGATTGATCAAGACATGATGAGCAAAGAATAAACTGTCCAACTTGATCAAGAAATGAATACTGAACACCTACTTAGATTTAGAGTGATCAAAGAAACTCTTTAAACTTTTGATTGAGTTTAAACGAATAATCAGTTTGATTTGAAGCGATGAAATTGATTAATGTTAAGAGATTAATTCAGATGAAAGACAAATATCAGCTTGATTTGAAGCAATGAAACTGATATGCCCCTAGCGATTGATTGATTCAGATGATCGAGAGATCTCAACTTGATGTGAAGCGATGAAGCTGAGATGCCCCTTAGCGATAAGGATTGATTTTCTTTAATTGAAAAGATTTTGCTCGACTTTTGAAAAAAATTCTCGACTTGTGAGATGTGAAGTCATAAGGTCGTGAGTATGCCCCCTCAGGAGCGAAATCGAAAGATAGCGAGGGATTGATTATAGGCAATTGTGTGACAAAAAATAACTTATTGGAGCACAATTTTATCATGAGGATTTTTTTGAAAATTTCGGCGATGATTGATAAGAAATTGAGTGTAGAGTTGATTGTAATGTTAATGTGTAGAATGAAATTGAATTAAGATTCAGTGTTTGAAATTGAGCACAATTTGAAGAAAGAATGAGCATTTGATGAAAAAAGTGCTAAGTGGTCAAAATTTTGAAATTGACTAGTAAAACGATCTCGAATTTTGATTTTGATCCCGAAAATGGAATCAGAGCAGGCATATTAGCTAAGGGTACAATTTTTGTGACCATCGGAGCAAGTTGAAAATTTAGGTTTTAGGCTATATATAGGACGAAAGTGTCATTTTCAATTCATTTTAACCCTCCAAGTTTGAAAATTCAAAAAGCCTTCTGCGAAGAAAAATGGTGGTCCCTACTCATCAGCATCGATTTGAGCACTAGAGACATCACAATCGACCTCGAAACTACGAGCCAGCGGTAAGTGATCGATCTTTAGCCTCTTTATGTTTCCAATTTTGAATTTTTTAATTTATTTTTCACATTTTTGACAGGTTTTGGGTCAGGTGTCACGGTTTATCGTGCGAGACAGGATCGTGTCTCATACGAGAAACTGGCAATTTTTCTTTTATCATTTAAGACCATTAGATTTTTCGTACAAAAGTAACCCTTGTGTCATACGATAGGTCGGTTAGGAGACCATTTTGTCGTGTGGAGTCCAATAAAGTGTCATTTGAGGCTGTTTTCTTGTACGAGAGCCATTCTTGACTCGTACGAGATTCTGTTTAACTGTGTTTTGTCGTTTGAAAAATAGTGACCATTTTTGAAAGTGTAAACATGAAATTTTGCTTTTGCATTTGACTTATTTGGATTTGCGTGATGTTTAACTTCACTTGTAGGCTCATGTGGAATGTTTTCTGATGATCATTATTGGGTTTTTGTACAAGTGTGCTTACCTCCTGTGCTCTTCAGATGTGTATATCCTCCCACTATGGCTTTGGTTCGTGATTTGTCTAAGGTCGAGCAGGCTCATATTGATTTATGTGGCTTGACTCACCTGATGAGGTTACTTGATATCTGTGTGAACCACGGGATGCTGACAGCATTGGTAGAGCAATTTCATTCAGAGCATAATACCTTTCATTTGCCAGTTGGGGAGTTGACTATCACTCCCGAGGATGTGTACAGGATCCTTCATATCCCTTTTGCTGGGGATAAGGTGGATTATGATACTGCATTGTTACCTGGACTACAGGCTCTTAGGAACGTATTCAGGGATCCTGATATCTTGACTCATTCTATGAGTTGGGATATATTGATGGGCAGGTATAGTGAGGAGTATCCACTGGCATGTGTCCTAGAAGGTTTCATTGGTTGCTTCTTGATGCCAGATAGAGGGCAATAGGGTTTTTAGAGCGAATGGGGCCATATGCTAGAGAGGTTGATAGAGACACTCAGAGACTTGGCTGGGGCTCTTTCTTATTGGCCCACATGTATCGGGAGATGCATGAGATTGTCTACAGAGATGGGCAGAGTATGGCTGCAGGGGTTTACATTTTATAGGTGTGGGCTTGGGAGCACCTTCTCATTTGTCAGCCAATAGTCGATGATAGCAGAGAGCCCGAACAGCCTATTATCTATAGGTATGTCAGATATATTACACAACCCCATCTGGGCAAGACAGACTTCTGGTGATGACAGCTCGATGATCTGATAGCTATTATATGGAGACCGTACAGGGGGTGGAGTCATGGGATGACTGGCGGGCGGTGAGGATAGATCTTTTTGTTACATGCCCACTGATTGGGAGATCACAGACTATTGTGGAGCGATTCATCAATTCACAAGTGATGAGGCAGTACGGTCGGCCACAGGGGATCTCTTAGGAGTATACGGCGTATGCTTGATATGCTGATGAGGAGAGACAGGGTTGGTCACCTAGGCTATCTTATGCTTTAGCGATGCAGGAGCTGATAGGTTTACACTGGTTGAGGTGGGATTACCTGGAGGATATAGCAGATGTAGGGGTATTGCCCCAGTACAGGGATTACTTCCAGCAGCATCCATTCCCTCAGTTTACGGATCCTGGAGAGCGTGCTCCTCATATTGAGGATGTGGAGGATGATGCCCCTGCACCGGCACAGGGACAGGCATAGAGACAGGGCCATAGGCAGGGATAGGGCCAGAGACCAGATGCTCCACGACGGACCGGGGGTGATCCTGGTGCTAGCAGTAGTAGAGTACGAGCTGATGTTGGACAACAGAGGGGTGAGGGTGGATCCCTTGGGAGAGTAGGCATGAGGTTGGGTGGCAAAGAGGAGAAGCGAGTAGCTCTGAGGTAGGTCCGGCAGTGGCGGGATGAGCAAGGTGGAGCCACAGGTGGAGATGGTGGTGGAGATGGCAGCGGAGAGCCTGCGAGAGAGCAGGGGGTTGACACGGGTCGGTCGATGAGAGCACGCCTTGAAGAGCTGTAGTCACAGTTGACAGTGGCTCAGACTCAGCTGGTGGAGCAAGACCAATAGCTAGTCGAGGTTAGGGCAGAGCGTGATCGCTAGATCACAGCATTGAGAGCCAAGTCAAGAGTAGAGATAGAGTCTCTCCGATAGGAGGTGCTGCTCGAGAGTAGTAGAGCTGCATATTATGTGGTGGCAAATAGTGTCGCAGTTCCTGTTGCACAGTAGGTGCAACCCTATTCACAGTATATGGCTAGATCAGAGGGAGCATGAGCACCGCACTAGGATCCCGGGCATCAGGCTCCTCCTCCTCCACCAGGCGATGAGGGAGAGGGTGCCAGCTAGATGATTCTTTTTGTAGCTAGGATATTTTTTGTAGACTCACCCATTTTTTGTAGCTGATATGATACTTGCTCCAATGGGAGTTTGTATATGTCATTGGACATCATTTTGTACCCTTATACTTGACATTATATATATACGAGATCCGTTTTGACTTCATTATACTTGTGTCAATCGACTATGAGATGTTTGTATATGCTTTATTCTATATGTATGCATTTATTTCAGCATGAATGTATGTAATGCAAATGAATATAGATGTCTATGTTTTGGTTTCTTTTTATATGCAAATAAATGAATGAAAATGAGTAATGAGTAATGAGTAATGCAATTTTTTCGTTTTTCCATGCAATAAGATCAATGTAAATGAATAATAATGAAATGAATGAATCTATATGAAATGTTATGTATGCAGCTAAACATCTCAAAAAACAAGTACTCGATCAGAGAAATAATGATAAATAAACCACTTAGCGTAAGAAATGATGATGCTTTCAGCTCTCCTTCAGAAGATAAAGAGATTATTACCATACCGAAATCACTCTAGATTCACAAAAGTGCAAAATGAAATGCAAAATGATATGCAAAATGCAACCTAAACCTAGTCACTGGATTTAAAATACTTAAGATTCATCACTAAGCATAACGAACACAACAGGCAGGTTGGAGTTCCTTTCTTTTTCAATGTGCAATATTAGTTATCTTGTCCGCAATGACCCTTTTTTTTGGTTCATATCCTTGGACAGATTTCACAGGGACCCGAATTGCATCATAAAGAAATTCCCTCAAAACAGACAAAGAAATGACATGGACCTCCCTGTAGCATACAAATAAGCGGAGTCGAGGTATGTGAGGCGATTTCACCTTAATGTGAAGGCTCTTATCACAGACACCTAGCTAATTTATATGTTTCTAGATCATCGAGATCATTCCTACAAGCAGAAAACAAATAAAATATTATGCCCCCAATCCTTGCTTCTCTTAGTCACAATAGACTTCCTCAAGTTACTCAGAGGGACATTAATCGAAAATCAATATAAAGGACAACATACAAAGAAAATTTTCATTCATATCCCAAACTGTTTAGTAATTGTTTTCCCTTATGTTGTTTTGCTTGTGAACTCAGTGATAAAAACTCTGTAGTAGTCAGGAGATAGGTAACTGACTTGGAGTGGATGACCAGGTTTCACTAACAGAATAATGACTTGGTTGAGACTGCTTAGGATATGTAATGTGCTCTGTCGAGTAACCTAAGACTAGGACATTGATCAGTTTCAAGTCATGAGGGTTCCAATGAACCAGGATGTCACAAAAGTGACTGAAAATATGTACAAGCGAAAGCAAAAGATACTTGAAAGTGGGAAATGCCAACGTTGTGTTGATAGATGGAGCACTTGAGTACAAGAGGCACCTATTTGCTAGGTTTTCACCTGCTTGGCAGATATTCTTTTTTTTTTTTACCAAGGTGCCTGTTTACTAGGTTTTCATTAGGGCAATTTTTTTTTTTTTTTTTTTTTGGTGGTTTCTTCAAGACTTTTTCTGATTTTTAGGATTTTTTTAGGACTTTTTCCAACTGTACAAGTTTGCTGGAGAAGAGAGTGCTAAGCGAAGAATTTCTTCAAGTGGATGGTGTTAATTGGTTCACTGAGCTATTCTCCTTTTGAGTTTGAGAGTTGATAGGCACCAGAGCCGAATACTGCAGTAACAATGTAGGGACCCAGCCAGTTGGGTTCAAACTTCCCTTTGTTGTCGCGAAACTGTTGATTTTTTGGATTTTCTCTCAGAACTAGGTCACCAATTTGAAATTCTCTTTGTTGAACTTTCTTGTTATACCCTCTAGACATTCTCTCCTGATACACTCTGAGATGATCAAACGCCAATTGCCGACGCTCATCCAGCAATTCGAGTTCTTGTAATCTAGATATTCTACGATCTTCATCAATAACAAGACCTTGCAACGAAACTCTTAGAGATGGTATTTCTACTGCAATAGGTAATACTGCTTCAGACCCGTACACCAAAGAAAAAGATGTAGCCCCAGTAGGTGTTCTAATACTGGTTCTATAGGCCCATAGTGCAGGATTGAGCTGCAGATGCCAATCCTTCCTGGACTTGTTCACTGTTATGTGCAAGATAGTTAGTAGGTTTTTGTTAGACACCTCAGCTTGTCCATTACCTTGAGGGTAATATACTGATGACCACTGTTGCTTTATTTTGAATTTCTCACAAAGCTCGTCCAGATCTTTATTTTTGAATTGTCCTCCATTATCAGTCACGATGGACAAAGGTATCCCATACTTGCAAATTATATAGTTTAGGATGAATAAGGCGACTTGTTTACCAGTTGCCTTGGTGAGCGGAACTGCCTCTACCCACTTGGTGAAATACTCAGTGGCAGTTATGATGAATTTATGTCCATTGGATGAAGTCGGATATATCTGACCAATGAAATCAAAGGCCCATTGCTGAAAAGGCCAGTGTGTTATAAATGGTATGAGGTCCCTTACTGGGGCATGTATGAGATTTCCATGAAGCTGACATTTCTCACAAGTCTTAGCAAATTTTATGGCATCTTTTTCCATATCTGGCCAGTAGTAGCCAGCCCGTAATAGTTTCTGAGCTAAAGTAAAACCATTCGAATGAGATCCACAAATACCTTCATGGACTTCCGATAATGCACGTTTAGATTCTTCAGTTTCTAGACATCTAAGCAAAGTACCGTCCAAACCTCGTCTAAATAAATCGTTAGCTATGATAACATATCACAAAGTGTTTCGAGTTAGGTTTCTTTTCTCGTTACAAGTAAGGTTTTCAGGGATAATTTGATCACATAGATAGGAATAGATGTGGGTGTATCAGGATGAATCATGTCCAATAATAGAATAGACTATTTGGGTCTCAGGAGAATCATAAGCAGGGTAATATAACTCTTCCACTAGGAAATCAAAGCGAAAATTGGACTCCTGTAGCTCAGGTATAGATGCCAAGGTAGCCATAGCATCTGCTTCTCTATTCGCTAATCTAGGAATTTGTTGGAATGATACAAAAGCAAAGTACTTCTTGAGACCAATTGAGAATCTCCATAAATATATAATTCAACAACCTTCCATTCAATGGCTAGTTTTATTCCATTCACCAAAGCTTCATATTCTGCAATGTTGTTTGTGCAAGGGAATAGAATCTTATAAGACTTTGGAATTGAATACTTCTGATGAGTAATGAATAGTATGCCAGCACCTGAACCATTTTGAGTAAAGGAACCATCAAAGAACATCTTCCAGGGTTGTTGAGTAAGATGCATTATTGATTCATCTGGGAACTCAATATGTAGTTGTTGAGTATCCTCAAGTGGAGCTTCAGCAAGTTGATCAGCAATTACCTGTCCTTTTATGGCTTTGCATTCCACATATTCAATGTCAAACTCTGTAAGGATCATTACCCACTTTTCCAATTGTCCGGTGAGTGTTTCTTTATTAAGAAGATACTTAAGTGGATCAATTTTGGCCACCAACTTGACTAAATGCGCAAGCATATAGTGCCTCAGTTTCTGTGATGCAAAGACTAATGCCAAGCATGCTTTTTCTATTATACTGTAACTCATTTCATAAGACACCAATGTCCTAGTGATGTAATAAATAGCTCTTTCCTTTTTGTTGTCATCCTGTTGCACCAGAAGTGCCCCCAGTGATGAATCAGTTGCTGATATATATAAGATTAGTGGCTCACCCTGAATAGGTGGCATCAATATCAGTGGATTAGACAGGTACTCTTTTATCTGTTGAAGATGTTGTTCACACTGCTGATCCCAGTTGTATATTATTCCTTTTCTCAATACTTTTGTAAAAGGTTGAGCCTTGTCTGCTAGTTGAGAAATGAATCTTCTAATGGATTGGAGATGTCCCTGTAGACTTCTCATTTGAATGATGTTCTTTGGAGGTGGCATTTCCATTATAGCTTGGACCTTCTCAGGATCAACCTCGATGCCCTTCTTTGAAATGATGTAGCCAAGTAGATTACCATATGTCACTCCGAATGCACACTTCTTTGGATTTAATCAGAGCTTGAATTTTTCCATTCTGTCAAGTATAGGACCAAACTCTTGAATATGCGTTGATCTTTTCATAGTCTTCACTAAGGTGTCATCAACATAATCTTCCATATTCTTATGCATCATGTCATGAAAGATAGTTGTAACTACTCTCTGATAGGTTGCTCATGCGTTCTTTAACCCAAATGGCATAACATTCCAGCAAAAGGTTCCCCATGCACAAGTGAAAGCTATCTTTTCTTGATCTCCAGGAGCGATTTTAATCTGATTGTAGCCAAAAAATCTGTCCATTAGTGAGTACATCTCATACCCAGCTGTCATGTCGACTATCATATCAATATTTGACAATGGAAAGTCATCTTTTGGACATGCTTTATTGAGATCTCTAAAATCTGTACAAACTCTGATAGATTTATCTGCCTTCAACATAGGTACTATGTTGTAAATCCATTCAGCATAATCTATTGCTCTGATAAATCCAGCTTTGAGTAGTTTCTCTAGTTCAACTTTGACCAATAGTGCGACATGTGGGTGCATCTTACGGAGTTTTTGTTTAACTGGTTTTACTCCTGGTGTGATTGAGAGATGGTGCATAATGAGATCGAGATCCAAGCCTGGCATATCAGAGTTCGTCCATGCAAAATTTATTTTCTTCTCTAAGAATAGCTGAGTGAAATCCTTCAATTCCTTTGCCAATAGTGATTGAGCTACGTGAATAATTTGTGGTGTCTCTTGATTCCCGATATTCACTGGTTGAGTTGGCTCGATCAATATGGAAGACCGTTCCTAAAAATGACTAGGCGGTATACCAAGTATCTCACCTTCAGGCACCTCAGAGAGGTTTTCACCTTTAGGTACGTCCTTTATTTTCTCTTTTTTAGATTCTGACACCACCACAATATGGTTTTCGCCATCAGATCTTTTTTTTATTTTTTTCTTGTTTTTGCGACTAAGATACTTGATATCCTCTTCAGTCATATTTTCACTTCATTCACTAGTGGAAGAGTTCATAGGTTCAACTGCATTGAGATAATAGGATAATGTATAGTCATTGGCAAAATTAGGTATATCCATGGGTTGATTCTATAAAGTACAGTCAATCAATTCGGGATGTATTAAGGACAAATTTTGGATAGGTTCAAGAGTGTTCACGGTATTGTTATCACAACTGCCGATTGAAAAGTCAAGTTCCAGAATGATACCTTGTGTAAGTGTCTCAAGACCAAGAAGAGTCAAATCATGATTATTAAAGTTCACGTTAATATTTAATCGATCTAATCCAATAGACATACTTGTAACGTCATTTACTATGCCAGACTGGACGTCATATGGTGGTTTAACAGCAATAAGACTAGTAGGCAACTTTTCATTGTTTGTATCAGATGATTCAGAATTTGAGGCTGAGTGGGTATCATCATGAACAAGACTGTCATTAGAGTCATCAGAATCATCAGAGTTATCGGATGAAGTTTCCAAGTCTCTTTCAGGTGATTTAGTAAGCATATGTATGGCATAAATACTAACATCTTTAATGCTACAAGTTCCTTCATATTGTGGTCCATTTTTCATTTGTACCTGACACACCTGTTGACATGATCTCATTGTTTCTGTGATTTTTTGTCATCTACTCCATTCAGCTTCTTGTGGACTGATAACTGGTTCTTGTTCTGCAGCTTCTAACTCTTCCTGTGTAGTGCTATAACTGATTTGTTCTATTTTAGGATAAGGACACATAGATGAGAAGCTTTATGGTATTGTTCCTTCGTTCAATGCTTGTTCATAATTTGCTTGCCTCTTTTGTCTAATTTCTTGCATTTCCTTCTCTAGTTTTATGCGCATCAGCTCTTGAGTATCCTCTATGACACCACTATATTCTTCTGGAGTTTCTATAGCGGATGTGTCTGAAAGATAGTTAGGACCCCATTCATACTCGTTTGAATCAGTCTCTGAATCATCTACTTGTTGCCTGCCAGTATATGTGACTGGAACTTTTAATGGTGCAAACAATTCTCTGATTCTTACCATTTCATCTCTTATATCCTCATAAACCTCAACTTCTTGTATTATCATAGTTGATACTGTCAAAGCTTGAGCACTGACTATTTCTTCTTTCTTGACTGTTGATTCCTCTTTCTCTTTTCTACACTCTTCTTTTGTTTGTTTAGTGTTTTCTTCATGTAATGTTAAAGGCGATATCTTTTTCAAGCCTTTAGACTTAGAAACATGTTTTTGTTCTGATGTCCTTTTAGGATTGTATCCCAATCTAGCCTTATCATGTGTGGATTTGGTTTGTAGCTGAATTGGTTCAGTAATACCTTCTTTTTGTTTGCCCAAAGGACCAGTACCTGAGTACCCCATGCGCTGAATCATTTTGTAACCACGACCATATTGGTTTGAGGAAATCTCACAATGTCGTACCTCCTCATTTGGACTATCTTCCTTAAAGAGCTAGTTAAGCACAACATCCTCTTCTATTTCATCCGCCAAGGAGGTAGAAGATTGTATGAAGAGACCATCATATATAGTATTCAGAGCTGAAGTTTTGTTCTCATAGCCTCTGATGGCTTGCCCAGCTATTTTGGCAATGGAGGGAGAGAAACTAATGATAGTACCGGTTCTATCTTGTAGCCATCCATGCCGGTATCTGTAATCTTCAATCTCTTTTCTAAGTCTTTCATCAATGTTTCTAGATCTTCATTTGGAGAGGCTGCCCTATTATGAGGCACAAAAGTATCTGCACCTTTTGTCAATGCATTACAAATGACATTTGTATCAGCAGGAATATTGACTTCAGCTCCATTATAAGGAGACTTTAAGCATTGGTGATATGTTGAAGGTACCACCTTCATTTCATGAATCCATGGCCTGCCCAGTAATATATTGTATGACAATGGAATATTGAGAACCTGGAAAAGGACATCTCTCTCTACCGGTCCCACTCTGATTGGTAATGATACCAAACCTTTGGAGGTCCTCTCTTCTTCATCATAGGCTTTAATTGTTATTTTCTTACCTGGATCAATGACATTTTTAGAGAATCCTAGTTGTGTGAGCAGATGATAAGTATAGATATTCAACCCTATGCCTCCATCTATCAACACATGTTTAACTCTGTGTTTGTGGATCATGGATTCAATATGCAATGACTAGTTATGTGGATGATTTAATGAATTGTCATCTTCCTCAGAGAAGGTCAAATAGTGAGGGGAAGTCAGATGACCCACCATAGACTGAAACCGATCAATGTCTAAATCTTTTGGAACGCTGGTAGTGAGAAATGCTTTGTCTAGGATTTCCTTGTGAGCAGATGAGAGCTGTAGCAATTCAAAAATTGAAATTTGAGCATTTGTCCTTTTCAACTGTTCAACCACACTGTATCCAGAGGATGATGATGAGGTTAATCTTTTAAATTTGTCCAAGGTTGATTCCTTTTGTTTGTTTGGCAAGGCTGTTGGATTTGATGTTTCTTGAGCCGGTTTGGAAGAACTAGCTCCTTGGAGGGTAACTTTCTTTTGAGATTTGGTAAGAGCTTTTGCATATCGTGATTCATTTGGTTTATCTTGAACTATAATCACATTGCAATATTCTGAGTTTGAAGGTTCAATCATGTTGATAAAGTTGTCCTGGCTGGCATACGCATAATTTACCTTGTCACCTCCTTTGGTCTTTGAGGAATCACCTTGTTCATAAGCAGGCAAAGGGTCTTTAAATGCTTTATGATCAGCATTGGTTGGATGATTCCCAACAACAACTTTACCAGCGTCTATGAGATCCTGAATCTCATGTTTTAGCTTCATGCAATTGTTTATGTTATGACCCTTATTCCGATGGAAGTCACAGTATTCATTTTCTCTCCACCATCTTGGTTTGACATCTGGATCATATGGTCTAGAGTTATCTAGTAGTGTTATCAAGTTGTTTGCCAATAGAGTTTTGAAAGCAGACTCACATGATTCTTCAAGAGGAGTAAAATCACGCTTAGGTTTGGAAAGCCAAGGCTTTTCTTTGAACCATTCCTTTGTTTTCTTTGGCGGATTCTCTGCTGCAATCTCAGTGGCTTTAAGTGCTTGTGTACCACTAGCCAGGTTGAATATTGTGGATTTTGAGTTGGTTTTGATAGTGTCTACTACTCCATCATTAACAACATTCTTGTTGTTGTCTTTGGCAAATTTCCAATACTTGTTCTTCTCTTTAGAGCTAGATCATGTATGTGTTTCTTTCCAAGGTGTGATATCTCCCTTCTTTATGAGCACATCTTCCATTCGAATGGCATTCTCTACCATTTTGTTAAATGATGGGTGTACTTGCATTTGTACACTATATTTCAGTTTGGGAACCAAGTTATTGACAAATATATCCATTTTCTCAGAGTCTGGAATAGGTCATGGGTACCTAGAGAACATCCTTCTCCAGCATTGGAGAAAAGTAAGAAGAGGTTCCCCTGTGTTCTGTTGAGTATTACAAAGATCGATCATAGTCACAGGATGTCAAATGTTGTATGAGTATTGTTGTAAAAATAGTTGGATTAGTTCTTTGAATGTTTTTATTCCTTTGGGTAGACTTGAGAACCATTCCATTGCTTGACCCCCTAAACTCCTTGGGAAGAGACGCATGAGGTACGTTTGATCGTGCATGAATTCCATACAAGCAGCACTAAATTCCCTAACATGATCTTGAGGATCTGAGGTACCATCATATTTGTCAAATTTTGGGATTTCCACTCGTGAAGGGAATGGAGGCATGTGTAAATTCTTGTCAAATGGAAAGGGACATATTGTTTCCAGAGAATATTATTTCGGGGACTTGTCCTTATTCTTCAACTCTGTGAGCTCTGTCCGCAAAGCTAGTAACTGTTTGTGTACCATGATTATAGGTGAGTCTTCCCTTTTAGTAACAAGTGTCTGAACATCATATCCAATAGGAAGTTTGGCACCTTGATTTGCTAGTTCTAAGAAATAGTCTTCCTTTTCTCGGGTCATGATAGTTTTCATCATTTTTCTAAAGTCTTTGTCTTTCTGACAATCAAGGATTTCTTTTTCTGGAGGTTCAACAGCTTCATCAATCTCACTTGATGATGAGGAGTCATTATGATTTTTAGGAATATTACGGTCATTTTTGTTTCCATCATTGTATTCTATCTCATGTATGGTGGGAGATTTTGGTTCATCAAAAATTGGTCTGCCTAATGATGACTGTATGTTAGTGAGTGGATCCTTCACGTAGAATGGATTATCTTGATAAGTGAAGGTTTGTTCTTTGCCTTTGGCTGTTTCTTACGAGAACTCCTTGTTTGAATAGGCATTTTTATGGATTAGTGTGACCTAGAGTTGTTTTGTGATGCAGAGGTCAAGATCAATTTCAGAGCTAATTTTTCTGTTTAGAGTATTGTTTGGGAGAAACAACTAAGATTTTTTCTGATTTCAAGAATGATCTATCCTGTCTAAGACGTTATCCAAGTTGATTCTAAGCGTAGTGTAAGATGCAGTCTGGTTTCAGAAATGATCTATACTATATAAGATGTTATCTAAGTGACTAAAATTTGATAGGTAGTTGATTGCACTAGTTGAGAGGTAATCGACCAAATCATACAATGCAAATGGCAGAGGTACACTATCTTGATCTGTTTATGCTCAGGAAAATGATAACCAGTATTATGTTTGTTGTAAGCTATTTTTAGGCAAGTTTGATTGTTCTGTTCTGACAAAACCAGAGACTCGTACGATAGGATTTTTTGGACCGGACGACAATTTAGCAACTACAGGATGAGAATAGTTCTATTTCATACGAGTTGCTGCCTTGTACCATATGACAAATGGGCATGTGCAGGATGACAAAAGACTCAAAGTAGTTATGTTTTGTATGACACAAGATACAGAGTCAGACGACAGAATAAAATGACTCGTACGACACAAAATTGGGTCTAGGATGACAAACTAGAAGACTCGTACGACACATGATGTGTTATAGGACGATGAATTATTAGACTCGTATGACTGTTGATAGGACAGAGTCTAGAAATTGAGTTTTTTTTTTTTCGATTGCTGAGTATGACCAATTCTGAGATGGACTAATTTTTGACCAGGATAGACTAGTTTCAACTGAGGATGGACTAGCTTCTGACATGGACAAAGTTTTGACTTAGGATGGACTAGCTTCTGACATGGATAGAGTTTTGACTGAGGATGGACTAGTTTCTGACACGGACATAGTTTCGACTCACTGAGTTGTTTCTGGTCTTCACTGATTTTTGGTATTTCAGTTTTTATTTCAGGGATGAAAACACAGAAAACAAGTAGTATGTATAGTGACTCCAATCACAACATGCAAACCCTAAGGAATTTGGTGAGGAAAGAAAACCTTTTCTTGTAGACTTAGGTACACACCCAATAGCTAAACAGAATACGACCACTGAGTCTCATGCAATGGATTCTCAATGTCGTATTATCTGACTCCAAACGCTAATGGGGGCACGAAATTACAAGTATCTTGGGAGAGTTACTATCTCTCTTGCACAAAGATTATCCCCCTTTCAGAGATGAACCGAGTAGCTTCTAATTTTAAATTGGATTTAGTCAGGGATCCATTCGGTGCGTCGAGGTATAAACTCAATTAAGAGGTCTCCCAGCCTTGAAAACCAGGGTTTAATATACCCAAAGGTATGGAGGAGAGCTATTCCCGAGCACTTTCGTTGACTTGATTTTCATCAAATCACGTTTATTTTATAGTGGGTTGGAGTACTTGGCATCTAGCCATTCCCACTTAGGTCATTCCCCTCACACCGGCCATAACGGCTTTAAGAGTTTTTCAACTCCTCGGGAGGGCAAGCCTGCTAAAGATGTATAAATCTCAAACAAAGAAAAATCTTCAAGGGTTTGGATTTTTGATTGTCTAGAAAAAGACAAGAGAATACTCTCCTACCTCTCAGAATCTTCTAAAAGCACAAAAGATAGATTTGTTCTTTAACCAGATAGCAAGTTAGGTTCCTAAAAAAAATGAATTTAAAGAATACACGATGTTTAGTCAATTCTCCTTCAGGCAACCTGCAAAGACAACGAATCAGTAGTCATATTGTCTTTGTGCGACAAGCATATTCTTCAACAAGCATTTTGCAAAAACTAGTTAGGCTGTGAAAAAACTCTGAGACAGATAGATAAACAATCAGGGTCAGGCATGAGAATAATCAATCAGAAATGAAAAAAAAATATGAAATTTGCCTCCTTTACTAGAAAATATAGAATCGTACGACAAATACTTGACTCGTATGAGACAAGATGTAGTATAGTATGAGACCAGATTGCTGATGATGTTAGCTTGTACGATAGATGATTTCTGATCGTACGACAGAGGATCTGCTCATACGACAGAAGGTCTACTCGTACGATAATATGTTTGTAATTCGTGCGACACCTGCAATTTGTCATTTTAGCCTGTAAGAATTGTCGTACGAGATGTACGGATGAAAAACCAAAAAATCTGAAACCTGAAAAATAACAAAAAAAAAGCAGTCAGTCTTGGAGGCCGAAAAAATGTAGTCTTCGGGCCCCACGGTGGGCACCAGAGATGTGTGTGTGAAAAAGTGAACCTGTAGCTGCAAGCACAACACTTCAATTAAGTCATTATATGCATGGTTAGTAATCAATAATCAATAAGAAATAAACCATAGCAAAGCGACTAATTGCCTTCTAAAAGATGCGAGTATAAGATTGCTCTCAGATTTTTTATAAGCAATACCAGTGACTAGACTACACCAAGAAGAAGGATTTAATCTATATGATATTAAACTATATGGATGCAAGATGGATGAATAATTTCAAGCAATAATAATCAATTCAAGCAACAATGGATGCAAGCAATAATGAATGTAAAATGGATGCAAGTAATCTAAAAAAAGCACAATGATTTCAATGACTCCAGAGTGAAATTAGCGTGATAATAATCTCCAAGCGTGTTCTCAAAAATCTCTGGGGTGAGTTGGAATGAGAGTTGAAGACTGAATTTATAGAGATTCACAAAAAGCTCAATTTAGGATTAATTGAAAATAATTGAGAAATCGTGTTGAGTTAACCTTGAGATAGATTCCAATTATAGTTTAATTGAAATGCATTCAAATTAGAAGTCCAAGTTGCATTGGAAAATAATAATAAATTAATTCCATGCACATCTGATAAAAATAGATAATTTCGTGCACATATTTGATTCATTCAAGAAAAAGGTCTTTTCAATGCAACTGAACTTCTTTTTCTCAAAAGCTTTGAGTTCCAATTTTAGAGAATAATTCCATAATTCAATTAAATTGTTTTTCTGATTTCAAGTTCTAAATTTAGAAAAAGAAATAATATCTCAAGTTTGATTTCTCTCTTAATTCAATTCTTTTTTTGATTTTTTGTTTTGTTTCAATTCAACTCTTTGTAATAAATTAATTCATCTTTTGTAATAAATTAATCCTTTTTGCATGATTGAATGACAAATTTATTAATTAATTAAATATGCAAGGATATTTAATAAATTAAAATGGGATAATTGATCAAAATGATATTCTGGGAAATGATTCAATTAATTAAATCAATATTTAATTAATGTTAAGTGGTTGATTTGTCATGTGATTTTTGATAATTAAAGAATTAATAATGTGCTCAAGATTGATTTAATTGCCTTTGGTTAGGACCTTGGTGATGTTGTCGAGATTAGGGGCTCATGGTTTAGATGACCAATTTTAGGGTATTACAATGGCATATAGTGCAATGGTTGAAACAAGTTGTCAAGCTTGTAGGAGACAACACTATCCCTATCAAACTTCCAACTTTCATGGAACCATGTCATTGCAATCAAACAATGAATCATGTCAATCCAACTTGTACATGTCCCAAAACATGCATCAAACTTATCAAGAACAAACAAGTGTCATGCCTATTTCTCCATCACTTTAAGAAAAACTAGCTCAAGAAATAAAGATCTTGGAACAAAAAGTTAAAAAAATTGAAGAGAGTAGATCCCAAATGTCCAAACTATTTCACAAATTTAGAGGTTCCAATACAAAATTAGAGCTAGTTGATGTACAAACTCTTATTGCAAAGTCATAAATATCATCCCTCCTCTCACAAATAAATGTATGATAAATCAATATCAACAACAAACACATCCAACTATGCAAGAAGACATCCAATATTAGTCTCAGAAACCCCAAGCTTATCAAAATGTTGGACCAACACACCAAATGACACAACAAAATCAACAACAGCCAACCATCCAACGATATCAACTAGACCCACAATTTCAACAAGTACAACAACAATATGTGTCGCAGTATCAACACCAGATGCCATAAGTTCCTCGATTCCAACATCAAATCACTCAACCAAGGGCACAAAAAAAAACTTGAAGAATTAAATCTTTAGATCATATCCAAAGTCATTGTTAGGGAGTCTTGGCCTTGATCATACCTTGTCCTTTTATCAATAGCAATATCTAATCAAGCCTAGCTTAGTATCCAAGCCATAGGTGAGACTTTGTCAATTTGTCCTTTTGTCTTTTAAAGGTCTTAATTCCATTTCAATCTCCTAGGGTATCTCTTTAGACTTGCACTCCAAAGGTTTTTCATAATCTTCAAAAACAAAAAAAATAGAGGTTGCATTGTCATTCTTTACGATTTCATATTGTCATTCCTTAATCCAATTTGTCAATAATTTCAAAACAAATTAGGTTGCATTAGTCATCCTTAGTTGCATTTATCCATTTTCAAAATTATCAAATTCCAAAAAATAGGGTTGCATTTCCATCCCTTAGTTGCATTGCATTTTCATCCCTTAGTTACATTGCAAAAATAAATTAAAATGGCATATAATGCAATAGTTGAAACAAGCTCTCAAGCTTCTAGGAGAGAACATTACACCTATCAAACTTCCAACTTTCATGGGACCATGTCATTGAAATCAGACAATCAATCATGTCAATCCAACTTGTATATGTCCCAAAACATGTGTAAAACTTATCAAGAACAAACAAGTGTCATGCCTATTTCTCCATCAATTGAAGAAAAACTAGCTCAAGAAATAGAGATCTTGGAACAAAAAGTTAAAAAAAGTGAAGAGAGTAGATCCCAAATGTCCAAACTATTTCACAAATTTAGATGTCCCAATACAAATGTAGATCTATTTTATGTACAAGCTCTTATTCCAAAATAAGAAATACTATCCCTCTCACAAATAAACACGTGAGAAATCAATATCAACAACAAACAGATCCAACTATACAAGTAGACATCCAATATCAGTCTTACAAACCCCAATCTTATCAAACTATTGGACCAACACACCAAATGATACAACAACATCAACAATAGCCCACCATCCAATAATATCAACTAGACCCGCAATTTGAACAAGTACAACAACAATATGTGCCACAATATCAACAACAGATGCCACAAGTTCCTCAATTCCAACATTAAATGACTCACCCAAGGGCACAAAAACAAATATCGATAACACCATTGCAACAACATGGGAAACAACAACATCATCCTTTACCAACAATGTAGGTCCAACAACTGATTCAACAAACCACACAACCCCCAGTAGCACAAGTAATTGTGCAAACAAGCCAACCCCTTCCAAGGTCAAATATAATTACGCCATCAATTTTTCCTCAGTCACATCACATGTCAATGAATATCCTCCCATGTCTTCAAATACACCACCAAGGGTGTCTCAAACAAATGCAAGTGTAATTACAAACATGTCACCCTTTAGACATCAATCGAACATGGTCAATATATCACCGATCATGCAACAAGGTTAATCAACAACTACCTTGCAACATGGAAATGTTGAAACAATATTACAAACACGATCACCCAAATAGCAAAAACCCCAACCTGAATTTCTCGATAGTTTTCTTCAACAACTAGGTTGGACACAAGAGACTATTTCATAACATGATCATCTGCCCATGTCTAGAAATGGCTCTTCCCATCAATAATTTTCACCTCAAGTAGCCTCCATATCTCCCACCATTTCCTCATCCCCTGAAATTTCACGAGTTGTCCATATTATCTCTATCTAATGACGCGACCTCTCAAGGGCTATCCATTGTAGGCTTCCAAGCTAATACAATTCATGATGTTAGTCCCTTCCATTGTTTAGAAATTCAAGACCCAATCACATCATATGATCCTATTCTAGAGAGTCCCCTTCAAACTCTATCACCCCCATATCAAAACATTGATTCTTTCCCAGAATCCCCCAGAAATTTGCAAAGTCCAACCCCATGTCAATAGGATGATCCAAAGAATAAATAAATAAGTCCTAAAATAGATCAAGATCAAGATCTTACAAATTTCCCATTGCATCCAACATTTGACCAAGATCTCATTTCCTTTAAGGATACCACTATCCCTGCCCATCCTATCCAAGGTGATTCCTTTTTTCCTCAAGAACACATTATACTTCCAAGTCTTATTGACACTCTGCTTCCTAAGAAATATCTTCCATCCTTCTTAATGATCCCATTCAAAATCAAGAGCAAAATACCCTTACAATGGAATCCAATGATCCCTTTCCAAGTCAAGATCAAAGTATCCCTTCACCTTCATGTCATAAATAAGATCTCATTATTCTTCTAGAACCTTATCAAGTTCATTCCATCCCTTCATCTCCATGTCTTAATCCTCCATGTCTCCCACAAGATTCCATCTCACCAAATGAACCTATCATTTCTTCTAGTCCCCCTCATGACCACAATGCCTCTGTGCAAGTTGTTCGTGAACTCCTTACATATCAAATGGGTTACTCCACCTTCATCTGATTTGGTTTACTCCATGAGCCTATCATTTATTCCGTACCATATACCCTTGAAAATGGACTCGCATCTTGTTTCAAAAATAAAGAGTACCCCATTGGTAAAAATATTTATTAAAACATGCATTATCAAGGCAAAGGGTTAGGCCTACATGAACAAGGCATTTTAGAACCCCTCCATATCAAATCAAATCTTAATGGTCATGGTCTTGGATACATATCTCACTCTCAAGATGTCGATACCCATTCTTAAACCCACATCCATCCATCTAAGTCCAAACATGCACATTCCTCATCCTCCAAATCCATTTTGGGTCTTCATATCCCAAAATCAAATCCTTCATCTTTTCCATCCATCTTAGGTCCATACATTCCTCCATTCACTAGCTTACAACCTGTAATGCCCCTCTCTTGATCAAATTCTCTTTAACCTAATTTGACTCTGGTTGACCTCTTCTATTATTTATGTGACTGGATGATACTCTCTAGTGTAACGACTTTTATCACGATTCTATGATTTGATGCTAGTTATGCATTTTATCTCTATGGATGTTTAGATTTTAGATTATATGCTTATGTACTGACCTTGGACTGGCATGTCTATTTTATGTATGAGTTATATCTTGTGTTCATTTTTCATGTATGGGTACAAGTCTACATGGGGTGCAAGGGGATGATCTTTCATCACCCACTTCGAAGGGACATGGAATGTCATGACTCTCCTCCACCGGTGTACCTGTATATATTGGAGAAATGTATGTGTGTTTTCTTGGTGATGCAGCTGCAGGTACCGAGCATCAACTCCACTTGAACTTTCAAGTATGAGCGTGCTCTATGAACCAATGGTAATGTGGAAAATATGGAGTTATCAGTCAAACCCTTGACGTGACCATCGTTCCTATGGGAATGGGATCCTTGTCAAGTATCCTTGTACTTTGGTTGCCCAGTCATGTTAGTGTTAGTCATGTTGGTCCTTCATGTTTGTTAGTCTCAGTTTGTTACTATTGTGTTTAGTTTAATGTTTATCCTATGTTATTAGGTGGAAAGTATTAATATTAATATATTAAAGGTAATTGAGTTTTAATGATTAATTAATTTATAAAATTGAAAATTGCGCAATATTATATTAAGTTCTGATCAATATGAAAAATAGGTTTTAAGGACCCAAAACCTTTAACATAGGAGCATGAAATAGTTCATCAAAAAGCATCCAGACTAGCTTGAAACAACTTACAAAAAGACTGGCAAAAAGGCCAATAAACTAAACGGACAACTAAAGAAAGGAACAACAAAGCGGAAAAACCAGAGAAAAGACAAAAAGACAAACAACAACTATAAAGACTTAAGAAGATCAACCACCTTATTGACTAGATGGTCATAGTTTGCCGAAGCAACTTTGAGTTCTTCCATATCCTTGTTTGGCTTCTTCTCCTTCTTTTTGCCTTTGGTCCTTGTTCTAGGTCCTTGCACTTCTCTCATACCTTCAATGTCAGGTTCCAGCTCCAGGGAATCCTTCTCATTCTCCAGTTTTTTGATGAGAATTTTGGTATTGTCGGTCGAGGCCTTCAGAATGCTATAGCTTTGTTCAGCAATACTTTCGAGGCATTTTTCAATTTTGTTGAATTTGTTGTTAGTTTCCGCCATTCTCTAGTCCGTAGCATTTCCATTGTTTTTTTTATCTCTATCAGGACCTTGTCAATTTGCTCAAACCTAGGGTTGAAGGAATCTCTAATCTCTTCGGCTCTGGTAGTAGTTTTACTCAAATCCTCAACATATTCCGCCATAGATTTGCCTCCACCAATACTGATTGTCTCTAGATTTTGGACCCTGTGGCTCTACTTCTTATTATCCTCCACAACTTTCTTGTAACTAATTAACCAATCGATGGTGTCCACAAAACCTTTCAATCCCTCAATGGGATGATTTGAAGGGGGGGTTTTCTCATCAGAATTGTCCTGTTCATTTTGGGGACGTCACCACTAGTGATCTTATCGACATTTCCATCAACCCTTTGATCAAAACCTTCCCCTGTGATCTCCTCCTCCAATTTCTAGTCGACATCAGGATCCTTTCTATGCACTTGTTCCTCTAGCTCCATATCATTATCTTCCTACCTCTTCTGTTTGTTCCTTATCTGAATGGAAGTTTTAGTTTTCTTTTTCCAAGGAGACTAGGGTTCATCCTTCTTAGAATCCTCAGAGACCTCCTCCGAGGAGGAGGAGCGGATCTGGAAAACCTTTTCTTTAGATTTTTTCTTACCCTTTAAGGAGGAGGGCCTGATACTCATCTATTTTCTTTTCTTACCAATTTCAGCTTCAGAGTCACCCAGAATCTCCTCAGACTCACTCATCAAATCACTTTCAGACTCCTCACCCATAGAAAAACCAGAATCCGACCCTTCCTCCTCAGACTCAGAGATAGAAGGCTGAGGACGAGAAATTTGGTTAGCTTTTAGATGGTCATAAATTAACACCATAAGACCTTGATGCATGGTTGTATCACCCTTAGGGTTCTCTCTATGGGCTTTAATGGTAGCATTCATTGAACACAACAGGAAATATGGAATATTAACTTTTTCATCATACCTGAAATGATTAAGCAATACAAAATGATAGCCATACACTTGTGAATCTACCATCCAAGGTAATATAAAGCATAATAGCAAACAAGACCTCCCTCCATGGCTTAACAAATGCCCTATGCAGGTAGTAGGTTTTACTTAGCTTTACCAGGCGCTTCTTCTCCTTTGTCATTTTGGGGTATCACTCAATAGCCTCCTTGCTCATTTTTTTGTCTTTGTAGTAATTGCTTCCTTCCCTGCAAAGACCCATGACTTGAGCGATGAGGTCTTCATCAATGGAGATTGTTTGATCTCCCATCTTCAGGGTGCCCTTCCTTTAGTTTTTGGCAATATTATATTAAGTTAATTGCATTAGCTAAGTGATTTAATCTATTCTACCTTTTTAAAAATAATTATTTAAAAATGAATTAGATATTTATTATAGGATTTTATTGTGCTCATGGAAAATTAATTTAAAACGTAATTAATATTTATTTGTTTCAAAATTCAAAATTTGAATGTGTGGGGGAGTTACAAAAAAATAAATAAATTATTATTAATTAGAGGAATCTTGCATGCATTTTGTATGGGGTGTTACTTTTTGGAAAAAGCATATCTTTTGTTTCTTGGAGGAAATTGAAGGGGAGAGAAAGATTTGTTTTTCCTGTGAAGAATTTTTGTGCATGGAAATTTCTGGATATGGAGTTTTGAAAATAAATTTGGGGGAAAATATGGTTTTGAAAAGAAGAAATTGGGGAAAATGGATAATAGAATACAAAGGGAAGGATTTTGAAATATTTTGCTTGAAACTTTCTGGATTGAAGCTTTTTGGATTTGTGCCTTGCGTATCATGGCGAAGCCATGGATTTCTTTAGGGATTATTACTTCTACCTCTGTGTATGATTCCTAGATAGCATAAAGAGGTAGGGTTTTAGATTCTTTTCTCTTTTATGTGAAAAAAATCTTCTTAATCTAAATGAAAATCAGATTGTTTGTTTTATTGTAATGAGAAAAATTAAATGGAATTATTTGGTTAATGGGAGTTTTGAGTTTAAGATTCTCTAATTTTAATTCTAGGTCTAAAATTGATATCAGGAAATGATTTCATTTGAGGATTTTGTTTTGTAAGTTTAAAATTGTTTTGAAATGAAATTCTGGGTTAAACCAAATTCAATTTGAGACTGTGCATTTTGATTCTTGGATTCGTATGGTTATATTTTCCTTACCTGATAATTTCCTTGAGAATCCTTGTTTGATTCATTTTTAAAAATGCATATATTCATTTCTTTTTTGTTCTATTATTTATCTTTTTGTTTTTGTGGCTCTGTGTGTGGAGCTATGGGGAGCCCACCCACATTGTGGGCGGCTTGACCCACAACCGCAGGGTGAGCCCACATTGTGGGGATCCCTCCCACGCTATGGGTGGCTCGATCCACAGTCATGGGGAGACCCACTCTATGGGGAACCATTCCCACAACCATGGGGGGAGCTTACCCATAGCTGTGGGAAATCTCCCACGACATCTCCTCTGCTATGTCGTGATTTGATAGCTTCAGCCCGATTGGAATTATGTGTTATGCGAATTTTTATTCCGACAATTGGATATTAAAAAAACAAACATTTACATATATATACATATATATACATATATATCTATGTATGTATGTATGTATGTATGTATATATGTGTATAAATATATATGTATATATATGTATATATATATATATATATATAGATATGTATGTGTGTATGTATGTCTATATATATATATGTGTGTGTGTGTGTGTGTATGTCTATATATATATGTATGTATGTATGTATGTATGTCTATATATATATGCATGTATGTATGTTGTAATGCCCTGCCAGGAAACCCCTAAGGGTTTAAGTTAAAAACACTCAAATAGAGTGTAAATATTTTTTTTTTTACAATAATACTAAGAGTAGTTAATTATAAGTTACGACATTAAGATAGTTTTGAAGTTATCTCAAAGTTATCTCTAACTAGATAACACAGCGGAAGGCTAAAATGATCCTAAGGAGTTTCCCAACGCGATTACATAACCTTACACCTAGCTCAACTTGCGTCAATTGATCTATTAAATCTGGATATCTTAATTGTGAGATAATGCATAAGACATGATTCCTTGCGGCCGCTGTGGTCATAGGGGATTCCCTGCGGTCCACGGCGTGGGGGAAAAATGGGGGAGGGGGTGGTGGCGGCGGTGGCGGGAGCCGAGCTTCAGCTCCTCCGCCCGCCAAACCCTAACCCAACAAAGTAAAATTTCTTCCCCTTTTTTTTTTGTATCCTCTTTTTTTTGTGTATTTTTTTTTGTGTTTCTTCTTAATAATTTTTTTTTTGAAAAAAAATCACAGTTTAAAACTAAAACGATTTTGAATGAATACTGAAAGAAAATGCATACACAGTCACAGCCATGCCCTTTCATTTTTTTATTTTTTTTTTGATATCTCCCTCTTTTGTTTTTTTTTGTTTTTTTTTCCAGATTGTTAAAACTAAGAATGGGGAAGATTTTCTCCTTTTCAAAATGTCCCAAAAACCATGGTCAATCTTAAACCAAGAACAACCAAGCCTTCAACAAAACTAAAAACTAAATCTTAAGAACGCTCATGGGTAGCATTCCTTTCTATTTTTCCAGCATTTCATGGAGAGCATAACAATAAACAAAAGGGTAGATTGGAATCCCTACCTCCAAACGCATTCCGGGAAGAGATTTTGACGAAGAGCTCCACCTGCAACTCCAAGCAAATTCCCCCTCTCTTTCCCAAAATACCAGCTCCCCAAAAAAAAGAACCCCCAAAAACATTTCCAAACTAGGTTAAATGAGAAACCCTATTTTTGCCCTAATTTTCAATTTCGAATTTAGGCATTTATTTTTAAAATAAAATAAATGAAAATGAAATTGGAAGTCATTCATTTCCATTATTTATTACACCTTATTCACTTTCCTTATGAAAATTAAAATGCTTCTATTTCTTATTGAGTTTTAAATTTTAATTTCTCAATATAAATTTTAAGCCTACTTCAAATTTCGAAACTATTGACCGGGTAAGGCGTTTTGATTAATTTAATTTTCTAAAAATCAATCTTTTATACTATATCAACTATACAAGTAAAAAGGAAATAATTTCTTTTTAATAATAAAATTTATCCTTACTATTCCAAAATGCGAAAATGATGAATTTATTCCTATTTTCCCAAATGACTTTGAATCTTTCCTTTCTAAAACGCATAACTCATTAAATTCGTTTATTTTAAAATTAGCTATTAAATTGACTCGCTATAACATAATAAAGCGACCTTTTTAAATAAATGACTAATCTAATGCAAGAGTCTTATTTATTCAAATTTCTCAACTACAAATGCGTAAATGAGCACACTAATCCAAGTTAAATACCTTAAGCTTGCTACATTAATAATTAAAGCAATCTCTTTTTTTAAAAAATTAACGATTATTCATATAAAAGAAACTTCCTATTTTAAATTTCCAAAATACTAGTGCGTACTTCTACTCATTAAATTGAATTGAATATTTGGGATAACAAACTCCACTTACCCCGCGCTAGGCATGCAAATCGAGGAAGTCCACCAAATCACCCGACACGCAACCCAATGAAAAGAAAGCTCCACGAACCACACACGCGATGCTCACCTGACCATGGCTAAGGCAAGACAAGAGTTTTATAACCACCAAGTCCGAATTCTAAGGATGAAGGAGGCATACTCAACGTTGCAAACCCCAAAAAGGAGATGAACCTCGCCCTAAGCGGTGTTGTACCTAAAATCTCCTGCACCCATGAATTCATACAAGCATACATATACATACACATATTTAATGAGGATGTTAGCTCAAGATTTATCACAAGAGTTAGGAAACAATTACATTTACACAAGAATCGATGCAAAAGCACAATAATAAGTATGCACAATTATTTATATTATCTAAACTACACATTGCATCATGGTTAACCTACCATTCAAGAATGCCACATAGGAAGTCAACCAAGGTCAAACGGGTTTTACAAGTCCGACTAGGGTATGGGCATTACATTCTCCCCCCCTAGGCTCCGACTTACTCCTGGAAGTCGCAAAGATAAACAGAAGTCCTGCAACACTTACTAGCCCTTAAACTCAATTAACAATCATCAATTTGCACAACCAACTATTTTGCCATCGTCTTAGAACATTAATCATACTTCCTCTACGAGTGTCATCATCCATTAACAAAAATGCATCTAACATCATTCACGTCTTCAAATATTCTATAATTTACACACAATCATAGTAAAGATATGAGACTTTTTCCCTTTTTATTACACCAAATTTAAGCAATTTAAAATATATAGACAAGGTTATCATACTCATTTATCAAACATGACAAGAAAATATGCTCTCAAGGTCAATTTCTCTCACCAATTCATCTCCTTCACAAAACTTTATTGCATAGAACTAGCATCAAATATCAATTTCTACAACCAAGTTAACTTTTCAACAAATAAGAGCAACGTAAGAACTCAATTGTTTACACTTTTCAGACATACAAGAACCTTTCCAATGACTATGCCCCATAACATAGTGACAAGTTAACACCATTTAATCCATGATTGCACATAATATCCATCCACAAGACTGGTTTGCACAACACAATAGGCCACATGTGAGCATGTCTAATGCTCGGTCAAAAGTAACATATATGATCCACATCTCTATGCCTGCTCTCAGAATAAATACATGAACAACAAATGTCCAACATCTCACTCGAGGGATTGATGGTGCTAGGGTACACCATAGCGGTGCTACCTTCCATACAAGTCCCTCGTGAATATCCCTTGTTGTGTAAGGTGTTTAGCCCCCAAGAGATAGTCACCACTGATAGGTAGGTAGTGGATCCTAGCTGTTTCACAGCCTCACATACCTCCATCCTCAAGGTTCCCTGCGTCTACTTCCTCGTATACACTCATCCAAGACCATCTCCTATGTTCTTGGAGAGGAATTCACATTGCAACACAAGACCAGCATACGAAAACAACAAGGATAAACCGGTTTAGCCACCAAAGTACAAAAGAGTAAAGATAATAATTGTCAATTCCAACAATAAGACAAGAAAATAATTTCCGGATTTGCAACATCAAATCAAGTAAGATCAAGATTGCAAGATCGTGGCTAAACTGTCAAGGTCAAAGTAAAATAAATTGCTGGCCCACAAGGAAATAAATAAATAAATAAAAGAAAATCATAAGTGCACATTACCTCACGACGTGACTAGTAGCTAGCCACCAATGAGGAAGGAAGGAACAATCGTCTAGCTATCCTAGTAGCTCATCATGTGGTGTGGCCAAGTCACACATCCGCATGGCATGGTAGTGTGCACCTCGGCATCACCCCACATCACGTCATCACATGGCATGGCTCTACCCTATACCTATCGGTAGGCCGCATGGAAATGTCTGCTACATCCCGCATCGTGTCTCAGCACGGCATGGCAATACTCCAAGCGGATAGGGCACGCAATGGACGTATCCTGCATGGAAGTGTACCCCGCGGATAAGGCACGCGCTGGTCACACTCCGCATAGCGATGTTCCTCTCAGGATACTCGCCGTAAGCCAGAGGTATACATGGCTAAGGTCTACCCACAAGTCTACCAACACTAGTCAGTTGGGAACTTATGTAACAACAATAACACGCCTCTCATGAAGACAAGGCAATAGATGCTCCAATAGAATCCATCAATATGCTCAAGAACTGTCATCTATATGCTCAAAATAAAGGATAGGAATTAGGCTGGCACACATGAACCTCGTAAATTGGTTCATCACAAGGGGAAGTATAGAGTACACCTATGTTACAGTTCCTTACAAAACCATACTTTTCCTCAAAATAGGGAAGCTAAAGTCACTTCGCGTCGACATTACTCGTACGATGTTCATACTATTCAAGGAATGGTGACTTCTACTACTACCCCTTCACATACTGACTTATCAACAACCCGTGGGTTGGCACTCAGTAAGGAAACAAATAAGCAACATCACATAGATAGGTATGGTTTCCCATACTCATAAGCAAACATATTCCCCATGGTTGATTACTTCACCATCCCATGGGCACACGAAACAAGTACGGGGTTTCTCACAACACACACAGAATAGCACCATTATTGGTTTAGTCACATTTACGGGGAGTACTTTACATTATGCTAACATATACTTAAGGGAATTTTTAATTATGCTTTACACATGAATCACCAAACAAAGTTTACCCCAGATACACCTTCTGAAATTCTCAACAATTCAAATTTACACAAAGAAATTACATCATTCTGATATCTTTCTCAATCTTCCCTAAGCATTTTCATTCACATTACTAACTATGCAATTTCCCTTTCCAAGATGAAAACTTTCCCCTTTTAATTAGAAGCCCAAAGCAACACACAATTTTATATGCGTTATAACAAAATTTCTTCTTAAATCACTGCATTCCAAATAGTATTTCAAAAACAACAACTCCTATATTTTAGACAAGAGGAGGGAGAGAGTTGGAAAATCAACTATTTCCTACGAATACACAAGAATTTCAAGATCACACCATATGCTCGGATATAAGTTTATCATTTGAGTTGCACGGTTTTCATTTTGCTATCTTTTAGGAAGGTGCCAAAACATCCTAACATGACATTTCTGATCATTATTGTTGCACTATAATGTTCTAGTTTTCCGATCGAGAATTCAAGACAATCAAAATTTCTTTTGTAATACAAGTCTTCTAGAGAACAATCACTATTCGTAATACAATACAATACAATACTACATCAAATCTAACATTGAAAATTCATAATATGACAAGGAGGTAAATGAAGAGCTATCTACTAGATATTACACATTTGATGCATACAATTTAACATGTCTTTCATTTACTCCTTTTGAAACATAATAAGACAATTATCTAAATCCAAAGCAAGTTAAATGGTGCGTCACTTAATAGGTCCTAAATCACACTAGTTGAATAAGCACTTAAAACATTCTTTCGAGGAGAACATTAATACACTCCTGAAGCTACTACAACATGTCCTCTTTTGGTATTCCTTTCACAACAAACAATTTTTTTTTACAAAATCAACTATGCGCGTTTTATTGCACCTTACTTAAGATGGAATTTAATTATATTACTCCTACCAAGCACATGGAGAACCCTTTAATGCAAACATACCATTTTCTATTATTAACCAAAAATTAACTCCCAAACCAATCCCTTTCACAATTTAAAACACAAAACGTTATGAGGCTCACACAAGGGCTCAAGATATATCATCCTCTCTCTTGCAATAAGAAAACTTAAATAAGAGATAATTACCCATATCAAATCCTTTTAATTTACTAGAGAGAGAGAAGAAGAAGAGTCATAATCACTCAATTTACTACATAATAAGCATTAATATTTGCCATACTAGTCTTTCAAGTGGACAATCATTAAAATCGATCAAAACCATAAACAAGCACATTTCGTACTCTTAGATTCAAGATATTAACAACCATTCTAGATGGATTAGTCAAAAGAGTAAAACAAATCAAGAATGAAGGTACATACGACTCCCTTTCAAAGTAAGAGAAATCATAGACCAAGACCTCAATAAGTAGACAAAACACCTATAATTATTCCCAAAACACCCACGTCAATAAGGTGAAAACAAGGTGTGAACACACACGTTACACACAAGTAGGGTTTGTTAAATCACACCCTCACATCAAGGAGGACAAGCATACAACATAAGATAGACACACACACACCAACTAAGGGCACAAGCAAAACCAGAGATCCCAGTGTTGCAACATGGGCTCTGATACCAAGTGTAATGCCCCGCCAGGAAACCCCTAAGGGTTTAAGTTAAAAACACTCAAATAGAGTGTAAATTTTTTTTTTTTTACAATAATATTAAGAGTAGTTAATTATAAGTTATGAAATTAAGATAGTTTTGAAGTTATCTCAAAGTTATCTCTAACTAGATAACACAGCGGAAGGCTAAAACGATCCTAAGGAGTTTCCCAACGCGATTACATAACCTTACACCTAGCTCAACTTGCGTCAATTGACCTATTAAATCTGGATATCTTAATTGTGAGATAATGCATAAGACATGATTATATATATGTTCAATGATTTGACATCTTATAATAGATAGGAAGTGTTCATTTACTTTGGGTGGTTAGGAGGCCATCGTGAGGTTATTTACTCAATGCACATTAACACCTATTTAATTTAAGAGGCCTTCCTTAAGGTTCAATGATAAATATGACAAGTTCATTCATTGGGTTTTAAGATAACCACCCACATTTGATGTTTTTCTTGAATATTAGAAGTATGGTTAATAAGATGAGATGCATTCATTAAGGGTTAAACTACAATTAATAGAGTGAGGACCCTTCATTTGATTTCATGCATAGCCAACTAATGAGTTGCAGTTCTTTTATGAAAGATAAAATGTGAGTAGCCATAGAATTCATTCAAGTCTTAATAAAGATAATAGATGGCTAAATTCATTAAGGTGACAATGTATTAGGACACATGAGAGCATCCCTTAAATTAAAATATAGTTAGCGAGATGATATTCATCATTACATGATTAAAACATGAGTACATAGTGACGTTCTTTCATTAGGATTAAAGTATAATTATCTTATTGCATGTCACTCCTTTTTCGTTAAATGAAGTTAATATGAATATATACATTTACTAAGATTAAGATGTAGACAACTATACAAACACTTCCCTTTTTAGTTCAATTTTAGCAATCATAAGAGATTCTTTTATTAAGGTTGCAATTATGGATAAATAGTTGAGTCCACCCAATTATCAAGTTAATTTGGTAAGGTTTATTTGTTAAGATTAAAACATAAATAACTAAACATCTTTATCCAATATAGTGAAGCATAATTAACATGGCGTTACTCATTTACTAAGGTAAGAAGGTAAATACCCATATGAGGTTCATCCTTTAAACTTCATCTTATAATGTATAACATTAATTCTAACTTTGTTTTCCATTCACATTCGTTCCATTTATATGCTTAATAACAAGTTAATCCAATAATATAACCCAACAAGATTCTTTTCACTAATACTACTTTTAATTCACATTTTCAAAATACTTTTCCATAATCTCATTTACAATCCTTCATGAACCTGATTACTACATTTGTCAAGATGAATAATTTTATGCACTTAGATTTAAATTCGTTATATTCCCCACCATGCACTTATACAAGATATCCACCATACATGATAACTTAAAGCATGAAACAAAGGAAGCTAAAACATCGCATAACACAGATATGATCTCGGAGTTCACCCCTAGGGGCTACGTCTCCGGGTCTGCTCAACTGCAAGACCCCTTTGGTATTATATCGTTAGGAATACATAATTGATAAGTCTTTTACATCTTGCCACTTAGGCGAATACAATCAATATACAACAGACACCCCGGTCGGAATTTACATAATGATCCCTTTTGAAGCGGATTCAACTGAACACTTCAAGGCAATTACAAAATTCAAATGACTGACGAAACTCTGACTAGGGACGTAAACGGCTATGACCAACACAATTAACCAGATGACCGGGTTTCAAACAAACCTAGCAAGATGTGCTACTATGACAGATGCATCGATTTCCAAAATAATAGGCCATTCTCTAGCGTCAATGGGTAATTACAACATTTTCCCAAGTTGGCTTAAGCATCTAGGCAATTAAATTAAATCTTAGATAAACGCTAATGACAAGTTAGTTGTTACAACATTAATCTAACCCCTTTTTAACGATACAAAAACAACCCTCTTACTACAAGAGCCAAATATATTAAGAGTGAATGAAGAAATGGAAAAAAAATCGTTTCCGAGCTAAATCAAGCCTCTATTACATACATTTAAAAATTAAAGACCATTACCCCCATTCAATCTACTCATTTTCATATAATCAATTATCATTCGATTTTAAAAAAAATACAATGAAAGTCATTGCTATATTAAAGCCCAAATAACTATATATGTAGATAATAATATATACATTTATTCTTTTTTTTTTATTTAAAAAAAAAACAACACATTATTTACTATGATAACAATCTCAACTCTTTTTTTTCATCATACAAAATAATACCCAAGGTATATTTTATTGTATCATATTATTTTATTTTTATTTTTTTTTAAATAATAAAAAAAAGTTTAAAAACTAAAAATATACTAAAACTTAAAAATAAATAAAAAAAAGAAGGGACACTGCAGGCCCCATCATCCAACACGGAAGTGGCGGAGGTCCGGAGCTCCCGCGCGGCCCTGCTGTGGCGCAGGGTTTCCCTGCGGCCACAGTGCACGCACGGCTTCCCTGCGGCCACAGTGCACGCAGGGTTCCCTGCGGCCGCTGTGGTCATAGGGGATTCCCTGCGGGCCACGACGTGGGGGAAAAACGGGGGAGGGGGTGGCGGCGGCGGCGGCGGGAGCCGAGCTTCAGCTCCTCCACCCGCCAAACCCTAACCCAACAAAGTAAAATTTCTTCCCCTTTTTTTTTTGTATCCTCTTTTTTTTGTGTATTTTTTTTTTGTGTTTCTTCTTAATAATTTTTTTTTTGAAAAAAAATCACAGTTTAAAACTAAAACGATTTTGAATGAATACTGAAAGAAAATGCATACACAGTCACAGCCATGCCCTTTCATTTTATATTTTTTTTTTGATATCTCCCTCTTTTTTTTTTTTTTTTTTTTTTTTTTTTCCAGATTGTTAAAACTAAGAATGGGGAAGATTTTCTCCTTTTCAAAATGTCCCAAAAACCATGGTCAATCTTAAACCAAGAACAACCAAGCCTTCAACAAAACTAAAAACTAAATCTTAAGAACGCTCATGGGTAGCATTCCTTTCTATTTTTCCAGCATTTCATGGAGAGCATAACAATAAACAAAAGGGTAGATTGGAATCCCTACCTCCAAACGCATTCCGGGAAGAGATTTTGACGAAGAGCTCCACCTGCAACTCCAAGCAAATTCCCCATTTTTTTCCCAAAAAACCAGCTCCCAAAAAAAAAGAACCCCCAAAAACATTTCCAAACTAGGTTAAATGAGAAACCCTATTTTTGCCCTAATTTTCAATTTCGAATTTAGGCATTTATTTTTAAAATAAAATAAATGAAAATGAAATTGGAAGTCATTCATTTCCATTATTTATTACACCTTATTCACTTTCCTTATGAAAATTAAAATGCTTCTATTTCTTATTGAGTTTTAAATTTTAATTTCTCAATATAAATTTTAAGCCTACTTCAAATTTCGAAACTATTGACCGGGTAAGGCGTTTTGATTAATTTAATTTTCTAAAAATCAATCTTTTATACTATATCAACTATACAAGTAAAAAGGAAATAATTTCTTTTTAATAATAAAATTTATCCTTTGTATTCCAAAATGCGAAAATGATGAATTTATTCCTATTTTCCCAAATGACTTTGAATCTTTCCTTTCTAAAACGCATAACTCATTAAATTCGTTTATTTTAAAATTAGTTATTAAATTGACTCGCTATAACATAATAAAGCGACCTTTTTAAATAAATGACTAATCTAATGCAAGAGTCTTATTTATTCAAATTTCTCAACTACAAATGCGTAAATGAGCACACTAATCCAAGTTAAATACCTTAAGCTTGCTACATTAATAATTAAAGCAATCTTTTTTTAAAAAAAATTAACGATTATTCATATAAAAGAAACTTCCTATTTTAAATTTCCAAAATACTAGTGCGTACTTCTACTCATTAAATTGAATTGAATATTTGGGATAACAAACTCCACTTACCCCGCACTAGGCACGCAAACCGAGGAAGTCCACCAAATCACCTGACACGCAACCCAATGAAAAGAAAGCTCCACGAACCACACACGCGATGCTCACCTGACCATGGCTAAGGCAAGACAAGAGTTTTATAACCACCAAGTCCGAATTCTAAGGATGAAGGAGGCATACTCAACGTTGCAAACCCCAAAAAGGAGATGAACCTTGCCCTAAGCGGTGTTGTACCTGAAATCTCCTGCACCCATGAATTCATACAAGCATACATATACATACACATATTTAATGAGGGCGTTAGCTCAAGATTTATCACAAGAGTTAGGAAATAATTACATTTACACAACAATCGATGCAAAAGCACAATAATAAGTATGCACAATTATTTATATTATCTAAACTACACATTGCATCACGGTTAACCTACCATTCAAGAATGCCACATAGGAAGTCAACCAAGGTCAAATGGGTTTTACAAGTCCGACTAGGGTATGGGCATTACATATGTATGTATGTATATATGTATGTATGTATGTATATGTATATGTATATGTATATGTATATGTATATGTATATGTATATGTATATATGTATATGTATATATGTATATCATCAGATAATCTTATGCAATTGCATAGTTATATGTTTTCAAATTTCATATCTATTTATGATTATACATGTAATTATATATTTTTTTTGAGAATGAGTTAAGATTTCTTAGATGTTTTGAATAATAAAATGTCAGTTTATTGTGCAATTTTCTAGGAATAAAATGAGTTATAATGGGTTGAATATTGAGTTATTGAAATTAATGTTAGTTTGAATTAATTGATGTATAGAAGTTATTATGGTCTCTTTGGTATTTGATTATGATTGGATTCTCTTATGTTTGGCATTATGAGACCTTGTATTTTCTTTTGGTTCTTGTCTATCATAGTGGGAAACTCAGATATGTTATTTTAATGTATTTTGGTTCCAGAGGCTAAGACAATGTTTGAGTTCCTAATTGTGTATGGTTACTCTTCGTCTTTTATTGTAATGTGATTTGTGTCTTGTATGACTTCTATGTTAGTCAATCATTCTTTGTTTGCATTGTACCTCCTTGTTTTTAATCCTGATCTAGCAAGTGAGTCATCCTTTCTATGGTAGGGGGGTCTTGACTTTTGGTGTTTTTGGGTGTTGTAGACTCTGTGTTGACTTTTGGATTCCTAGGTGAAAGTCAAGGGGGAGTGGCTCTCATTGGGGGCTGGGACCCAAAGTGGTCACCAAGGTAACTCAATGAGGGTTTTGTAATCAAGTGAAAATTTTAAATAATGAGATTGGGTGGGTAGTTAGATCATATTAAAAATATTAATTGTTGTCTCTCTTACTCTCAAGTACTTGCTTAGGTCTGAGGTAAGTAGAGAAGGCCTGGAATGGCATCCATCAATATTCTCCCTTTGAAAGGTTGGTGTGGTCCACTAGTTTTTGTATGGAGGACGGGGTCGGTAGAGGCTACCAGGGTAACCCAGGATGGGGGTCGAGACCTAGGGAAGACTCACCAAGGTAACCCATGACAGCCTAGTGATGACACTCTCCCCTATTGCATACCTAGTGGTCTCTTTTGGTTACTTCACTTTCCTTGGTTTGTTTGAGGCCTCTGGAATTTGGTTGGTTTACTTGTGAGTCTCTTGTGATAGTGGTCTTGTCAGCCTCATGTAAGTCTTTTGTATCCTCTTATACTTTCTTCCATCTCTTGGATCTAGCTAATACCTCCTAGCATTAGGGGTGGACTTGATGGTATGACATGGCTGGGTGGAGTGATATTCACATCCATTAGGTTTTGGTTCATCCTGCATCATGTTCGTGATGACTCATGGGAAGATTGAAGACTTTCTTTATGTACCAAATTTATGTGTTCACTCTATTGTTTGTACTCATGGATATTACATCCTTATGGATACCCTATAATGTAGCTGATGATCATATGAATATACTCATGGCAATGTATTATGTATCATGATCCTTCATAATAGGCAATTCTATCATATTTAATGAGGTTTCATATGTTCTTGTATGTTTGGTTAATGTTAATCTTGAGTAACATTATTGTGGGGCCTTGAGGACTATTGCTAGATATTATTTGTACATCTTATCTTTATCTTGTAGTGTCATGTTACTCCATGTATGGTTTATTTTATTTTTTTTTTAAATTATTCGCATTTTCATTTGTTTATTTGTTTAAGTCATCTGAGCCTCATAGCAGGGGAGTTACACTCAATATTAGAGCCCATGTTCAAACACTGGGATCTCTGGATAAGGTTGTGCCTTTAGTCTAGTTGGTAAATATAATCTTTCTGTCATATGCTTGTCCTTCTAGAGTATGCTTGGGATTGATGTATAGGGCCTTGTAAGTCTTGGGTGTTTAGTGCTCTATTTCTCTTGCCTATTCCTCCTGAAGATCCTAATTAAGTATAACATGTGTATTCACTTCATGCTCTTACCTTCTTGATGTTAGTGTTTGTTTTATGAGTTCATGTGCTTTTGATTTCTTTTATGATGTTTTAAATCCATGATAACTCTTATTATAAAGGGAATTGTATATTCCTCCCTAACTGATGTTTGCTCTAATCTTGAAAGGTATGATGATGAGATTGTGTTAAGCTTGGAATCTGAATTAGTACCAAAATCATGAATGAATTGGATATATTTCTCTCTTTCTCCTTCTCTCTAGAAATTAAAACTATCCACATCTTGCGTATTTCTTTTTGTTGTGAGCGAATGTTTTTGATTTCATGAAAACCCTTATGCATTCCTTGAATATTCTAGTGTGTACTAGAATGTTGGGAGAGGTTTTGGGAGTATAAATGATCATGGGATATATTAGGAGGGAGTTGTATGTGTTTTCCTTAAGGATTCCATCATGTGTTTTTGGATGGCTAACTTAATAAATGTCTTCTTATGAATAGCACAATAATGTGTTTGCATTTGATGAATCTAATTGAATTTGCATAAATAGGATGTGTAAATGAAGAACATGTTGATGTGTACTCATATACATGGAATAGTTAACTATTAGTTCTTTGTCTTCCCTCTTTTCTTCATATCTTGTTATCCAATGGAAGATGATAGTTAAGGATGTAATTGTATTAATGAGAGTAGCGAGTGTGTATGCAAGAGGTTTGTCTGTAAGAAAAGATTGTCTGTGTTGTTTTCATCTTGGAAATTAGGACCTTTAGCTACATCTATAATTTTATGAAATGTCATGACAGACTAGTTTGCATGCCTCTAAGTATGCAAAGAGATGAAGTATAGTACAATAAAGGCATCATGCATTGGGAAAACTTAATCATCTTTGTATGACCTTGTTCATTTACTTTCATATGTATGACTTGTTTGACTATTAATTTATCTCCCTCTTTCTTCCATGTAGGTATAAGAATTCATAGGAATTTTACTAAATGATGTATTTGAGATTAAAAAAAAAGTATTTAATTGCATAGTAATGAGTATTATATGGCTTGCATTAAGGAATGTTTGATTAATCTCTGCATTAAAGACCTAAAAGGTTATATTGCACTTAGGATACCATGTGAAGTGAGTAAGTAGGTAGAATGTTAGAGTTATCTTGTATTAGCTAATAATTATTTATTTAATTATTAGTCTATTAAACTCTACGCTTAAGCTAAACTTAGGCATTTAATAAATATTGTAGGTATTTAATAATTATTCTAATTATTAAATACACATTATCCCTTTAGGGTTTCTTTAGGGTTGCTATTATCATTTTATAAGGATTGTATTGTACTTGTTAATTAAATTGATTCCCTTTCTAAATGATAATTTTCTTCTTCAGAGCATTTATGCTTTTTTTCTTTATGTGCCTCCATTCTTCTCTTGTGACAGGTATTTGTTGGCATATGTGTAGAGTATGTTGACATGATGATGTTGTATGTGTTGTTCACCAAAAGTGATAACCCAAGTATACCTGCAATCCTTCTATGAAATGGCCAATTTCAGTCTATGAAACACATCAGGGCTTGGACAACATAACATAGGACCCTAATTGATCCTCCTACACTTCAGGTTCTGCTAGACCTAGGGGAGGACACCCTTTGATGCTTTGAATACAACAATTACAAACACATAACTGCATCAACACTAAGCAGATAGATCACTTCACAAGCTCACCAAATCTAGAAACACACTACAGATTGGCTAGATCTATATAAATCATAAATGAAAACAGAGCTTGGAATGAGAAGAACACACCCCTAAACATATAGGGAAATAGATTTGTCTTTTAAAATATATATCTGAAACCATCCCCAAATCTATCAAAGATCAGTGCCTATATTCATTGGGCAACATAGTCACACACACAGAACTACAAAATGTCAATCACAGCTGCAAATTTGTTTTCCTTACAAAATATCCCTGCACTAATACCTTATACTAATGCATTACTCAATCCATTCACAAAATTATCAGATCTGGGACACATTCCATTGTTTATGACTGATTATAGAATTTAAACTCTTCATTGAAGAATACTTACAAACGATCATACAATCTCCTTAAGATGACAAATTATAAGCCTCCTTGAGGATTCAATTCGTAACAATGAAATATATGCACAGAGACAATATCATGGGAAATTTACTCATGCCTGACACAAGTAAGATCTGTAACTTAGAAAACAATTTGTCATCCTGTAATGTAGCCTCTATACCCTGAACAGATCCATAGAACTTTACAAGTTTGCATCAAGAAATTCAGAAAATGGAATCCATGAAAACTGGAGCCCTTCTCACAGAATTCTGGAACCCTTACAAAATGAGAAGAATTGGGAATAAGAAGGAGAGGGAAGAAAATCCAATCTGCAACTGAAATTGCCAAGTATCTCCTCTCTAACTGAATTTCACTCCCGCGGAAAATGCTCCCAAAATATCCCACATTTGTCAAAATTAACTACCTGACCGAATTCCTCATTCTGAGAGCTTTCCGACGATATATAGCACTTCATAATTTGGCCAAAAATACAGCCCTGGGCGAATTAATCCTTCCAATGCGCACATCATTTAAATTTTGAATTTTCGACATAGTCTGCACTATATAATAAACATGATTTTAATTTTAATTTTTTGCTCCCTTTTGTGCCTGACGCCTTGCCACATGGCGGGACTTGATTGGTCGATAGGGTCCACTAGGCGCCACCTGGGATGACACCTCGCCACTCAGCCACATATCCACTTGCTTGTCATCCATCTAGGTGCCACCTCTGTGCCACATCATCACCACCTCATCGGGGCCCACCTGCTGGACTGCTAACTGGACTTGCCACCTAGCTTTCACCATTTCGCAATCGGTATGTTTTGTGCATCTTTGCCTCATGAAACTGCGCAGGCCGTCGATCTGCTCCAAACTTGCTCGACCTTTACCATGCTACATTTTCGCCATTTCGCATTTCGCTGTTTCGCGGACCTTAACTCGCGAGCAACTTTCCTTTGCGAAACAGTGTAGATCGCCTGATCTCCCAAAACATGCATGATCTTTATGTCTTTTTGCCATTTCATAGGGTGTAACTCGTGTGCATGTTCGGCCCACGAAATCACGCGCTTCATCGAATCCTCTGCAACCTGCTCACTAGTTAAGTCAGCCTTTCTCTGCAAAATTCTACCTGTTTGCCTCGGGAAGCGTGCCTACGTGGGGTCCACTTGGTCGCCACTGAGTCACCTCCTCTATCGCCTTGGGATTCATGCCCATGCGTGGACCCACCTTGGGCACCCATAGGCACTGTCCGTCAAAAGCCCAAAGGCTTTGACATTATAGATTTGTGTGTTCTTGCTTATAAACATCAAAACTTTTCCCTCCACAGTGAATGTGGGATAATGCCATTTTCCTAAGACTGCATTTTGAAGGTGCTCTCTAAGTTTTAATGGTGCCTTTGTTAACAATATGTAATTCAAAGCTTCTAATCCCTTTCCAAGCACCACGCAGGAGAAGGAAGAGATTGTTGTTCACGTTTGGTGTTTCACGTGGGGGAGGAGTATGCACCGTGGGCTTCAACTGTTTCACTTTCTGCAACCTCTTTGCATATCACATTGCAGCGGGGAAGGAGGAAGGAGGATTGGAATGCAAACCATATGCATTTCAGTTGGAAGCCTTTTACCTTTTTCCCACCATTCACCAATAGCTACCCTCCACAAGCTTTGTCATGTAAGGTTTAGTGTTAATCCTTCCTTTGCAACATTCAATCCACTTTTAACATGCTTTACACAATCAGATTTCATGCATAGGGATGGAGGCTAGGCTTTATGCTACCATGACAATTACATTTGTTGTTAATAAATCATCACTAGCCTCCAAACAGCCACATAGAGGGAAAGAATGCTAGCAAATGATTGGTTACCTGAGAGTTTTCAACGTGGGAGGAGGATAAGATGCTGGCATTACCATTGCATTTGTTTGAATGCTTCTACTACTGTCTACAAACTCCAATGCCTAACCTGCACCAGAGAAGATCACAGCCAAGGGAGGAGAAGATAGCATGGAGTTTGAAGACCACCACACAAGCTGCACACCTACCACTTGGTTTCAACGTTGTCTGTCACCATCTATGCACAACAAAGAGGATAAAAAGGCACGTGAGGGAGGGAAGACACAATCTATTTGCTTGAAACGTTCTCTTTATTTTTATGCTACCATTTACATTTGTTATGGTCTCTACATTTCAAGACTCCACTCCATGCGCAGGGAGGATTGGCTGGGCATTTTATAAGTTTTAAAACCCCCACGTGACCAAAGGAGAAGGTAAGGTTACTGGGGTTCTATGCCTTGTGCCATCCAATTGTTACACCACGCATCAGGAACATGCTCCACTCCAAAGGACATCATATCATGTTGCTTTGTTAAAAGGAAATAAAAAGCCTCCTCTTATTCTCAAAGTTAAAGTCATTTATGGCATTTTAAATCACCCCTAGACATTATATACTTGAAATTGTATCCATAATTGTCAATTTTGTATCACCATTAGCTGCAAAGGATCTTCTTTTTTAATTGTCTAGAAACTTAAATGTCTTCTCACATTTGCCACTTACCAATTTGCACTTGGTTTTGAACTTTCTCTGCTCTCTCACTGTCCAGTTGGTGAATTACAATCGAGCCAGGTCGGGCCCCAAAGTGGGTCCGACTAAAAAAAATTTCAGTTTCCTACAACTAACCTCTGAAATGCTTCACAGACCTCAAACATACCTCTATAAATGATCGGCATCATTTTCGGATCATGAAACTGAATTTCGCAACGTTCAGGTGACTACGCCACATTTTCGCATTTAATCGCGAAGACGTAATTTTCAAACCTGTTAAAACACCTTTCTGGATCTCGCTGTCTGACTGGCGTGTACTTTGATATGCAAGCATGAAATCTACCAAACGATTTCTCAAGAGGAGTCCCGAGTGAAGAGATATTAATCGGTGAAAATGACAAACTGGCTTTGTCAACACTATGGACCTGATGAAGTCAATGTCCTGGCAACACATGACGCCTTTCTCAAAAATATCAAATGACCTCCGTAGGCCCTCAAATTTGAAACATAGGTACCTTGAAGTACATATTAAAACTTTGAATTCTCAGTTTGACCAAAAGACTGATAGGATGCAAATGGCGCACTCATGAAAATGGCTACATTAACTGATACAACACTGAAAGTGCAGAAGACTGAAAATGATGGCTAAATGAACCCTTTTGAAAACTGATCAAACGGATTGACAGAGTCTTGAAATTTTAAACGTAGCTCATCATTTATACCAGTAATAACCTAGAGAAAACATTATGTCATAACACTTACTGAGGCAACTTTTACATTTGTGCGAAATAGGGCTTCGACTAGCTGTCGAAACAGGGACTTGCCAAAACATAGAAATTGCAAATGGATTTGACTTGGTAAACTGAGCAAATGGATTTGTTAAGACTTGAAATTTTGTAGACTGACTCACATTTATGCATACAACTGAATCCATTTTGAAATTCTCAATGATGATCAATAGGGAAAAAGATGTAATCGCTCAAATTAGGCTACTCAATAAAATCTGCATTTGTGCCTAAAATGCACTTTCAGCTCACCCATCGAAATGGGTACCTGGTAAAATTATCCAAACTGAATTCTGAAAGTTTCACATCATTGCATAGGCCAAATGAAAGGTGTGGGACATGAATCCTGAGCCTTACCCTCTGAAAATCAACTGGCTCCATTTTGCCCTCTCGCAAACTAGGCCATTCAAACTGACTCATTTAGGTACTTTTCTGACATGCAGAGAAAAAAATTTGAATTGGGCCTCTAAAATTTGACTCAAATTTAATGAGTCCCAATAGTATGTTGTCATTGATGTCAATATAATGGAGTGAATCGGTATATTGAAGTAAGCACTTGCAAGAGAACCGGTATATGTGAAAAAGTGAAGCGGTATGTTTGTCCAAGTGAACCGGTATGTTGAAATGTGAACTGGTATATGTGAAAATGTGAACTGGTATATGTGAACAAGTGAAGCGGTATGTTTATCCAAGAGAACCGGTATGTTGGAATGTAAACCGGTATATGGAATGTATTGTATCAAGGTTTCATATGGTATGACTACCGGTTGGTAGTCTTAGCTTCAGGGTTTTCGGTTGAAGTGTTCTATGACTATTTGATTCAATCGATGACATTGTGTGTTGTGCTAGCATTGTAATGAAGAATAGATTGTGTTGCCACATCAGCTCTGTGTGCCTGAAGGATCTTGCATGAAGGAGATTGATCCTATCTACCTCGGGAATGTGTGAAGTCTCTGCAAACGGTGGAGAACGCATGATGGGTTATTGCCTCCAAGATGCGGTGAAGAACGAATGATGGAGAACGTCTTGAGATCTATTCAAGACCGTTGTATTCAAAGCAAAGTGTTCAATGATCAGGATTAAACCAATTGAATTGCTTAACCTAAATGTTTAGGGTTTAGGTTTTATGCTACCGACCTATCTATTTCCTATAAGGTCGATGTTGTTTTTCATGTTGAGGTTGTTGGCAAATGTTGTGTGTGTATCTAAGTGCAAAGATATGTGATTCTTGTCAGACCAAATATGAGAATAGATACATGTAGAGTGTGAGTGCAGAAGGAAGGAATTGAAGCAAATCTGTATTGGCATTGAGTGTTGTTACCAGATCATTGTAATACCTGTTGACCTCTAACCACTTCAACAGTTGGAAAATCCCTTAACAAGGTAGCTTTAACTGGCTTGTTGTAAATCCTTTAATAGGGTGACTCAAAATCATTGAGTTCTAAAAATCCTCTAACAAGGTAACCTTTAACCGGGTATGTTAGCCATCCCTTAACTGGGTGATCCCTAGCAGGATCGGTTCCTAACAGAACCTATTGTAAAGTCTTTAACTGGACTAGGCTCCTAACAGAGCAGACTTGAAAAGGGTTCAAAGAACAACTTGTGGGTATTCATCCCCACCATGGTTTTTCCAGTTGGGTTTCCACGTGAGAAATATGTGTGTTATGTGTGATGCTTTTCATATGATGCTTTGTTATTCTTTGTTAAGTGGTAAAGCATGTTGAACCTGTAAGTCTTTACATTTATGTCAAAGTATTACTAGTGTATGCATATGGGTGAAGTGGAAATAAGATGTTAGATTGTGTGAAAGCTGAGTTACCGGTTTATGTCTTTCATTGTGCTTAACCGGTAGTAATCTGGTTTAAACCAGTGTTATTGCTTGCCAGTCAAAGGGCAGGGTTCTTAGTCTAGCCGGTTCAAGAGAAACTGTTTTTACCAGTTCTGATTCACCCCCCCCTCTCAGTACCGGTTTGGTACTAATTGTTCATTATTGATTCATCAGTATTTGCATGCAGGTATTCTTGGGATCTCTGAAGTTGTATTTCCTCAACTTCTTCATGATATCAGAGCCTACATTTGCTGTTGCTTGTTCTTGATCTTTCAGAAGATTTTTTGGAGGAGGGTTTCAAGTTTTTTCAGAGTTTTTTTATTGGATCTGGGGTAGCTGTTTTATTTCTGATCATTTTGGGCTCAAACGGACCTCGCCGTTGAGCTCAGAACGCCCCAAAACCCCCATTTCCATATAACATTTGTCAAATTTTGACAAATTTGGGTTCTGAAATTTTTTCTTTGGTTTTGCCTTTTTTGGCACAAATTTTGAGAAATTCGTCAAAAAAATCAAAGCAGTTTGGGCCAAAAAAGACCTCGCTGTTGGCTTCCAAAGGGCGTTTCCAGTCATTTTGATATATAATTCGACCTATTTTGGTGACAAGGGCATTTGGGCCATGATTTTTTCATTGACATGCTTTACGAGGCACAAAAATCTGTACGGTTGTACCTGCAAATGTGTCAAAAAAATTTCGTCAAAATATACATATATATATAAATTTTTAATTTTTTTTTTACCCTTTTTATGCCTTAAAAGAGGGGTTTTTTCTTTTGGTCATATCTTGGGCATACAAAGTCGGTTTTTTGAACACAAATAGGCATCAGAAAGCTGGTTCCGAGCCAGACCTTGTGATGTTAGATTTTTTTTCCAATTTTTCTGTTTGACTGTGTTTTTTTCCAATCAAAGTGGGGTTTATGTTTTGCACTCTGGGAGCCATAAAATGAGCATCCAAACTCCATTTTTTGAAAAATTTATATCGTTGGAAAGCTTGTCCTGTTCCTTTTCTAGCCATATGATTTTTATTTCTAGATTCTGCTCCAGGAATATTTTATTCATTTTTTTCAATTTTTCAGCACTCTGGTGGATATCTTGGTTGTTTCAGGTCGTGGGATCTCTTCTCTAAGTAGGATGTCTTGGTTTTGGTTCTTCTTTCTATTTCCAGTCTTCTTATCATTGTAGCATTTCATTTATGCAAACGCACTGAGATAAAGTGCCATCATACATTGTTTACTTGGGATCTTACACATCTTGTGCCTTATTGTACATGCACTACTTATAAAGTGCCATGGGGGGTTGATGTTTGCCTTTTGTTTGCCATCTACCTTTGTCCAGTGAGTGTTCCTTCCATGACATTCACCTCATGATGTGTGTTAAGTGAGTGTTCCTTCCACGACACTATGTACTTTTTCTCTACACCTTCGATGTTCCTAGTTCTTCATCATGCAGTCCTTATTGATCGTTCTTTTTAGGGTACCTGTCCCTCTCCTTTTTCAACATTATGGGGAGGTTTGTCTTGTTGGTTCTAATGCCTCCTTGGTTCGATTGATCAGCTCTTCAAGATTTGGTGTCTCATGCCATTTGTATTGTCGAGTTCAGTTAATTGCTTTTGTTTGCCATCTAATTCGAGTAGTGTCATTTGAGGGCACTCATGCAGATTACAGTCTTCTTTACCTGGTCATGTTCTATTTCAGTGGAGGTTCTTCAGATCAGCAGTTACTCTTCGACAGTGTTTGCAGCTATTTCCTGCTTCAGTGGTGTTCTTCTTGCTTTTCCATCTCTTTTTGGAGTAGAGTTTTTTCCCACATGGTTTTCTCTATTTTTCAGTTCATAGAGATTTGGTTGTGATTGGGTACCTCATTAGGCCTTGTTGTCAGGACCCAAATTTCCCTTCATCATGTAGTTGCATTTTTTGCTTCATGCATTTAGTTTTTTAGCTACTCCCTAAGTTCATCTTTAGGGGGGGTGTTAGAGTTATCTTGTATTAGCTAATAATTATTTATTTAATTATTAGTCTATTAAACTCTATGCTTAAGCTAAACGTAGGCATTTAATAAATAATGTAGGTATTTAATAATTATTCTAATTATTAAATACACATTATCCCTTTAGGGTTTCTTTAGGGTTGCTATTATCCTTTTATAAGGATTGTATTGTACTTGTTAATTCAATTGATTCCCTCTTTGAATGATAATTTTCTTCTTCAGAGCATTTATGCTTTTTTGCTTTATGTGCCTCCATTCTTCTCTTGTGACAGGTATTTGCATGCAAGTGTTCTTGGAATCTCTGAAGTTGTATTTCCTCAACTTCTTCATAGAACACCCCTTTGCATATATACTGTAGGTAGCTCATGTGATGTAGTCCTTAGACAGATCATAATAGGGAATAAGTATAGATTAAGATAAAGTTATGCACTGTATGTAGTATGGGTACAGAGAATATGAAATTATTCTTTTGTGGTTTTGTTTTATGTTAGAAGATAGAAGTCTAAGGACTTGTAGAGGAATTTACATGGTTAGGAAGGTGAATATGAATGGTGAGTTTGATTATTGAATTATTTAGAGATGATGCTACTTCCTTGTCTTGTTTGAATTGTAAAGGATGTGTATTTAATGAAAATAATAATAGAATGGATAGATGGTGATAGGACTAGTGCATCCATCTATTGGTAATTCTAATTGTGGTTGTTGAAATCATTAAGTGGTTAGAAGTTTATATTTAAGAGCTACTTGAAGATGGTACAGTTAGAAATGTCATTAGTCTGTAATTGTGATATCATAAGGAATGATAGGTATGTATTGAGTATATTCCCTATATGTGTGAAATGACATATCTTTCTCTTTCTTGCATATGTTCTCTTACGTCTAGGTTAATTTCATTAAATTCATGTGCATAAAAAAAGATTTCATTGCAGTAAAATATATGTAGTTGACCTAATAGCCTAAGGTGTCTATTATAGATTCTCTAACGCACTCGAGACATGCAATCTTGGGTGTTGTGTAACGGTTACTCCTATTGTGTGGCTGAAATTGGTCACCTCATTTTGTGGTTTTGTTGTGACCGTGATTTCTTTGACATGCTTAAGAATTGTGTTTTGTGATTATGGGGCTAGCATTGTTCTTTTCTAATTTCTTATGAAAGGGGTGACCACTAAATCCTCTTTTCTTTCCATTTAATTTATGACACTTGACGTATTTTTGGTGTTGTTGGTTTGTAATTGTGTGTGTGAAAAAGGGTCTGTAGCTGTAAGCACAACACTTCAATTAAGTCATTACATGTATGGTTAGTAAATAAATAATCAATAAGTAATAAACCATAACAAAGCAACTAATTACCTTCTAAAAGATGTGAGTATAAGATTGTTCTCAGATTTTTTATAAGTAATACCAGTGAATAGACTACACCAAGATGAAGGATTCAATCTATATGATATTAACTATATGGATGCAAAATGGATGAATAATTCAAGCAATAACGAATTCAAGCAATATGGATGCAAATAATCTAAAAAAGGACAATGATCTTCAATGACTCGAGCGAAATTAGCATGATAATAATCTCCAAGCGTGTTCTCAAAAATCTCTGGGGTGAATTGGAATGAGAGTTGAGGATTGAATTTATAGAGAATTACAAGAGAAAAGCTCAATTTAGGATTAATTGAAAATAATTGAGAAATCAAGTTTAGTTAACTTTGAGATAGATTCCAATTATAGTTTAATTGAAATGCATTTAAATTAGAAGTCCATGTTGCATTGGAAATAATATTAAATTAATTCCATGCATTTGTGATAAAAATAGATAATTCTTTTATTTATTCAAGAAAAGAGTCTTTTCAATGCATCTGAACTTCTTTTTTTTGAAAAGCTTTGAGTTCCAATTTTAGAGAATAATCAATAATTCAATTTAATTGCTTTTCTGATTTCAAGTTCTACATTTAGAAAAATAAATAATATCTCAAGTTTGATTTCTCTCTCGATTCAATTCTTTTATTTTATTTTTCAATTCAACTCTTGCTTTGTAATTAATTCCTTTTTTTGTAATAAATTAATTCCTTTTACATGATTAAATGGCAAATTTATTAATTAATTAAATATGCAAGTATATTTAATAAATTAAAATAGGATAATTGATCAAAATGATATTCTTGGAAATGATTCAATTAGTTAAATAAATATTTAATTAATATTGAGTAATTGATTTTCCATGTGATATTTGATGATTAAAGAATTAATAATGTGCCCAAGGTTGATTTAATTGCCTTTGGTTAGGACCTTGGTGATGTTGTCGAGATTAGGGTCCCATGGTTTAGATGACCATTATTAGGGTATTACATTTTCCCATTTTTGAATTAATGTGCGAGCAACGCACTGGTTCAAAGAATATGTGATGTCTAGGAGATGCCAGTTCTGAACTTGATTGATCACGAACTAGATGAAGAGCAAGGTGTTTAGCTTGATTTGAAGCGATGAAGCTGAATGAAGTCTGATTAAAGCGATACTGATCCCGAACTTGATTGAACTAAGGAATGATAGAAAACAAAAGATACCAAACTTGAACTTGATTGATCTAGACACAACGAGCGAAGATAAAAATCGATCTTGAACTTGATTGATCAAGATACGATGAGCGAAAAATAAACTGTCCAACTTGATTCGAAGCGATGAAACTGAACACCTGCTTAGATTTAGCGTGTGATCAAAGATACTCTTTAAACTTTTGATTAAGTTTAAACAAATAATCAACTTGATGAAAAGAGATGAAACTGATTAATGTTAAGAGACTAATTCAGATGAAGACAAATATCAGCTTGATTTGAAGCGATGAAACTGATATGCCCCTAGCGATTGATTCGATTCAGATGATCGAGAGATCTCAACTTGATGTGAAGCGATGAAGCTGAGATGCCTCTTTAGCAATAAGAATTGATTTTCTTTAGTTGAAAAGATTTTTGCTCGACTTTTGATAAAGATTAAAAAAGAATTTCTCGACATGTGAGATGTGGGGTCATAAGGTCATGAGTATGCCCCCTCGGAAACAGAATCGAAAGATAACGAGGGTACATTGTAGGCGATTGTTGGCGATGATAAGTTATTTGGGCACAAATTGATCCTGAGGAATTTTTGAAAATTTGGTGTTAATTGATTTTGAATTGAGCACAAAGTTATTGTGTAGAATAAAATTGAGATTTAGCATTGATTCATGAGAAATTGAGCGCAATTTGAAGAAAGAATGAGCATTTGATGAAAAGCGATAAGTGGTCCAAATTTTGAAATTGACTAGTAAAATGATCTTGAATTTTGATTTCGATCCCGAAAATGGAATAAGAATGGGCAAATTAGCTAAGGGTACAATTTTCATGTCCATTGGAGCAAGTTGAAAAATTAGGTTTTTGGCTATATATGGGACAAAAGTGTCATTTTCAAATCATTTTAACCTTCGAAGTTTGAAAATTCAAAAGCCTTCTGCGAAGAAAATGGTGGTCCCTACTTGTGAGAATTGAATCGAGTGCTAGAGACGACATAATCGACCCCGAAACTTTGAGCCAGTGGTAAGTGGTCAATCTTAAGCCTCTTTATGTTCTCAATTTTGAATTTTTTTGTTCATTTTTCAAGTTTTTGGCATGTTTGAAGTTGGGTTTCACGTTTTGTCATGTGAGACAAGATCCTATCTCATACGACAAACTGTTGAATTATCTTTTGTCATTTGAAACCATTAGATTTGTCATTCAGACCCTACCCGTGTATCATACGACATGATTGTAAAAAGACCATTTTGTCGTGCGGGGTCTTATATTTTGTCATATGGGGATGTTTTGTCGTACGAAGGTCAATCCTGACTCGCACGAGATGCTGCCCTTTTGTGTTTTTTCATTCAAGAAACAATGGGCATTTTTGAAGATCGAAACTTGAAATTTTGATTTTGCACTTGACTTAGTTAGATTTGTGTGATGTTTTATTTCTCTTGTAGGCTCATTTGGAATGTTTTCTGATGCTTTGTTGTTGGGTTTTTGTAGGTTCGATTACCTCTTGTTCTTTCCAGATGCGTTTATCCTCCCACCATGGCATTAGTAAGACATTTACAGAGGTTGATCAGGCTCATATTGACTTGTACGGTTTGACTCATCTTCTTGGTTTACCAGATATCCATGTGAATCACGGTATGCTGACAACATTGGTTGAGCATTTCTATCTAGAGCATAACACATTTCACTTGCCAGTGGGGGAGATGACCATCACTCTCGAGGATGTATATAGGATCCTCCGTATCCCTTTTGCTGGGGATAAGGTGGATTATGATGTAGCATTGTTACCTGGACTATAGGCGGTTAGACATGTACTCAGGGATCCAGACATTTTGACCCGCTCCATTAGTTGGGATGTGATGATGAGCAGATACAACAAGGAGTTTCCGCTGGCATGTGTTCTAGCAAGATTTATCGGTTGTTTTCTGATGCCAAATAGAGGGCAGTAGGGTTTCCAGTGTGGATGGGGCAGGATGCTGGAGAGATTGATGGAGACCCCTCAGAGGCTTGGCTGGGGTTCTTGTATATTGGCCCACATGTATCGCGAGATGCATGAGATTGTATATAGGGATGGCAGGAACATGGCTATAGGTGTATTTATTTTCTAGTTTTGGGCTTGGGAGCACCTCCCAATTTGTCAGCCTATAGTAGATGATAGTAGAGATCTTGGGCAACCGATTATATATAGGTATGTCGGTTATGTCACACAGCCCCATCTGGGCAAGACCGATTTTTGGTGGCGGCAGCTTGATGACTTGATAGCCGTAGTATGGAGACCGTACAGGGGCTTAGAGCCATGGGATGAATAGCGATTGGTACATGGGGACCTTTTTGTTACTCACCCTCTTATTGGCAGATCAAAGATGACAGTGGAGTGGTTTGTAGTATCACGGGTGATGAGGCAGTATGGCCGGCCTCAGGGGGTGTCACATGAGTATACAACGTATGCCCAATATGCTGATGAGGAGAGGTGGGGATGGTCACCGAGGTTATCCTATGCCTTGAGTATGCAGGAACTGACTGGTCTACAACAACTAAGATGGGACTACCTGGATGATATTGCGAATGTGGGGGTATTGCCCCAGTATAGATATTTTTTCTAGCAGCATCCATTTCCTAGATTCACAGATCTAGCTGAGAAGGCGCCTCGTATTGAGGAGATTGAGGATGATGCCCCAGCACCAGGACAGGGCTAGGGATAGAGACAGGGATGAGGATAGAGAGCCAAGGCTCAGACGCAAGCAGGTAGTGATCCTGGTGCTAGCAGCAGTAGGGTTCCAGCTGGGGTTGGACAGAAAAGGCATGAGGGCGGATCCCTAGGGAATGTAGGAGTGAGATTGAGCAGAGCTGAGGAGAAGCGAGCAGCTTCGAGATAGGTTTGGCAATGGCGTGAGGAGCAGGGTGGAGTTGGAGGTGGAGATGGGGGCAGAGAGCCTACAAGAGAGCAAGGGACTGACACAGGACGGTCAATGAGAGCACGTCTTGTAGAGCTGCAGTCACAGTTGATAGTGGCTCAGACTTAGCTGGCGGAGTGAGACTGACAACTTGCAGATCTTAGGGTTGAGCGTGATCGCTTGATCTCATAGATGAGAGTAGAGACGAGAGAAGAAATAGAGGCCTTGCGATAGGAGGTCCTTCTCTAGACTAGTAGGGAAACCTACTATGTTGCAGCATATAGTGTCGCAGTTCCAGTTGCGCAGAAGGTCATTCCCTACTTAGAGTATATGGCATAGTCAGAGGGAGTTCGGGCACCTCATCAGGATCCCGGTCATTAGGCTCCTCCTCCTCCACCAGGCGATGAGGGGGAGGCCGTGAGCTAGATATTCTTTTTGTAGATCGAACATTTTTTGTAGACACACCCATTTTTTGTAGCCTATACGATTTTTGCTCCAATGGGAGTTTGTATATGTCATTCGACATCATTTTGTACTCTTAGACTTTATACGATATATATATATATACGAGATCCGATTTGACTTCATCGTATTTGTGTCGATTTGTTTATGAGATGTCTTTTATATGATTTATTCTATATGAATGCATTTCTTTTTAGTATGCAATGCAAATGATTATGGATGTCTATTTTTGTTTCTTTTCATATGCAAATAGATGAATGTGTAATGACTAATATGAAATGCAATTTTTCATTTCCTATGCAATAAGATGAATGCAGATGAGTGAATAATGAAATGGATGAATCTATATACAATGTTTATGTATGCAACTAAACATCTCAAAACACAAGTACTCGATGGAAGAAATGATGATAAATAGACCACTTAGCATAAGAATTGATGATGCTTTCAGCTCTCATAGAATTAAGAGATTATTACCATACCAAAATCACTCTAGATTCACAAAAATGCAAAATGATATGCAAAATGATATGCAACCTAAACCTAGCCACTAGATTTAAAATGCTTAAGATTCATCACCGAGCATAACGAACACAACAGGCAGGTTAGAGTTCCTTTCTTATTCAATGTGCAATATTTATTATCTTGTCCGCAATGACCCTTTTTTTGTTCGTATCCTTGGACAGATTTCATAGGGACCCGAATTGCATCATAAAGAAATTCCCTCAAAACAAACAAAGAAATGATGTGGACCTCCCTGTAGCATACAAATAAGTGAAGTTGAGGTATGTGATGCAATTTCACCTTGATGTGAAGGCTCTTATCATAGACACCCAGCTAATTTAGATGTTTCCAGATCATTGGGATCATTCCTACAAGTAGAAAACAAAGAAAATATTATGCCCCCAATCCTTGCTTCTCTTAGTCACAATAGACTTCCTCGAGTTACTCAGAGGGATAATAATCGAAATCCAATATAAAAGGCAACATACAAAGAAAATTTTCATTCATAGCTCAAACTGTTTAATGATTGTTTTTCGTTATGTTGTTTTGCTTGTTTACTCAGTGATAAAACTCTTTAGTAGTCAGGACACAGGTGACTGACTCAGAGTGGACAACCACGATTCACTGACGGAAAGATGACTTGGTTGACACTGCTTAGGATATGTGATGTACTCAGTCAATTAACCTAAGACTAGGATGTTGATCAGTTTCAAGTCATGAAGGTTCCAATGAACTAGGATGTCACAAAAGTGACTAAAATATATATACAAACGAAAGAAAAGATGCATGAAAGTGGGAAATGCCAACGTTGCATTGATAGATGGAGCGCTTGAGTACAAGAGGCGCCTATTTTCCAAGTTTTCACCTGCTAGGCAGAGATTCATTTTTTTTTTTTACCAAGGTGCTTGTTTACTAGGGCATTTTCTCTCTTTATATTTTTTTTTCTTTCTTTTTTTCCATTTTTTAAAATTTTATTTATTTATCTTTTTTTTTTTCAAGACTTTTTTCAGCTGTAGATGTTGATGGCACAGAGAATGCTAAGCAAAGAATTTCTTCAAGTGGATGGTGTTAATCGATTCATGAAGTTGTTCTCCTTCCAAATTTGAGAGTTGATAGGCACTAGAGCCGAATACAGCAGTAATGATGTAAGGACCCAACTAGTTGGGTTCAAACTTCCCTTTGTTGTCTTGAAACTACTAATTTTATAGGATTTTCTCTCAGAACTAGGTCACCAACCTGAAATTCTCTTTGTCTAACTTTCTTGTTATATCCTCTGGACATTCTCTTCTGATACACTCTGAGATGATCAAATGCCACTTGTCAACGTTCATCCAACAATTCGAGTTATTGCAATCTAGATATTCTATGATTTTCATCAGTAACAAGACCTTGCAAGGAAACTCTTACAAATGGTATTTCTACTTCAATAGGTAGTACTACTTCAGACCCATACACCAAAGAGAAAGGTGTAAACCCAGTAGGTGTTCTGATACTTGTTCTGTAAGCCCATAGTGCAGGGTTGAGCTGCAGATGCCAATCCTTCCTAGATTTGTTCATTGTTCTATGCAAGATAGTCAGTAGGTTTTTGTTAGATGCCTTGGCTTGTCCATTACCTTGAGGGTAATATACTGATGACCGGTGTTGTTTTATTTTGAATTTCTCATAGAGCTCGTCCAAATCTTTATTCTTGAACTGTCCTCCATTATCAGTCATGATGGATGAAGGTATCACATATCTGTAGATGATATTTTAGGATGAACAAGGTGACTCGTTTACCAATTGCTTTGATGAGAGGAACCACTTATACCCACTTTGTAAAATACTTAGTTTCTGAGCTAAAGCAAGACCATTCGAATGAGATCCACAAATACCTTCATTAACTTTCGATAACGCATGTTTAGATTCTTCAGTATCTAGACACCTAAGCAATGTACCGTCCAAACCTCGTCTAAACAAATCGTTAGCAATGATAACATAGCATGAAGCATTTCGAGTTAGGTTTCTTTTCTCATTACGAGTAAGGTTTTCAAGGATAATTTGGTCTCGTAAATAAGAGTAGATGTGACTATATCAAGATGAGTCATTTCCAATAATAGATTAGACTATTTGGGTCTCAGGAGAATCATA